>NC_133171.1:8486071-8792500 GCF_040802235.1 Manis javanica
TCTGTGTCATGACACCAAAGATTAGCTTGTCTGCTCTGTAACTTCATAAATGCATTACCTTGATGAGTAATAATGTTGAGCATCTTACTGGCCATTTATAAATGTGTTTTTGTGTGTGGTGTGTTTGCTCAAGTCTGCGCATTTTTTTCAAAAGGGTTTAAAAAAAAGTATTATTGAATTGTTGGAATAAGTCCTTTGTCAAATATATCTGCTGCCTATGGTTTACCTTTCCATTTTCTTGCTGAACTGTTTTAAGGAGTTAAAAGTTCGAACCTTAAAAAAGTCCAATTGATCTGTGTCATTGCTAAGAGATCTCTGCCTACCCATGGTCACAAAGACAGTCTCTTTTGTTTAAGCCTTGTAATAAGTTTTTGGCTTTCAAATGTAGGTCTGTGGTCTGTCCTAAATTAATTTTTGTGTGAAGTGTGCAGGGGTTGGTTCTTTTCTTTTTTTCTTATATGGATAACTAGTTGTTCCAGCACCATTTGTGGAAAAGACTTTTCTTTCTCTATTGAATTGCTTTGGCACCCGCGTTATTTCTTATTAATAACAAAGTGCAGATGACTTCAAATGATTCACTCTTGATAGATTAGAAGCTGTTAAAAATAGACTTTAGCTTCCGCTTAATGATGTTGAGCTCACACACTTGCATTCTGAAATCCTTTCTCGATTGGGAGAGAAGGGGTGACACTGTCAAGCCGGTGAACCATGATGTGCACACAGCCCTGGGTGTGACCCTCCAGGAGCTGAGGGTGCGCCAGGGAACCCAGCTGGGAAGCACTGCATTAGGGTGCAACATGCTGATTTTCTTTTCAGATGGATCCTTGTAGTTTAACCAGTCTCAAGTGCCCTCGTTGATTTCTGCTGTGAAACTCCACATGGCCTGGCCTCCCCTCTACTGTTTTGATGCACGGAAACACCAAGCCCTCTTTAAGGCTTGTACCCAGAATAGACAACGGCATCCATTCTGAGAGAGAAGGCCTCGGGGGATGCTTCTGTTTACACCCACGGCCTCAGAGGGCAAGTTACCGTCACGTGTTCTCGGCCACCTTTTGTTCTTGGCAGACATGTGGCCTGGTGAGAAGACCATGGCCTCCGTCTTAGAGAGAAGTGGTCTTACATTCTGGCTCTATTCCCCACTGACTGGGGAACCCTTGGCCTGCTCTGGGGCCTCGTGTCCTGACCCCCTAAGGAGACCTAATGGGGTTACTTTTCAGAGAGCATCATTTTGTGAGGCTCAGTGAAACGCTCTTTAGGAGTTTCAAACCTTATTTTCTCCCTCTCGGCTGAGCCACTCACAGTAGCACACAGGAGGAAGGGGGAGGGAATTTTTGCGTGGCAGAAATTAAGCCTCAGGGGTGCTCAACCTCAGCTCAGCCTTGGGCTTGGTGCTGTGCTCCCCGGTCTCCCTGCCCCGTTCTCCTCCTGAGAAGGGCGCTGGGCCCAGGAATGGGCAGGGGAAAGGACCAGGGCACTGGCTTGTTTCTTGTTTGCTGTTAAAATAATGAGGCATTTCCAGGTGCAGAAGCCACCTAGGAAATTCAGCACCAGCATGGCTTTGAGTGATTGTGAGGTCGGCAATGTGTGTCCTCCTGCCGCACCGTCCAGGGTGCTGGGGCCCTCCCGGGGGCCTGGATCCCCTTGCAGGGTCTTAGATTGCTTGGTCTCGGGCTTTCCTTGGTCCCTCAGGAGCTGACCTGTTCAGCTCTGGCAGTGTACCTGAATCTGACTTGCTGGCCTGAAGCAGCCATGGCTGCAGATCTATTGCCCACTTTGAGCACCAGAGGATAAAGGGGGTTTCCGATGATTCTGACGTAGAACCCGCAGCTGGTCCCAAGGGCCATGTCACATGGCCCTGTGCCTCACTGAAAGGGCTCTGGCTTGTTTGTGGCTGCTGCTCTGGAGGTTGGGGCCTCTCACCTTTGCCATGGTCTGAGAGCAGGCCAGTGCCTGGGCAGGCGTATGGGTGGAGCGGGAGGCAATGTTAGAGCACAGGTTTGGAAACTAGGAAGACCTCCTGCAGGCCTGGCTTTGCCCCATCTTGCGTATGCTCATCTTGCACCTGGAGAATGGAGGTGGTGATGGTACCAGCCCCAGGGACTGTGGGGATTGAATGAGGTGGCGTGTGTAAACTCTGAGGGCTGGGCTTTATCCACATCTCCATGGCTCCATCTGCCGCGTGGGGAACAGCAGCCCCGCCCTACTACTGGCTGGATGAGAGGAGTGCTGTGCGGGAGCCCCGTGAGGATCCCCGTCAACGCCCCCGCCACTGGGAGGCTGCCCTCCCTGCTAGTGGACGGGCAGGGGGCATGAGCGCTGCGTGGTGATGGGCAGCGTGGACATTCCCAGCGTGAGCATGGGACCCCGTGTGCCCGAGGCGTCCGATGGGCAGAGCCAGCCGTGTGCATGTTTGGAGGCTGCCGTACAGCCTTCGACTCACGTTTCCTCTTGCAGATGGAACACAATAAAAGAGCCTCCGCTGTTAAAGGGTTTGCCTTTTCATTTCTAGGCCGGCCAGATGAGGTTTGCTGACGGTTCCAGCAGGGACAAGCCAGAGGCCCAGCACAGGGTGTCGGTCCGACAGGGGCTTGCCCAGCAGGGCAGGGACAATGGCACAGGCGGCTGTGCAGCCTACGAGGCCCTCTGCCCCACCCCTGAGGCTGCAGTGGTCAGAGTCCACCGCCACGACCCTCAAAGTGGCCAGGGCCTGCTGGCTTCAGTCTCGCAAGGCCTGGCTATAGGGACGGGTAAGTCCTCAGCTCCAGGGCCTGAGCCTTTCCGACACTCGTGAGTAACAAGGCTCTTAGTGGGCCTCACTGCAGAGGACACGCTCGGCATGTCTGACTCGGTGTGGGGTCATGAAAAATGGCTCTGCAAAGCCTGGTTCTGGGCCCGGCTCTACAGCAACTAGCTGTGTCCTTGTGTAAGTCCTTTCGCCCCCTTGGAGTCCAGTGTCCTCACATACGGATGGGGGGCAGTGAGGCTGCTCTACAGGATGGGTTCCAATTCAGCTCCACCTTTTCCCACCCGGTAATCAGAGCAGGCGTCACGCACTGCTGGCTTATTAGGTTCGGGTTCTGCGCCACGCATAGCAAATGCGTATCTCATTCTGTCCTAGCCGACCTCGCAGCAGGAGTCAGTCACTCCCATTTCACAGAGGGGGGCACGGGGCCTCCTGGAGGGTCACAGTGATGGCCCTGGTGTCGGTCACAGGGCTCCACTTAATGTGGGGTTGTCTGTTCTTGAACTGCAAAGTGCTGTTCATCTTATGGACTGAATTCCCTGATTGTTTTCTTTTCCATTATTTTATCTCCCGTGGGAATCATATGAAAGTCAAGAGCTGGAGGGGCTCTGGGCTCCTGGTGGGGCAGGGGCATGTCCACTTGTGGGCACAAGTGCCGGCCAGCTGGAGTGCACCGAGGGGCATGCAGCTGGTGTTCCCTGGAGAGGCAGCCGAGGCCTGGGAAGCAGGAGGGAGGCACATGCTGCACCCCACCGACGCCCGTTTCCACAGTTCTTGACTTGGAGGCAGCAGGCTCGAGTGTGAGGCCGTCACCTCCTGTGTCCCTAGTTAAGTCCCGTGACTTATTTAGGCCTCAGCTGCCTCATTTGTGAAATTTAGTTAAATCGATAATACCTCATGGGGCGTTGAGAGGAATGTTCGAGAAAGCCCTCCGGGAGTCCTCCTGGACGTCAGGCCTCGCCAGGCCTCACCAAGGCCTTGGCACAAGCACAGCATTTGAAAAATAACTGCTCAGGTTGTGGGCCATGGGGTCATGGATGGTGACATGGTGTTACCTACTTACTTTGTTTCGTTAGGGACTATTGTTGAAGGCCTAACTGGCTTTGGGGGCTAAAAGGTGTGTCTGGGTAATGCAGCTCAAGGCTGGGTCAGCAGTGGTCTGCTGGCAAACACCAAGGAGAAGGAAACAACCTATCTCACCATACAGCCTCATGCAGCACCCGTGGGCCCAGGACCCTGGACAGTGGCTTGGTGCCAGGCTTGGGTGTGGGACTTGGGGTACAGGCTTCCTTAGCTCTCTTGAGAACCTAAGGGGAAAAGCCCAAATGCGCAGCTCGGTGGAAGGACATGAACACCCCCCACTCCTTCCCTTTGGAAGGCAGCTGCCCACCCCCATGCGCCGCCGGCTGATAATGGCCACCCCTCATCAAATATTTATCCCTGCACTCGCAGCCTCCATCAGCCTCCAGCATCATGCCAGGCACAGAATCTGATTATTAAAACTGGTCAGGAGCGAGGCAGGCAGTCTACAAAGTGCCAGATGGAAAGGGGGAAACATCAAAGCCCCACATTCTTCCTTAAAGGTCGCCTCTGGAAGCAGAGGCCTCCTGTTAGGGAACAAAACTCTCAGGGGGTTCAGCACCTGGCCCTGTGGGCCTCCCAGCCTCTGGGGCAGCTCTGGCTTCTTTCTTTACTGCCAGTGGGGCAGAAGGTGGCCAAGCCCCCACCTTGGGGCCAAAGGCCTGACTCTGAGCCAAGGGTTTATGAAAAGCAAACAATACCCTGCCCCGCTCAGAGCCGTGGCCCCGTTCGCTCGTGCGGACAGCCCTGGCATTCCATCAGTTTCCCGTTTGAAGCCTGCCCTTTGTAAAACAAAGAAGAAAAGAACGGAGAAAGGAACAGAAGCTGATTCAAAAAACCTAGTTTCTGGAGTTCCTGACGCCCCTTCATGTGGCTTCACTCATTACATGGGAGGAAGCACCTATCAGGCAAGAAATCATACCTGGTGTCTGCACTTTAATGGAACCCAGGGACCAAGTAACCCCACTAAGCGCCAACGGACAAAGCACTTCCAGGAGGAATAGGAGGAAACTCATATTATTGTTCCATTCCCCCCTTTCCCCAAATAAGAGACAAATGCTATGCCAACAGTTTCTCAGAAGCGATCCTTTATTTTCTGAAAGTCCTATAACTGACTCATTTATCAAAAGAGGGCTGATGCCCCAGTCCACATGCAATCTTTTTCTCTTCCAGCCAGTCCTGGAGCCTGAGAGGCCTGCAGCCTGGGTGAAGGGGTGACATCAAAACCGGCCCTCCACACCCAGCAGCCGCACGGCCGCCTCCTGCACAACCTGGTGGACGCGCCCCACCTCTCTCTGGGACAGGGTCCGCTCCATGTGGCGGTAGGTGATGCGGTAGCAGTGGCTGGTCTTGTGGGTCCTGAAACGGGAGAGAAAGGCGGGTGAGTGAGCGGCCAGTGTGCCTGCCACCAGCTCTGAGCAGCTCCCCACCCTGGTCAGAGCACAGGCACAGGGCCCCGGCCATGGTACCACAGAAACGTCCCCACCACTAATGGCTGGTGCCTTTCACAGACTTTACGGGAGGTGGTGTTTAGGGGAGCACTGCCTGAATAAGCATGGCTGTTGATTCCCACCGGACCGGAGGCATCCACGTCCCCTGGAAGGAAGCTTCTTATAAATCTGATCTCCCAGGCAAGCCTTGGCGAGTGGGAGATGGGCCGGGGCTTCCAGGGGTCTGATCAGAGGACAGAAGTCAGGAACAGCAGCTAGGTGCCTCCAACCTTTGTCATGCCACTCATGCTTGGAAGGCACCCTGCAGCCACCTTGGGCTCTAGCTGACTAGAAGGCTGAGGGATTCCCTGCTTCAGCACCCCTGCAGGCCGTGGGGAACACAGGCTACTGAGCCATGTACACCATATATGCCATCTCTGTGCCCTGCAGACAAGCACTTCCGCCCTCTGCTTTCACTGGAGGGCTGTTGGCTGTCACAGCACAGCTGGGTGGCACCGCGCTGGGTGAAGGAAGACCTGCTGTCTGCGTGACAGTGGCTAAGACACACCAGTGGCACTGGTAGGCAAATCTCATCAGAAAGCCCGCAGGGCCCACGTGGAGCTGGCCCTCCCCCTGCGCTCTCCCTGGCTGCGAGGCAGGGGTCTGACCCTCCCTTCTCTGGGCACTTCTGATTCTCTTCTTCAGAGCCCCACGACTCCTCTCTTCCAGTCCCAGCTGAAGGACAGTCGGCCAGGCTGTCCCTCACCTGCCTTAGGTGAAGAGGCATAACCCGCTGAGCAGGTCCTGGCAGATGCCCTCTGAGCCCTCTGGGATGACATGAGCTGGTTCTCAGCCTGGAGTGGTGGTGGGGGCATCTCCTCTCTGGCAGGCGAGGCAGGACTGGGCCTTCAGCAACGTCAGACCCTCCAACAAATGGGCTTGTGGTGGGTTGGCCCCTGGCCGGTCAGTAGCCCCTTGGCGGACCCACTGGTCCCCGTCATCGCCACCTGACCCAGGGCCTGTGCTTCCAGGAGACCCCCGACACTTCACGGATTTACCCTCAGGAGAGTTCTCTCCACCACCGTGTGCTTGAGCAGCAGACCCCCTGGCTGAGCACCATGTCCCCAGTCAGTGAGGGGTCCGCCTCGGGTCCTGGCCTCCCTTATCTGCCTCCTTTTCACCTCTTCCAGTGCCTCCTCCCCTCCCTCCCCCACGTGGGGTGGGCCACAGTCAGCTCTGTCCTGCTTTCTTCCTTGCTCCCACTTAGAGCAAGGATAGACTCCTAAGATTCAGGGCACTATGCCCTGTGGGGTTATTTATGTTTCCGCCCCTGTTTGGATGGAGACCAGGAAAGAGGTTACTACTGAGGGGCTTTAATCTCCAAGCCACCCCAAAGGGAAGGCTTCTTTAGGGTCCCGGGTACCACACTGCCTGCTCCATCCCCTCCTCCGACAGTCGGCTGCCTGTCTGGTGGGAGGAGCTAACAACCTCCTTTCTGCCACTTCTTTCCTTTCCAGCCCAGCACAGGCCAGTGGCTCTGCTCGATGGCATGCCCGGGGATGGGCCCTGAGTGCTGCCCCAGCTGTCCAGGGGGCCTTTGGTGGAGCAGAGAAAATTTCCCCGTACTCTGTGACTGCCTGACACTGAGTACCCCCAAGCCCTCCAGGCAGTGAAATGAGAGAAGGAGAAACCTGGCTCAGAGAGCGACACGGAGAGGCCCCTGTAGGTGGGAGCCAGTGATGCCACACAAGCAGACCCTTGCTGCCACCAAAGCACCATCACCTGGTTTACATGTAGCTGATTTCTGACAAAGTGTCAAGGCCATTGAATGGGGAGAAGCCTTCTCAGCAAGTAGTACTGAGAGAACTGAAGGTTTATGCGCGAAAGGATGAAGTTGGCCCTTCCTGCACACCATGCAAAAAAATTAACTCAAAACAGATCATACATCTAAAGGTAAGACCTAATATTATGACATTCTTAGAGGAAAAAAATAGGTAAGTTGGGCTTCATAGAAATTATAAGCTTTTTTTTTTCCCACAAGAATCTGGAAATGTTTATTTAAGAAAAGCATCTAAAATCTTGGTAATAACAGTGAGCTTTGTGGATTTCTGACTTGCCTTATTACACCTTCTATTTCCTCAGCTCCATGATAGCTTTGAAAATCCACAGCTGCAATCACAGTGAAAACCTGCAGCCTGGCAGCTACTGGAGGGGACAGAACAGGGTTGGTGCTCTTTCAGAGCCCTGTTATCAAAGAACCATCATTTGACTGGAAATTTCCTGGAAAACCCCACTCACAGGCTTGTCTTTATGTGACCTGACTCAGTGGTGGATGCAAACAGCTTGTGCTCTGGGACGATTGTTGAAAACAATCAGTGGCAATTGTTTAACATCATAGGTGCCTTAGGCTGTGACAACAGTTGAGGCAAACAGCAACATAATAAAGAAAACATAAAGGAACACTTGAGGAATGTGATGTCTATCTGGTGCTTTGAAAGGCTCTGGGAATAAGAAATTATAAGCTTTTGTGCTTCAAAGCACACCATCAGGAAAGTGAGAAGACAACCTACAGAATCGGAGAAAACATTTGCAAATCATAGACCGAGTAAGAGACTAGTATCTAGAATATATAGAGAACTCCTACAACTCAGCAATAAAAAGATATAGCCCAATAAAAAATATGCAAAGGATCTGAGTAGATTTCTCCAACAAAAATACCTGAATGGCCAATAAGAACATGAAAAGATGCTCAATATCATTAGTTACTTGAAACTCACTAAGATGGCTGTAAAAACAAAACAAAAAAGATACCAAGTGTTGGAAAAGATGTGGAGAAGTAAGAACCCCACACATCACTGGTGGGATTAGCTCCCAAGTCAAATACTGTGGAAACAGTTGGAGACACCTCTAAAAGTTAAACATTGGCAGTTCTTCAGATATTTAAATACAGAGTCACCATATGATCATCAATTCTGCTCCTAGGTATACACTCATGAGAAATGGAAGCATATGTCCATAGACAGACTTGTACATGAATGTTCACAGTCACATTATTCACAATACCCTAAAAATGGAAATAATGTAAATGTCCTTCAATTAATGAGTGGATAAACAGGATGTGGTCTATCCATACCATGGGACAGTATCCAGGGACAGATGCAATGAAGTTCTGATGCTACCACACAGACGGACCTTGAGAGCATCATGCTATGTAAAAGATGCTAGACACAAAAAACCACATATTATATGATGTCATTTATGTGAACTGTTCAGAATAGGCAAATCCACATAGAAAGCACATTGGTAACTGCTGTAGGCTGGGGGACTAGTGCAAAATGGAAAGTGACAACTTCTGGGCCCAGGGTCTCTTCTGAGGTTGATGAAAATGTCTGGAATTAGACAGTGGTGACATTTGCATGATCTTGTGAGTATCCTAAAACCCCTGAGTTGTACACCTTAAGTGGGCATATGACATGTGAATTATATCTTAATAAAGATGTTATAGTAAAAACAAAGGGCAACTTGCCCTGCCAGGCACTGGGAGGTCTGTTGAGATCTCCAACCAAAGATGAATGGGAAAAGTTTACCTTCTTGTTTCTATGTACTTCAAAGAAGGCCCCTATGAGGATTCTTGGGATTCAAACAGCTTTTATGAAACATTTTGATAGTTGGGTATAAATGAATCATAAACATATGGATTAATTTTATAAATTGAGACAAGTAGGATTTGGCAGAATGTTTGGTGACAACTCAGTAGATTCAACTGAAAATCAACCAGGCCTGCCTTTTCCTAACATCACTGGTGAGAGTGAGAGGACTTCCTTTTGTTTTCTAGAAACTTCTGTTTGGAGCCTTCAGATGGTGGGATGTACCCGTGTCTGCCCTTCGCCTGCTGGAGAAGTGAAGGAGGATGAGCTGGCAACTGGTCAGGAGCGGAAGACCCAGGTTTCCTCATTCCTGGAGAATGGTCTACCTGTGAAGACCACGGGGCCACAGAGCTGATGGATCTCGCAGCTTATCACTGAGCACGAAGATGGATTCCGCAGAAGGAGAGATGCCCTCGGTGCCCAAACCCAAGGGTCTGGATTAGAGCTCTTTTGATTCTTTAATACCATCCAGTATGGCCTTTTTCAGCACAAAAGCTTTTCAACCTTCCATGTGCCATGACCCCAACTGTTCCCAAGTAACAGCCAACATTTGTGTATGCTTCTTACATACCAGGCCATGTCCTAAGCCCTTGGGACATACAGACTCATGCAAGCATTGCAGCCCCACTGGGCAGACTGCACTACTGTCCTGGCTCTACAGCTGAGGAAACTGAGGCAGAGAAGACAGGAGGAACTTGTCCACATTCACACAGCTAGTAAGTGTCAGGGCTGGGTCTGCAACCAGGCAATCTGGGGGAATGTAAAGCAGGGCAGCCACTGTGGAGAACAGTTTGGAGGTTCCTCAAAAAGGTAAACAGCAGTTCCACTCCTAGGTATATACCCCAAAGAAGTGAAATCAGGTGTTTAAGACAAAAACTTGTACAAGAACTTTCATAGCAGTACTGTTGCCAATAGCCAAAAGCTAGATATGTACATCAATGGATTAACAGATGAACAAAACACATACAGGAGATTTACACAATGGAATTTACTTGTTCATTAGATGAAGAACTGATACACTATGATGTGGAGGAGCCTCAGAAACATGCCAAATGAAAGAAGTGAGACACAGCAGATCACATACTGCAGGAGTCCATTTATAGGGACTACCCGAAGAGGGAAACCCATCGAGGCACAAAGCAGAGCAGTGGCTGCAGGGAGCTGTGTGTATGTGTGTGTGGGGGGACAGGGAGGCTGCTCACTGGGCGTGGGGGGATCCTTTTGGGGTGACCAAGTGTTTTGGAACTGGACAGAGGTAGTAGCTGCCTGATGTTGACAGTGTACCAGATGCCACTGAATTGTACACTTAAATAATGGTTAACTTTCACTTAAAAAAAAAATGCAAAAGCCCAGGCAATTTGGTTGCAGAGCCTAGCTGCTAACTGTCCCCTTGACGGCCCTGGCATACTCCTCAGCAATCCCCTTCCACATTGCCAATCTCTCCTCCTACCCCTCTTCCCCTGAGAAGAGTCAAGGCTTGCAAACTACTGAGAAGGATCATTTCTTTCATGGTCCCAGTTCAGGAGAGCAATGGAATGAGCCTGGGTTCCTTCCCAGCTCCATCCTCTCACTAACGGGCTCACGCCAGAGGTGAGGTGTAGCTGCGATGGGTACTGGGAAGCACTTGGAATAGATGTTGTAATAAAGGTCTTTCCTGCCTCTAGGGCCATTAACAGGTGGGCTGCAGAGCCAGGCTGCGGGTAGGAAATGAAGAGGGACGCAAGGAGAGCAGGGGGCCGGGAGGCTGAGCCCGGCAGGCGCATGCAGGCAAAACCTTCAGGGTGAGAAACCTCCCGGAAGGGGAGAATAGGCTGCACTGACAATCTGTGGTTTGGAAGGCCAACAAAAGTTATCTTTTATGTACTTCATACCTTCTACTCACAGAGTAAACGAGAATACCCATTACTGAGTGTGAGAGGTCTACTCTCATTATAGTGAGCTTCAAGAAAGCCTAAGCAATTTTTTTTGGTGTTGGCATTTCATTTCACTGGATTATGGGCTACCATGAGTTGGTCACTGGCTAGAGCCTGAATTTTTAACACAGATTCTGGTGTGAGAATCACACAATGTTTGAGCTTCAATGCCTTCAATAGTGAACGATTACTCGTTCACTCACAGTTTCATGAGTCCTTTAACAGCATGCCCCAGGCACCGGGCTTGACAGATGAGCATGTGAAGGGGCCCCAGAACGCGCTAGCTCACATGCAGGGCCCAGGGGCTGGCTGAGGTCCTGCAGCAGCAGGGAGGAGCCTGTGGGAGGGCCATTCCCCTTCTGACCATGGCGAGGCCTGTGCTGCCATGGCCACACCACGCTGTGCACAGTGAAGTCAGCCACACCACACTCCAACCTGACACGCTCTGCAAACATCACTCCTGAAGCAAACGGTCTTTCGCTCTGCTACCTGCCCCTGAGCAGTTACAACGCCAGTGCTATTATCTAGCGTGGTGCTGGGCAGTATGGGGCCCACACAAGACATTCGGGTCATCCTGCCCATTAGGGGCTTCCCTCCAGTGAGGAGAGAACAGGACATAGGACAGCCCCCACCCCACTGCAAACAGCTGGGCCTTCTCTGCCCACCCTCCACCTTTCCACCTTCCCGCCAGGCCTCCTGAGAGACTGGGTCTAGCTCCTGAAACTGGAAACATGCCCTCGGCATTTCCCATTTCCAGAAACTTACTTTGACTTGAATTCTGTTTCCTGCTCTGGTGTGATCACCAAGTTCCAACCACCTCTACCACCCTGGCATGTCTGGCTGCTCATGCAGTGGCCGAGGGCAGGGCGGGGGGGCCACCGTGTGTGGGCAGATGGGAGGGCCTGGCTGGAGGCAGATGCGCCAGCCAGCAGGGATCCTGTATTTTGATGCTTCCTCCCCTCAAAGCTCAAGCCTTAGACCCACAGAAAGAGGCTTAGGTGCCACACAGAGTCAAGTCGGGATAGTGAAGATTGTCAGTTATCAGTGTTTAAAGGGGAACTTGCTCCAGGTCTTTCTTTGCTCCTTGACCGATTAAGTGACCAAACTAGGAAGTGACTGAGGTATTGCTAAGCACGTTGCTGCTCTCCCATTCCCAGGGTGCCAACGGCAGGCTTCCTGGAGGGGCTCGGGGCTATCACGCACTGCAGGGAAGAAGGGACACTGGGCCTGGTGCTGCTGGTGAGCGCTGGGTACATCTAGTGTACATCCACTTGGTCTACCCTGGCAAGACAATGGGCTCCGGGCGTGAGTGAAGGCCCTCCACGGAGGCAGCGGGTGCAGCTCCGCCTGCAGGGGCTGCTTTCCCTCCGGGACAGGAGCAGCCGCTCCCGGGCTTCGATGGTGTGCTGGACACCTCTCAGGGTACAGTACTTATGATCGGTAGTCACTGCAGATGTCACCGACTCATGCAGGGATTACTCAGCAGGAGAGAAGGTGCTGGCATGGGGCAGATTCCATTTCCAGAGCAATGAAAAATGGGATTCCTCGCCTCGTTCATTTGCCTCCTGCTCGTGTGATGCAGAGGCTCAGCCTGAGGTTCTCCCACGGGCAGGGTTTGACTCCAGTGGGAGGAACAACATGATAGGAAAGGATAAGGGGCACACTGCTCATGGTCACAACTGGAAATACAGAATGAAATGGGGTGTGGTGAAGAAGGACCCCGACTTTGCAGCTAGAGGGACCTGGCTTCCAATCTGTACTCTGCCCTTTGCTCTCTGTGCAAACCCCTCGTGAGGGGAGGACATGACCACCTGCTTCCGCGGGTTGTGCTGTGAGCGAAGGTGGGCTGTGTGAGGAACGCCAATTCAGAGCCCTCTGCCCGGAGTGGGTGCTGCACACCCACTCACTTGTCCCCTCGCCTGCCTTTACTTACGGGGCTCACTGGGGAGGAAAGACACTTTGGAGGGGGGCTTGTGTTTCTTTTAACCTCCCTTTATGGGCTTGGACCTTGATCTGGGCCCGAGGGCAGGACGAGTTTCCCTCCCATGGAGTGGGAACACATCAGCGGCTTTGACTGGGAAAGTCCAATGAGTGGACGTCAGAGAGACTGATGAATTATTGCCTATGATCATTGGGCACGATTTAAATAAGTGGTCTGGAAACTAAGTAAATCATCTTTTGCCCTTTACCTTCCCTATATTAAAAAAAAAAAAGGCCAAAAGGGAAGAGGAGAAAATGAAATTCTATAATAAGACCTAAGGCCCAGTGAGACTACACTGCTTTTCCTAATGAACCGCTCCACGGTTTTCTACGACAGAGGCATCACTGGTTTAATGCAGGGAAAGAACGCAGGCCTGGGAGGCAGGGGACCTGGGTCCCCGTCCCTGTGACTCTGGGCGGGTGGTTTAACCTCACCAGTGAGAGCTCCATCCAGCTTTCACATCCAAGAGTTAGTTCAAAGGACAGAAGAGATTCTCAAGTCAGTGCCCACATACAGGAAATGAGCCGGCCAGTCAGCAGCACTTGCAGAGCCTGCAGGTAAGGAAAGAGAAGGGGCCCCGCTCTGGGGGGGTCCCCAGACAGGCTGACGCTCAGACACAGATGCATTAGTGATACCAGTGATAAAGCAAGAGGGGAGTGAACTGGCTTAATGAGGCTGGACTGCAGCCTGGCAGGGCCCACTGAGACAGTCCTCCTGAAGGCGGGTCTCCACTTGTAATAGACAATCTGGGCCCTGTTTCGCCTCCTTCCATCAGGTCCTTCTTGCATCCTCTATCCCTCCCAACACCGGTGCTCCCTGGGACCGCGGTCGGCCTTCTCCTCCTAACGGTCTGTCTCCGGCCTGCCCTGGGGCGGCCGCGGAGAGTGGAGAGCGGGCGTCTCCTCCAGCGCACGGCACAGCTGCCTCTCACGGCTCTGCCGCGGGGACTGCAGCTTCTCCCCAGAGGGACTTCCGTTCCTCGGAGTCAGCCACAAGAAACCGAACCAGATGGTTCCTCTGACAGTGACTGCCTTGGGAAAGACAACTCCAGTGCAGGCCTTGATGGAGGGGGAGCCCAAGCCGGGGACAGAGCAACGTGCTGGGCTGGCTTGAGAATAGCTGCTTTCAAAGCTGCCTCCCAAGCCCCCGCCCGGCTCCCGCTCATCCCGCAGCTGGCAACTTAAGAGCTCCTAAGACACGTTTTGAAAGCAAGAAATGCTTTTTCACATCACACACTTGTCAAGTCCTCCCGGAAGTTCCAAAGCACCCCCAGGGCTTATTCCCATCAACCCCTGTTACTTTTCCAGGTGCTCTGAGTGTCTCCTGCCAAGCACCCCAGGAGGAAGGAGTGGTGTTCTTGCCTCCTGGAGATGGGGCTGATGTTCTGGGTCTCTACATCCATGTATACTTTGGTGAGATGATCTGACAGAATCTATTTTGGAGAGGCATGGGGATAAGGCCTAGCCTAGTACTACCACTTCCCAGCTATAGGATCTTGGGCCAGTTCTTAGTCTCTAGTCCTGTTTCTCATTCTAAGACACAGATAATGAATGCAAAGGGTCTTGAAGGGACTGAATGAGAATAACATATGTAAAGTATTCAGCATAGTTCAGGCTGACAGTTAACAACTGGTATTATTTTCATAGCTAAAGATTATGGAGCCTCCACTTTGGGCCGCATAGAAAGACCGAATGACTTTAGTCAAAGTATCTGAGCTTCAACTTCCTCATCTGTAAAAATGGATTGTTACCACGATACAGGCCACAACTGGGAGGAACCTTGGAGACAGTGTACTAGGTGAAATAAGGCAGACACACAAAACGGCAAATATATGACGTCCCCAGTGCTGCCAAATTCATAGAGACAGAAAGAGTGGGGGTTGCCAGGGGCTTGGGGGCGGGAGATGGGGAGTTTTGATTTAATGGGTACAGAATTTCAGTTTGGAAAAACGACCAAGTTCTGCAGACGGATGGTGGGGATGGCTGCACACAGTGTGAGTGTACTTAATGCCCCTGCAGCTCACTTGGAAAATGGCTCAAATGGTAAATTTTATGTTATGGGTGTATTTTACCACAATACCAAAACAACTGAGGAGGAGAACTGATGCAAACAACCTAGTTGACTGTTACTAGAAATGCAAGTTGGGAACTCACATTTATGTTGAAAGCAAACAAAAGACAACAAAAAGCCCCCCAGATTGCTGGGGGGCATGTGCAAGACTGTTGCAAGGGGATGATGTGGTTGGCTTCCATCCTCCCCAGATGGCTCATCTTGTTGATTTCATTAACTTAGCAACCAGGCTGCCATGCATTTTATACAAATGATTTTTTTTAAAGGTCCTCTGCTCATAATGCTATAATAAGATTTGGCCATATCTGAAAATTTCTTTTCAACTATTCCCATTGTCTTCCAAGCTATCCTTTTGCCAAACTTGAAGTAACGTCTCCTTTTGCAGAGATTTCCAAAGTTCTGTGCTTTCTGGTTATGTGGGAAATTTGGAAGAGATGTTATTTTTCTCCCTGGCATAGTCTGCCAAGCCAAAGTCAACAGAGCTAACTTTAACTCTGTACTGCTACATGGCAGTTTTCAAAGGGGTTGACACTTTGGTGGATGAGTCAGGTTACAAAACAAGATATGTGAAGATTTCTGACCCAATCAGTTGATCAGCAATTATTTATTCTGTGTTGAGGCAGACATTGTGGTAGATACAAAATAGTGACGTGAATTGCTCAATCAGTACACAAATATTCATGGAGTGGCCATTCTCCACTCCACACACAGTGGCAGGGTGAGGGCAAAGAAGGATCCCAAAATAATACAAAGAAAGATTAGGCTAAAGTATCATGTATTTGTGGGCTTAAGATATTCATACATGGAAAGATAGCTAACAGGACAAAGCTGTTATGTTAAATGTGAAATAGATGACACACATTGTAAGTAACAGCAGTCAGGAGAGACTGGCAAGGAGATGAAATTTGAATTAGATTTAAAGTAGGAGTAGGATCTTGGCAGGTGAAGGGCAAGGAGAGCACTCTAGCTGCGGAATGAAATGGCTGGTACTGGTTGTAGGGGGCATTCATTATACTTGTTTCCATTTCAGCAAAGAACTGCTGAGTGCACATACCAGGTGTAAATGGTCCAGTGAAGGGCTGTGCAGAGGATGCGTGATCTGCCAGGAGAGGGTTGTGTATAATCACAGCTGGCAGTAGCTGTGGTCCTGGCACATGCAGGAAGTGACTGATGCTGCCTGGGAGAGACCCGAACACGCTCGCAGACTTGTGCCAACTGAACTGGTCCTGGGAGTTCCCACCAGGGCCATCATGCTCTTCGCTGCTGATAGGCCACTGAAGAGTCAGAAGGGCTGTGATGGCGGGGAGGGCCCGGGGCAGGTCCAGGACCGATGAGGACACACACGGCAGCACTGTCATCTCACTGTGAAGGGGACTCCCTCTCAGTCTGCTTTCTAGAGGCCTGGAATGGGCAGCCAGAAGTAACTCAGTATTAGGCTTTGTAGAAAGACTGAAAGCCTGGCCCATAAAATCTTCAGGTCCCTGACCTTGGAGTCTGTGATTCCATAAGACATGCAGCTTGTGTGATGAGATTCCACTCTAGAATACTGTGGATGGTCTCTGTGCGGTCACTCTTCCTCAGTCCCTCACTCACTAGCTGTCGAGAGATGGTGCTGTTATGTAGATCCAGAGAGTCCCTCCTCAAAAGCATTTGCAAAATAACTGTTAAGTTATTGGAAATGTACATAAATTTCTCTTTACTAATGTGTACTTCCCTCATAACTAATTAGACAGAGGCTTTCTTAAAGTAACTAGCCCATTTCATCCTTTGCTCACTACAGAGCTAAAAGCTATACCACATACACAGTCATGGGTAATCCTACTCATGAATGACAGGGTTGAGGATAGGTCGACAGCATGCTCCTTGGTGGGTAGCTGTTAATACCAGGCGGGGGACATGGTACATCATAATATCTCGGTAACCCTCCATTGCCTGTGATATGGAGACATCTGAAATTAACTATGGGCCAGCATCCAGAGGCCACAAAAGTGCCCAGAACAAGGTCCTACCAACCTTCCATAGGCTTCTGTAGGGGGTGCTGACTTTCAGTTGATTGCTTAAGGATGGAGTTTCAGTTGAAGCTTCTTCTTAGGCAGGAATATAAGGCGCTTTTCTGTAACCCAACCACTCGACAGCCCTCCCACCCCATCACTTCTGTACTCTATACTCCTAGACCCAGCCACTCTGAGCTACTCATCTCTCCTTCAGCCTGTCCACACATGCTCCCAGTTTGGGCTGTGGCCTTTCCCTGTTACCACTTATCCATGTGCCAAACTCATGTCTCATGCTTCTGACCACTGGCGGTCAGAGTGCGAAGGGAACCTCGAGGCCACACATGTAATGTTTAACATCACCACCTCCAAGGTTAGATGACTGTCTGTCTACCCATCCATCCATGTACTCCATTCATTCATTCATCATTCAACAAATGAAGTGAACATCCACTATATGCCATGTATTCTGCTTGGTGCTGAGGACCTAATGGTAGAATAAAACAAAATAAAACACAACACAACAAAACACACCAGACCGACCTCCTGAAACTCAGTCTGAAGAAGAGGTACATGGAGCCATAAGGCAATTAGCTTAGATGGGTAAGTCAGAGACGGTTCCTGTGAACTGCCCATGAGGAAGACCCCAGAGGCTGGGAACTAACCAGGTGAAAGTAGGTAACGGGTGGTAGGGACAGGCCTCCTGGCGGAGGAAAGGCTTGTACAAAGGCCCTGTGATCTGAGTGCAAATGCTAACTGCTCCTCTGAGCTACACGGTCTTGGTCGGGCTGCTTACCTTCCCCCAGTCTTGGGTTCCTCACTTACAATATGGAGAAGGCAATTCTGCTTGTCATGCATGACACACAGGTGAAGGCTTTGTGGGCCCCATCCGGGTGGGTCACTGTGATTCCTGCCATCCAAGGCTCTTGTGGGTTAGGTATTTTTTTTTTAAAGTAACAGAACCCTGATCTCTCTCCCATGCGACACCCTTCACACTGTTCATTCTAAATTACATAGTGTATATAGCATAGCTCAAAGGAGAGCTGCCCCACTTGGGGTGGGCATGAAGTCTCACCCACTCGGCCTCTAGCCTGGGGTCCATGGCAGCGTCCCTGCCTCTAGCTGATAAGAATTCCCAGGGCTTCACTGAGGGCACTTGAAAAACCACCCCATATCCTACAATAGAAGAAAGCAAAGCTCAGAGAAACAATGGTTTGTGAATTTATTTCAATTTTTATAAATTCAAGTGAAATTTCCTTAAAATATGACTTGAGCTCATTTGGGAAACACATGCTTCTAAATAAAGGAAAATTTTTGCTCCCACGGAGCCTAAAAGCAAGATACAGCTGAAAGCAGACAGGCCGTGGGGGTCAGGCACCAGAGCTTGTCACTATAAGACAGGTGACTTAATGTAAGTGTCTTAGTGGCTAGCCTCAGTCTCCCTCTTTTACAGAGAGGAATACAACAGCCTCGCAGAGTAATGAAGAGTTGGTAAGTTACTGAGAGCACTTTGTAATTAGGTATGTCTATTTAAATTTACCATGATAAAATATAAATTTCATTTTTGCAAATGGCTGAACAACATTTAGCACTCAAATTGGTGAGGAAAAGTAATCTAATTGAATAATATTTCATATGTGTAAAGCACAGCCATAAAGTAGTAAGATACATTTTCTGATGTGGTTTATTGTTGGTCCTATATAAAGTCTTAAAAAAAAAAAAAAGAGTTCCAAACAGCTTTTGAGAACAAAACAGCATCACATAGCTTTCAACCCAGACCATTTGGAGGATGTAGTATTATTTGAATTCAGAAGTTGCTGCAATTTTTGTACCTTCTACTTTACAGTCATAGCACAGTTCCAGTATGTTCCTAGTGGATTCATTTTTACCATCTAGAGGCTATGACTATCCCAGACCATCTATGCCCCTGAAGAGTTAACGCTAGAAAATCACACCAGCAAAAACTTGTCTTAGAGCCTTGTACAACTTAAATGTGAAAACAACTTCTAAATTTCAAATATTGATAAAATTAAAGGAAGCACTGGGCCTTGCATTCACAGTCTTTATAAAACTAAAGATGCTTTGATAATAATTACAATAGGAAAATTAACAATAAGGAAAATTAACAATCAGAAAGTTATGCAGCTTCCAGCATGTCGTACCCACATGATCGCCCTGGTTGTAATCCACATGGCAACCCCGAGAGGCAGACGCTGTCACCTCCTTCTGCAGAGTAGGGAACAGGTACAGAGAGACAGTGAAGGGCACAGCTGGACTATGACCTGGCTGGGACTTCATTTCTTTCCATTAAACTCTGCTCGTCTTTTTGTCCTAAGCACCGTCTGTTCAGCCTACTAATGTCCACTGCAGTCACTATTAGCTGCTTTTAAACAGAGATCTCACAGCAACAATTGTTATTTACCGATTAAATTACAGGATCTTTTAGAAATATGATTAGGATAAGGAGGAAAAAAATAAATTCATTAATAACTATACTTAACCAGAGTAAGTATAAGAAGTATAAAGGAAGAAAGGATGAAAGAAAAAAGTATTTTAAAGGGAAGAATGACCTACAATGTATTCAGTGCCAGGTACTTTAATGTTTCATTTTATCCTCATTTTAACAGAAAATATGAAAGAAAAAAATCCAGACTGGAGGAAAATGTAAGGATGATGAACACAAAGTCAGACCTGGAGAATGCAGAAAACAGGTCTGGAGATCATGGGTTGAACTAGTGGAGATATAAACTTGGTTAGAACTCGCAACGAAGGTGAAAAGAAAGCCTGGCCAATTTCATTGCCTGAGAAGAGAAAAGCCCACAGTTTCTCAGGGAAGCAAAAGTTACCCCAACATACTATTCTAAAATAAATTTCTCACTTGGGGCTTCATACAGGGAACTTGAGTTCCATTTACTAATGGCTACGATTTATGGGTCATGTAGGTGTACGTGTATTATCTCATCTGATTCTTAATCACATTGTATCATAGTGGGAATTACTTCTCCTACTTTGCAGATGAGAAAGCTACAGCTCAGAGGGGTTAAAAGGGATTTACCCAGGTCACTCAAATAGTAGGTAACAGAGGTGGGATTACAACCAAGGTGTCCAACTTCTCCAAAGCTATGCTTTTAATCCTGGGCCAGGGATATTTTTTGACATTAGTGGCCAATGTTTCAACCATATTGCTATTTCATGGGCAGTAGTGGGTTTCATAAGGCTGTTCCCCTGATGAAACTTGAAAGAATAGCCCTAAAATGTACTTTCATGAAAAAGCAATTTTGCTTAGGGCAAGGGGGGTAGGTAGGTTTAACACAGCTCTTTTTTGGTGGTCTGGCTCTCTTGGTTACTTGGATAAATCTATTCAGCTCTCCAGGTCTCATTAAAACAGAAGTAATGCTATCTGTTCTTAACTAGTCGCTGAGTTAGGAAACACTGAAGTCACATGAGCAAAGCATTGTCAGCAACTTGGAAGAAAGTACTAATAAAGTAAAAGTCAGAGTCAATAAACCATTTCAAAATATCACTGAGTTGCGGTTATCCACTTTCAAACTCAGCAAAAAAAAAGTGTTCTTTTTTTGTTATTTTCTTACTTCAAAAAAAGAAAAAAAAAAAAGAGTATCAAGCTTACATTTCCAGCATGCTGGAGAAAATTTTCTGCATTTGAATTCTGTCCACCATAAATGCTTAGGTAAGAAATAATAAGACTGCCTATGGGTTAATTCCAAAGGCAAAATGTCAAGGCACTTTAACCATGGGCTGGAAGGGAAGCATGACACATTGTCAGGCCCTGAAGAAACTACTGGTATGGTTCTTTATCTTTAAGTTCCCTCACTTCTCACTGAATTTTTTACTGGGCAAATGAATGACTGCAGAGCTGGGCATCATTTGTGCTTTGGACAGATTGCTGGAACAGGTGATCACAGTGTCTGTCAGTCTCTGCCCTACCAAAATCTGTTCCATATATGACAGTTAGCTCAGAGTAAGTAGTAGTGAGCTAGGAAGGTTCTAGAATGATGGAAGAATAGATCCTATGGGTACATACTCCTAGATGTGCTGAATAACATAAAAGAACATTGACGTTTAAAAAAAGTATACAGGTTAGTAGATAATATGAAAGCAAGTGAAAATATTCAGGTGTAAAAAGTTAAAAAAACTAAAACCTGCAACAGTAAGTGCCAATGTTTTAGCTCCTAGAACAGAGAGCAGTATAAATTACTGTAACTTTCAGTTTAATGTTAATATTCTCCTGAGAATAGGAGATGAAAGTTTTAGTTTATACAAAGCAAGAAGTTGGAACTTGAAATTCCTGTACAGCTCAAGGGATGTGCAGAGGGCTGCATCCTTGATGTAACAGTAGACTAAGAAAAGCATATATCCTTGGCACAGAGAGGAGATGAAGAATTTGTCTCTCCCTGGATTCTGAGAACATTGAAAAGGAGTCCACCATAAGAACCAAATTCCCAAGTCTGTGTCACGAGTATATTTGGGTTCCAAAATATACAGTGCCTCAGATCTTCAAGCTGATAAACATAAGATTGGTCCTGGAATAGTGCTAACACTAGGGTACCTAGGATGCCTGGGGGAAGAGCATGCAGAACAGCCCTGGAGGTAAGGCAACCATGGGATACTTCAGGAAATGCTCCCGTGAACATAAGCTCACAGTAAAAAATTATAGATCGTATGAATAAACAACCTATTATAGGCCAGAGTCATTAGTTAAAAAACACAGATTAGTACCCCAGTTGGCTTACCCGCATATAAGAGCCATATGAAAGAACATTATGAAAAAAAGAATAGCAGGTCTGAAAAAGACCTACATTAAAAGCATATAGAAATAAAAATATAGTTGGAATTTAAAAGTGAATGGAAGGGTTAAACTACAGATTTGATACAGCTGAATGGAGAATTTGCAAACTGGAAGACAGATATGAGGAACTATTCTTAGAATGCAGTAGAGAGAAGTACAGAAATGGAGAATATGAGATGGTAAGAAACATAGGTTAGAATATGAGTACTAGAAGAATCTAGAAAGAACAAAGAGAGGCAATATCTGAAAACATGGTGGCTGAGAAATTTCCAGAATTAATGAAATCCTCAGATTCTGGAAGCACAAATTCTGATGGGAAAAAAGAAAAAAATGAGAAAGTTTACCACTTAACACCTTCAATGAAAGACATATGAAAGGTATTTTTCAGGAAGGAAACTGAACTCAAAAATAAGGAGTGGATGTAGGAAGCCAGCAACAAGAATATGATGGCTTAGATTATAAGCTAGTGAAAGGTAGGTTTACTCTCCCTCAGAGCTGGTTTAAAGCTGTCCAGTTTTCCAGGGATAGACATTATCTTGGTACTCCCAGAATTGCCCTAAGCTGGAGTGCTGCTCAGGAAAGCTTATCTGTCCCAGTCATCCATCAGTCCTAGGCTTATCACGGAACCGAGGTACTGTGGTACTGATACTGCAACACACTGGGAAGCAGATGGACCGAGAGCTCAGCATCTGGAGTCACACAGACCTGCTCTCAGCACATGTGAGGGATGATTTCTTCTCAGCAAGTTACTGAATGTCTCTAAGCCTAATTTTTGACACCTTCAAGTGGGGCTAATAAAACATTTATAGATAAATATCATCCTAGCACATTGCCTGGCACAAAATAAATAATAAAAGATAGCAGTTACAATAATTAGTATTAGCACTATAGACTTTGTTAATTATTTTAATAAGCAGTGCATACATTTACTTAGATTAATAAAAAGTTATATGCCTCCAGTTTTACTTAAAAAGAAAAAAATAAACAAGAGCATTAATATTAGCTGAGGTTTCTTTGGCTCCAGGTGCTAAGCACTGTACACTCCTCACCCGCCTTCTGGCCTGTGAGCGCTTCCATCTGCATGACCTCCAGGGAGGTCCTCTGCCGGACAGCCACAGTGCTGTCCAATCTGGACTGCTGGTTTTCATTAAAACTAGGGATATGGTGAGTCTTTCTCTGAAACACTGTGTTGACTGTACTTGATTTGGAAGGTACATCCTGGTTGGTTTTGTTTTCTTAAATCACTTTCTGCAGTTACCTCTGATTGCAGGAAAAATCAAAATAAAGAGAAAAGACAGATCTGCTGTTCCCCTTTTATCAGATAAGACAAAATCATGAAATTTACATACATGTTAACATGGAGGTGATGGGCGGCAAAGGAAAGGCCTCCATTACTGACAGCTCTATGCCATCATTTTTACAGTTCATTAAAAGACACTCATTCACCTTAGCCTCTAGGTATAAACAGAGGTCTATTCCAATGATAAAAACAGCAACTCACAAAACACAGGCAAGTGTCCAAGGAGAAAAGTTGCGGAGGGATCCAATATCTTGTTGGCAGATACTGAGCAGAGCTCTACAGCTCAAAGAGAGGTGTAAGTATCAATTCTGGGCCTTCAAGCAAAAATGCTAGCGAGGGCACCCTTTCTCCTTGTTATTAACCAAATAAATTAATGTCCATAGCAGAGCCCCCTCTGGCCACCGGCTTTTTCAGAGTTTGTGGAAGTGACTTTGATTCATACTGTTTTCCCACAGCACATGTGATCTCTCTCTCCTCCTCCTTTCCCCTCTGCTTCATGCCCTCCAAATCAAGATCAAGGGACGTTCAGGTGTTGAGTTTCTATTCTGTTATGGGCACTTTCATTAAACCACCTTACATACTTGTCATAGCTCGCCTATATACATAATCTTACGCCTAAGGCCACCCTAAGGAAAATGAAGAGTAAAAGGCTTGTGTGACTTGCCCACCTCCCCTGCCCTGCTAGTTGGGGCTGAGTCTGCACTGACCCCTCTGGGACAGCATGACACCCCTTCCCTAAGATGCAGCTCTTGGGGAGAGGTGGGGGGCATAGGGAAGCAGGGAGTTTAGGTTCCCATGGTGTTAGCCTTTCCGTTAACCCCCTAGGCAGTCCTGAGCAGGCACCCAGCTCACATCTCTGGACCTCAGTTCCTTCAGGTGGACTAGGTGGTCACTAAGACTTCTGGCTCCTCTTTCTGATGGGTCTCCTTGTGCTTCTGTATCACTCACAGGTAAGGAGAGATGAAAAGCTGGGACCCACAGCGAGACACATTTGTAACTCACCTTGGCAACCAGCAACTGTTCTAGTCCAGCCTTGCCAGGGAAATTGTTGAAAACAGTCAAGCAGATCATGGGCTGTATGAGGCATCTGGAACCAGATCTTACTACGGCCGTTCGCGCAAGGAGCTACGAAGCTGCTAATTGGATTTGGCAAGTTGCTGACTCACTGTTGGGTGAGATCAAGTTGCTCTGCACAGATGATGAGGCCCATCTTGTCAGCAACTGAGAACAGTTTCTTGCTGATTAAAAAGAGCAGGCATGTGCAAAGACAAGCCGTGGATTAGCTTTCACAATTCACGATGAGTAATTACAGTCTAACAGACCACAATTAGAAAGCATCCACCACAACCTTATTTTGCCATTTGTCTTTTAATTAAATACGTCCCATGATTTAGCGTTAACTCTGCACAGATTTCTGATGGGGTGGTTATGACATCTTGGAGGAAGAGTGTAGAGAGAAACAGCTCAAGTGTTTTACATAAATCACTGATCCTTTCCTTTGTCATCATCTTTCTGCATAGGAACGGAGATATTAAGTGAACCTGACCCTTCACAAAACCACCACTGTGGGATCAGGGGAACAATGCAAAGAAGAGCCAGGGCAGAGCTGGCGGAAGGGCTTATTTTATCTTCCAGCACTGATAAGGTGGTAAGTGGGAGAAACGTACCATTATGGCATAAAAAAGAAATGTTTGATGGGCACTTTGGTACAACCTAGGGTGGGGGAAGTAATTTTAAATTTTTAAAGAGACAGTCCTTTTTTGTGATATCAATGACTTATCACAAAAGGGCAGTAATGTAGTGCTGGCCATGTCCAAGATCCATGTGGCGAATCGGGGCCATAGAACAGGTGCGAAGTGAGGGTCCCTGGGGGCACCAGCTGTCCCTGGCACTCCAAGCCAGCTCAGGCTTCCACCAGGCTCACCCCCAGAGCCAGAAACAGGCACGGGGAAGCATTTATTCATTTGGCTTATAATTTGGAGTTGGCATGGGGGGGGATATTCCACTTTAGAAGGTTCAGAAGGATTCACGATTGAAATTAAATTTACTGACCTCCTTCTAAAGGATTTCTTACCAGAATGAATGCTGGTGAGGACAGAGTTGAAGGCAGTTCACATAATGGATCATTCTTAAGCTTGCTTTGCTCAACTGGAAAAAGTTGCCTACTGCATGCTGGGAACTGCTGCATTTTTTATTATTCATCAACTAACAAGTGTTCAGGGCAGCACACCTGATTCCCAAGTTGGAAAATGCCAGTTGTCCAATAAACTGGACACTGAGAGCCCACGTCTGTTGGTCTAAGTCACTTCATTGGCTACTGTTGGCTTTCCTCCCTAGTGACACACCAAGGAGGTTCAACTTCTATGATTTCCTCAGATAGTTAAAATCATTGAGGAGGGGTCCTTTATTAAGAGTTATGTTCTAAAACACCATTTCTAATATACTGAGTTTGTACCTAGAATGTACAATCCCACCCAAAAGCAACATTGTACATGGTGTTAGGATTTCAGCCCAGCCTCTCAAAATTCAGGTAAGGTATTTTGTTTATGGAGTTTACCTTAGCAAGGAAATGAAGCAGAAAGTTCTAGGCTGAGTTAATAGGGTGCCTTACAAAGCAATACCCAAAATGGTGAAGACTTAGAAATCTTGTAAGAATGGGTTGCCCAAGAGAGATACAGAGAGATGAGATGGACATTTGCAAGAAAGCCTAGTAATGGTCATCTTTTAAATGATCTTGCTCTTTCCTGGCAGAAACAAGGAAGTCACCAAGAAACCCCTTCAATGTCCTGCCACCAAACCCACAACCCCACCAGCATACACAGCCGATTCTCTTCCTCTTCTGTCCCTCGTCCTGCTGAAGGCATGGCCAGCATGGTGATATGCGTTCCACTGCTTTCAAGTTCTGGGGACCTTGCCTGTAGATGCAGTTTGCTCTCTCCTGTTCCTGCAACCCTTCTCTCTCTGGGCACCCTGTTTCCTCCCGGTATTTAGACAAGCCAAAGTCTAGTCTATCTTAAAGATACTCTCGACTGGGCCTCATTTCTGGTTACTATTTTACCCCTTGCTTCCCCTTCACAGACAAGCTTCCAGAAAGTGTCTATCTCCCTGCCTCTGTTTTCCTGCACACTCACCTCGACCAAGAGGGCCAGTAGGGGCTGATGTCCAGTGTGCTGTGCTTACCATGTGCAGGGCTGGGACCTCACCCTAGGAGAGGTGGGGCCTCCTGGCACCAATGCCTGTGTCTTTCCCTTTGTGTACCTTCTCCTACCATCACACCATTTCACTGATTCCTACTTATTCCTCAGGTTTCTGCAGGAGGTCACCCCTTTGAGGCTTCCCCTTGCTGCCTGGCCTCAGTGTGCTGCAGGGCTGTGGAGGTCTGTCACTTTGTCACTTGTCTGCATCTCCAGCCCTAGCCCCACCAGCTCTGAGAAGGCAGGGACTGCTGAATGCCTGGCCTGCAGGAGGGACTCAACAGATATTTCCTGAAGGCAAAAGAACAAACCTCCTCACCAGCGGAATGCCTGCAGAGGGTGAGAGGGCGCTGGTAGCAAAGACTCACCATGTACCCTAAGCCCTCGGGCCCCAAGAGTGGTTCTGCTCCGTCAGGCCAGATGGACCACTTGGTGGTTGCACTGAGGGGAGTTAGCATCCAGACATGAGCCCTGCGTCCCCGGGTCTCTCATTTTCCCCAGTGCAGGGCACGGGTCTGTCTGGGGGCCTGCCAACAGCTGCACCTGGGCGATAGCTTTGAGAAAGCTTTTTGGCCTTTTTCCTCCATAAACCATAAAAATGTCAGAAGGAAGAAGTGTTCATGCTGGGAATGAAGCTTGAAGAGAAAACACCTTTCACAGAGGCCTTCCGCCCAGCACAGCGAGCCTTCCAAGGCCTCTTCCTGCTGTCAGCTGTAGCTGCTTCCGCTGGGGTCAGTGCCAGCCCAGTGCCGGCCTCCGCACCCCATATTCCTCTCCGTCCTGTCTCCCCTTCCTGCTCCCCCAGCCTCCACCCCGTTCTCCCTTCCCAGCTTGTGGGATCTTCTACAAATACAGATCTGATAACGTCACATCCCTGCTCACAATGCTTAGCCTGCCACTGCTCTTGGGGTCAAGGTGTAGGCCCTGCAGGCCTGGCCCTGGCCTCTTCCTTTCTCTCCCTGCCTGTCCCATTGCTCTTGCAGATGCAACCCCCCACCGTCCTGCTCCTTCCTCAGGACATGTCCACATGCTGCCCTGGCCTGGGACGCTTCCCTGTGGGACAGATTCGTCTGCAGGGAGGACGGGGGGCGGGACTGGGGCTCCTGGGGCTCCCCTCTGCACAGGCCAATCCCCTGCATGTGCGCCCATCCACACAGGGCGGGCGTGGAGGTGATTTCTGGGAAGGTGAGTCAGGGAGCCCAACTGCGGCTATAAGTCGAGCCGCATCCTCTCATTTCACCGTATCAGTACTGAAATTGGACTTCACCTCTCTAATTCCTGCATCATAGGTACATTTGAATTCAGTGAAGAAGGGGGATGCCCTTTATTGGTCCTCCTCAAGAAATCAGGAAACCCAAGAGATTACTGTTTTAGGTGAACCACACGCAAGGGAAGAAGCGAAGTGGCAGGGTCCGCAGCGTCTGCCCGCAGGCTGCACGGAGTCCGTATTTGCTGAATGGGTGACCGGGAGTATGCAGTGCTGGAAGGCAGGCGTTGGGCTGACTTATTTTTGGCTATTGTTCCAGGCTCCTGGAAATGACCAGTAGTGTGTCTGAGAACACTGCCCCAAACTCCCTGAGCCTCAGTCATGTCACTGAGACAAAACGAGTGCTGTATGCAGTCCACTCAGCAACTTGTCTGGTGTACTGACGAAGCTGGGCCAGTTCTCTTTATTTTAGTTTTGCTCTTACTCCTGGTTCTTGCCTGTGGCCACGGCACCTGGTGCTGGGCTCCTGCCTGGCCCTCACCATTCTTGGTGAGGAAAGAGGTCCAGATCTTACAGCACATAAGTTGCGAGGGCTAGATGCCTTCAAGATGATTTTCTCTTTATATTTTCTGCATTTAAGCTGGCTGTGTCCTTTGTACCAAATATACTATCATTTTCACTGGAGTGAGCCCCTGACACACACTTGGGTCTCTTTTGGTTTCATTTTCTCCCTCTGTCACTGTGACAAAGAGGCTCCGGAATATTCCCTGGGAAAGGCTTGAGAGGGCCAAGGCTCTGCAGAGCAGGTTCCTGTGTCCACACTGGGCATGGGGATGAAGGTGACAGGCGGGGAAGGCAGACCGGGGAGGGGTGAGGGAGGGGGAGAAGGGTCACACTGGGAGTTTCCTTGGGGTGGGGATGGAACTGGCTTGGGGGCAGACTTTGAAAGAAGGTACTTGTAAAAGCCATTTCAGATAAACTCTTGGAAGAAATGGTCCAGGATAAAGCACAGAATATTACAGAAAGGAATGAGCTTAGAATTGGAGAAAATAGTGGCTTTAGATACAGATTTTAATAACAATCAATCTCAAAATTCAATAATTGAAAAAAATGAGGCATCTCGGTAATCTAAAGTGGTTTGACAACTCAATATACTTCAGAAATCAATAAGAAAAGGTTATTTGGCAACAAAGTGACAGCTGAAGGGTGACTGTAGGCCAACTCTGTCCTTCTGACTCTCAAGACAATGTGGGCAGTTTTGGCATGTGACTTAAGTTCTCTGAGCCCCACGTGGGGGACACTGGTGGCTGTCTTCTCTGGGATCCATCCCGTCTTCCCACATTGCAGTACCATCTCTAAGGTGGTTCCCAACGACCTCCGCCACCGCATTCATGCCTGTTAACTCCTTTCTGCATCACACTGGCCTGTGTGATTACGACAGACATGACACAATGCCACTTACTTTCATATCCCACCGCTAACCCAGCAGCAAATTCTACAGGCCCTCGCGTCACATTATCCAGAACTGACCATTTCTCAACACCTTCACCATGACCATCCAAACACCACCCTCTCCTGTTGGAATTACTGCAGTAGCCTAACTGGTCTCCCTGTTTCCACTAGTGCCTCTGCAGTGTAGTCAAAATACTACTCTTAAGACATAAGTCCCATCATGTCACCTTAGCTCAATCTTTTAAAACCTTCCCACTCCATTCAGTCAATGTTCTTTCAATGACCTATAAATTCCTGGTTGCCCTGGCACCCCCCATTTGTTCTGATTTTGCCTCCTATGATACTTTGCTCTGTCAGCTCTGGCCACCCTTAGTTGGTGCCCACCACACCACCTGTTCCTCGAAATTGCGGCTTGTCCCTGCCTGGAACCTCTCTCACCTCCCTGCCTTTTCTCCACAGCACTTACCATAATCTGAAAATACCCCATACATTATTCATTTATTGTATTATCTGTCCTCTCCCCATTAGGGTACAAGCTGTGGGCAGACTGTGCTTTCCCTTTACTTCTGTTCACTGCTGTAGTCCCTGAGCCTGCTGAACAGTAGGGGGTTAACACATCCTAGCAGATATTGATACCGATCACTATTAGGGATGTGTGCTGTTTCAGGCACCGAGAAGACAAGGATGAATAAGCCCTGACCCTGTCCTAAGGAAGCTCACTCCCTCCCCAGCCCCATACCAGCTTTCTGCCCAGCTTCCTCCTAAGCCCCTACGCTCAGCAGACGAACCTGGCTGCTGCCTAGAGGCTGGGCCACTGGTCACTGAAGCCCTAAGCCTGAGTAGGTTCTCTTTGCAAAGAACTTTAGTTTGAGAAAACTAAGGGCCCACTGCCACCCTGCTTGGCCAGGGGACTTTGAGTGGAGCAGTTCAATAACAAGGGGCACAAAAAGCCAGTGTCTGGATTATATTCAAAGTGCAAATGAATATATGGCAAGCAGACAAGAATCTGCCATTGTCAAACATGTAAATTGGATGCCATCTGTATAGAAGACTAACGTGTGTGTGTGTAATTCCCTTCCACAGCATGCCAGAGTTGGCTTATGTGACCCACAGAATATGGCAGACATGACAGTATGTCACTTATTTTCATATGTGTCTATATTTCCTCTCCCACACACCACCTAAAGGCCACTGTCTCTGACCACAAAGGGTAGGCTCTGACTTCCAGAAGAAAGCTTGCCCAGCTTTGGGATTCTCTCAGCAGTGTACAAAGATAATTATTTGCTGGCTGCCTTGGAATGTATGGTACCAAACAGATTACTTTAGTAATTAAAATAATGAAAGGAATTGTCAGGGTTGGAAGATAGCTTTTGTCTTTTTAATTGAAGACTCTAAATATGGGTTAAGCTATGAACTGGAGAGGAACACCTGATTGATCCTTCTCATAATTACAGGGCAGCCAGTTGGCAGCCTGTGTCACATCACAGGCTTTGGGTTTTTTTCAGTGGTGAGCTTTTCCCATTGTTCTCTGACTCCGTACTGCACAGGGTCACAGAGGGCTCACTTTGGTATAAAAGGTGGTGGTAAGGTCCCACGGATTTATTTATTCTCTTATTTGCAACAATGGACATTCGGTGCTTTCTTCAAACAGACCTTTTTATTCTACTGTCTTTGAAAAGAGCTAATAAAGAATCAATTACAAGAGATATGTACAAACAGAAATTAGTGTTTATCCATGCAGGATATCTACTGAAAAATAAAAGATCATGAAACCACAGGCACACACAATGAAGTGTGTCTAGAGGCTCAGTCCGCATGAAAGTGAGTGTGCCCAGCTCTCAAAGGGCAGGAGGAAAAGGAGCAAACGGGGAGGCCGTGGGTGGGTGGCAGTCACCCTCCTCCCAAGAGCAGAACCACTCCAAAACTCGATTTCCAGGAAAATCTCTTGAGGGGCCATTTTTACTAAGAAATCTGGCACCACAAGAACCAGAAAGTAGAACAGGGCTAATAATAACTTCATTGCTAAGGAAATAATAATTTCCCTCAGAAACTCTGTTTTATTTATTTATTTTAATGGCTATTCTCTAGGATACCATTTTGTAGGTACCTTTGCAGACGTTAATTATGGCGTAAATGTTATAGATTATGACATAAACACTACTACTTTTCCTGAAGAGTGCCAAATGCTACAGATAAGGTTAATGAAGCGACCAGGAGAGGGAGAATGACCGAGATGATCGTAACTCTTTCCTTTGCCACTAACATTTAATTACCAAATCCAAACAGATCTTGATTTGGGTACTTTCCATGATTGCTCATTGTCCCATATATTTATGTTTTCTAGACTGTTCTGCCCATATGTTGCACTGGGCAATAAAAAGGTATATCAATTTAACGGGCTGCCTACCAAGAGGTTTATGTGGCTATGGCCTTTGGTACTTCCCATGCTAAAATCACACCACTGCCCTGGAGCTCTGAGGTACACTGCAGAAGTCAATGAGAATTTGTCCTATGTTCTGGCCTTTTTCACTTTGGTTCAAAGACAGAGAAATAGTGGGCTTTCTCCTGCACCCCAGAAAAGGGTGTGCCATCGCACTGAGAAGCTGGTCAGGATATGGGAATGTATGGAAACCGCTGGGCAGGGGAGAGCAGGCTGAGCAATCAGAACTGGGTCTGCATCCCCCCGTGGGTGACCTGGGCAAGTCACTGATTTGGTTAGGGTGTTGTTGGCTGTGGGTAACAGAATTCCCAGTTCAAATGGGCTCTAAGAATGCAGAAATGTGCCAGCTCAAATTTGTTCTGTTAAGGGTAGAGCAGGTGAGAGGGACATACTAGGGCAGTGGATCTGCTTTGGTTTCTCTGCCTCTTTCTTAGCTCTGCTCACCAATGTATGCCAGCTTTACCCCCAGACTTGTGTCAACAGGTCTGGGCTTCTCATGCACAGAGAAAACCATCCTCTCTGAGAGCTTCTCTCAAGAGTGAGGAAACACTCCCAGAGGTCCTCAGTTATCTCACAGTGTGCCCTCACAAATCACTGGTCCCAGCTGGATTTGCGCTCATTCCTAAGCCAATCCTCAGCATGTTGGAAGTACCATGTGCTGACCAGCTTAGAACTTGGGTGGAAGAAATGGAATGACCATCACTGGCTGAGGTGAGTGAGGGGCTTCCCCTGGAGCTGGTGGGTGGGGAAATCAAGGTCCCAACCTGTAGGGCTGCTCTGCAATCTGCAAGGGGGGAAAGGGGGAAAGACGTTGAGGAGAAACAGTGTTACACATACATAAAATGTTCCTAACATGTAAACAGCCCTCAATGAATGCAAGCTATTATTGTGTCAGTTATGTAAACAACAGCCATTTAATAGGCTGTTGGTAGGATACATTTGTTTTTTCCTTCCTCAAAGGACAGTAAGAAAGTTAACTTTAACCTCCCCATGCACCTTTTCCCCTCAGCCTCCCTTCATCCCCTCTTCGAGACCTCCAGACCATGGCTTCGACCATCAATGATCTTCCCCATGAAGCCACCCTAACAGGAAAACAATTCCAGGGCGAGTGGGAGCCTTCAACGGCTGCATCAGAAACACAGTTTTGTCTAAGCCAGGCTTGTAATTGATCAAATGCTGCCATGAAACTTTCATAAGGTTATTACACAGCACGGCTTCCACCTTCTAATATTCAAGCTGCTCTGTACAGTTGCAAAGAGACAACAAAACTAGAAGCATTGATTAAGGGCCTCTGTAAATCAATACAAACACGTAGCCCTCAGCCCCTGTAAGAGCAGTGACGTCTTATCGCGGCCTCTGCTGCCTCCAGAGCTTGTGATCCACGGCCCCACACGGGGACTGTTGCTGGGGGCCTCAGTCTTAGGGCTGGGGTGGACAAAAGAAGGTCTCCGTGGTTTCCAGTGTGACAGATAGGTTTGGAGGGTGAAAGTCACCAACTTAAGGCTGTCCGATAAGGAGTTTTAGAGATGAGAAAAGTGAAAGGTTCACACGGAGCCAAAGTTGCCGTTTAGTAAGATCCTGGCTTCCCCAAAGTACCTTCCTCAAGGTTCTCAAGGGGCTTGGTCACAGCCAGGGGAATTCTCAAAGCTCAAACAGCCCACAAGGCAGGAAACTGATAATGTTATTGATCTACTGGGTCACATATCCTGCTCCCCACACCCCCACCACACCCCACACGGACACACGCGCACCTGTGGTCAGCTCACTGGCCATCAGGCAACAGCTTCATGCCTCTCGGGAGTGCTGTGACCCCGCTTCTCAGCAGGCCTGTGACCTCTGCTTCTTTCCTTTTATATCCCAGAATTCCTTCAAAGACTATGAAGTTTTTCTTTTTGTTTAAAGAAACCCTTATGGGATAGGAAGTTTACCTGTTCAGAACAATATTACCAGATTCCTTTTCCTTTTTTTCCGTGCCCTCAAACATATCCTTTTCCAAAAGCAGGAGGAGGCACGGAGGGGAGGGGACATGGCGGGGAGGGTTGTGGGAAGGTAAGAAAAAGAACTCGAGCAACCAAGCAAGCCACAAAACCAAACAGCAAAAGACAAATTCTGCTGGAAAAAAATAAGAGTAAACTACACAGGCTGACAAATCTCCAATCTTCTAAAGCTTTTTCCACCAGCAAAGTTCTAGGGGAAGTTAATGCTTAGAAGGTTATCCATCATGGGGAAAAAATAAAATGTACTTAATAAAGAACAGCCTCCAAGAATTTTTGAGAATTGTCACCCTTGTTCCCATCCTCATCCCTTAGACTGACTGGGTCCTTTGTAGATACCATGTCCAGAATGAGAGGGAGAAGAAATCTGGCAAGAGTAGCAATGCAGGAAGATGAGACAAAATAAGAGCTGGGAGGATGATTAAAAGCAAAGTTGTGGGAGGGTGAAAACCTGTAGCCCAAATAGGATCTGTGGGAAATGAGGCACCAGCGAACTCCTGTGAGCCCCACTGCATTGTGAGCATCTTTATAATAAATAGGAGAAAGTTTGGAAGCAAGCAGACCCCACTGGCCTGGATGTGACATGCAGGTGCGGGAGTCAGAGGCAGCACTGAGGACATCAGCTGGATGGTGTCAACTAAACCATGGTTCAGGAGTGCTGGGGCACCCCCGTGACCCTGGAGGGATGCCCCCCAGCTGCTTGGGGGGCTCCATAGTCCTATGCCCAGTATGGAAGAATCAACAGGATGCCTGGGAACAGAATCAGAACCTGTATGAGCGCCAAGAAAGACTCAGAGTCGCAGTGGAAGCGGCCATGCCACAATCCCCCATTAGTGTCCACGCTTGAGGTCGGCACACAGTGCTGCCTGCAGGGCGGGCGCCTCGTGTACTGAACATGGGAATGGGGTTTATGAGAGTTTGGTTAATGTCCTCTTCCTCAAACTTAAAGTGAACTTTTGTCATAAGAGAGTGAGGGAGTGGTGTGCTGACCTCTCAGGAGGCTTTATAGATGCGTGTGGAGGCTGCATGGGGAGGCAGGCAGCACCTCCTGAGAGCCTGAGGGCCCTGCAGCTGTGGTGGCTGGAAGCTGGTCTGTTACCCTTAGTGAATCCAGCAGGTTGTGATAAGGCCACCAAGGGCAGTGCTCACCCACATTTATTTTCTCAAAGTCACTGCCTACAAAAGAGAGGCCAGTGAACAAAATGCAACCCAAATCCTGGAGGGCCAGTCTTCAGGCCCCTCTAATTTCTCAGGTCATGTGTCTGTCTGCTTAGTGGGAATAAAAAGGCAAGTCTCCCACAGGGCTCTCTATGCCCAGTGAACATGGAACTGCAGCTTTTTCTTACTGCAGGTAAGTGGTGAGATGCCCGGAAGGAGCATCTGGCATTGCGAGCCGCTTGTAGCTCCTTGACAATGCCGGACGCAAGGTTTGGAAATATCCTCTCTGTGGCTACTTAAACCAAGCTGAAGGATTTTGCTTTTTCAAAAAAAGGTAGTAATGAGAAAGGAGGAGAAAAAAGATTAAAAAAAATTGTAATGCTTTGCTTCACACTAATTTTTAAAGTCATAGGCCAACTCACTTGGTACTTAATTTTGATCAGAGACAACCCTGGCACCAGCTTCTGCTTCACAGACTCAAGAAATCTCCACCACGCACTTCACTGGGAAAAACTAAAATGGCTTCAAAGTTCCCAGATGTTCTGGAAGTACCACGGCAGCCCTACTCTGCGAGCCCCCTCCGTTCTCAGATTCCTCACGCTGAAGGAACAGCTGACCCTTTCGCATGCGTATTACATCACACCTTGGCTGAAGGCGTTTTGAAGGGCCCTCGGTGACTCTTGGGGAGCTATCACACAATCACTATTCAAACAACAGGCCGGTGTCCCTACATCCTCAAAACTGGGAATTACTGAGCTGGATGTTAGGATTCTTAGTTTGTTCTTGGTTTTCTTTTCTTTTGGTGAGGTGAGGCCACTTTCACTGCATCTAAAATCAAGGCACAAGAGTGTTTTAAAAAACAAACCAAACTGGCAGAGAGATAATCACACCATCCAAACCTCTGCCTAGTGCCTTAGCATTGTGCCACTTCAAATGGGACTTGATCATAAATATCACTGAATAGGACATGTGTGATGGGACTCCTTTCAGCATCACACACACGATGTCCTCCCGCCCCAGGTGTCCCAAGGATCGATGTCCTGAGACTTTGCACCCAGCACAACCACGTCTGTGGTTGTGGCTGCTGTCTCTTCTGTCAGCGCCTGGGCTCTCCTGGTTGTTAAATATTTGAAGTATAACTTCTAAGTCCTATAAGATTTTATTTTGTAGTCTGGAGAATGAATGCAAAAAACAAAATAAATGCACTCTTTGATGAAGGTTTTATACTTTCCAGAGTCTTGAAACTTGTAATTTTTTTTCTGCAATGTAGGGTCTATGATAAGTATTTCGAATTTAACTGTTGGAAAGAAATCTGTGACTAGCTTCGTGACTTATAATTAACTCTTCTTTCTGTTACCATATGGTGTTTCCTTTAATAAAAACATTTTGCAGAAATAATGATAAAAAATTGCTTTAAGTTTTTATAAAAGTTAGATGTTTCTGGCAATAAAAACACTCCTTGTAATTATATAGATAACTATTTAACTGGTAAATAGGAAAAATGCTGCTGTCCTTGTCACTTCTAAATAAAAATGATGCACTCCACTGTGTCATTCATCCTTAGAATTTTCTGAGCATCTATTCACTGACCTCCCTTTAGATTTCAGGAACATACATTCAAGGATCCTGTTCTATTCATGTATCCTTTAGGATCCCATTTTCTTTGACTGTAACAGAACAACATATTCTATCTCTTCAGAGCTCTGAGCCACACTGTGCCTCAGTTCTGATGAATTCAGCTGCATGCAACAAAAATAGCTCACCTGGCTTAACCACATTAAAAAACTTATGGAGGTGTGCAGACCACAGCAGCTGGCAATGAAGGCACAAGGATCTGGGCTCTTTCTTCTTTTTGTTCCACCATCCTTGCAAGCAGGCACCATCTTCATGTGTGCTTCCTAGTGGTTGCAACATGGCTGCTCCATCTCCAGGCCTCACATCAGCATTGCAGACAGATAGATGGAAGAGGGTTGCACGGTAAAAGGTCAAGGGGTGTTTCAGGCTTTTAGCCTTCAGGAAACCTCACGCAGAAATTTTTGCTTACTCTTTGGCTAGAACTGGGTTTTACAGCTACCTCTAACCTGGGGACAATAGAGTTATAGATAAGGTGTGATCACTTAAGCCGTACCATCTGTTACTGACACTACTGCAGAAATGGGGGAGGGCTTGCTTGCCTTTCTGTAGAATCTTATTTTTGAAGTATATTTTATTTCATTTCTCCCACTGACTTTTAGGATCCCTGTATGTGGTTTTGAGTAATATATACATCTATAGGAGATTTTGGTTGCTCAATTTTATCTTCATAAGAACTACCTATGTGATCTTCCTTCACGTGAATTTGACGTGTTGCTAATGTATGGTACCTATGAGGTTTGATTTCATTTCCTTATATCAATTCAAAAGGAAATGTGAAAGCAGAGTAAGTTTTAGTCAGTGTTTCTACCCAAATAATTTGGCTTAGTGTGGAGGGAGGGTACACCTCATGTACTAATGGGAATTGTAAGTTTCAGAAAACAGATGTGTGAAACAGAATGCAAATTATTGTACATTACAGATGCTGAAACAGCAAATTGGTTTGCTATGTATTTAATCATCAATCTTAGATAACTCTACTCTGGATTGAAAAAGGAGTATTCTAGCATCTATGAAGGTTTTAAATTTATAAGAGTTGAATTCATGCTGGTCTGTATTTAAGATTCCACAGCCATGGCTATGATAAATAGCCAGGGGTACACATAGTTAAAAAAAAAAATCCCTTGAGGTTTAACTAGAAATATTTTCCTCAGTTTTGTTTCACAACTAGTATCAGTTGGGCTTTTTACATTTTAATATAATTCAAAAAAATAATCAGCTGTCATGTCTTAGGATAAATAGGACAGAATCTTCTTCTAAAAGGCTGCTTCCCCCGTTCAGTTGGTGAGGCAATGTTTTAGAGGCAACTGTTGTGAGGAGCACAATTACCTCAGTTCTTCAGGGATGAGAAAATTCTATCTGTGCTAGCCAGCCTTGAGGCGGCCCCCAAAAATCCCACCTCCTGGTATTCAGGGCCTAGGTGGGCCCTCCCCACACTGGACTAGGGTGTGGCCAATACGGCAGGAGTGTGAGGTGTCACTCCCAAGGCGAGGCTATAAAGGACACTGGTTTCTGCCTAGCTCTCTGGGGTCAGTCACTCACTCACAGCAGCCAGCTGCCATGCTGCCCTGTGGGAGGACCACCCGGTGAGGAACCGTGACTTATGGCCACCAGCTAGGGTGGAACCGAGGTCTCCTGACAGCCAAGAGGGAGTTTGGAAGGGGATCCTCCAGCCCCTGTCACGCCTTCAGACGATGCAACCCCAGCTAACAGCCTGGCTACAAGCTCATGAAAGACCTGGAGCTGGCAGCACCCCGCCGAGCCACGCACGCTCCGACTCCTGGCCACAGGGACTGTGAGAAGATGAAACGCCTGTGTGTTAAGCCGCTCTGTTTCCGGGCTCATCCATTATGAAGCAATAGATGACTAGCCGGTATATTTTTCCCTTCTGAAATGGTTCAAGCCAGTTTCCCAATCATCAATAGCTGTTGTGACACCCAACCTTCATTACAATTTCTGGAAAGTCAACACGACACATGACAGAGCACGGTGTCACACACAAGGCCAGTCCCACAGGGTGTGGTCAACTGGCAGGGTGGGGAGGCAACCTACCCAGTAGTGAACTTGAAGGTTTAGGACACTATCTTTATTGACTACAGTCACTACCAGTAACAATATTCAGAGGTTCCCAACAGGCTTTTAGAATTCGTACTGCTCTGCTAGTGGGCAAAAGAAGAGGAATTCCTGAGGGAAAATAGTAGGGGTGTACGTGCACTATGAGTTATAATCACTTATGTGCTGACAGTTCACATCACTATTATCTGGCCATGCTAAATGCCACATAACTGTTCATGTCGTCATCCTCATCTCCTTGCTCTCCCTCTAAGCAGAGGGATTATGATCTGTTGGGTCAGATTCCAGGACCCCTGAGTGGGCAACTGCAGTGAATCAAAATGGCACCCACAGAGGTAAGGTTCTCCCCAATGCCCTCTTTGCTTTATCTCACAGTACAAAGAGGATAAAAGGCCCAAGGCCTGCTCCCTACTTCCATATCCTTGGGGTCCTAAAGAAGACCAGCTCTTTCTCCTGCCATATGTTCTTTTCTTCAGAGAATGTATATTTCAGGACCTTTAGTGTCTTGTCCTCCAGAGATATGAGCTTGAGATCTGGTTGTGGGGTGAAAGAGGTCTCTGAGGCTTCTAGGACAGGCCTCCCACTCTAGACCAGCTTTCCAGAATTCCCAGAAGAATGATGTCAGACTATATTTCCCATTGCTTATAATGTTTCAATCTGCACTGGAACTTGCTAAGAAGTGACAGCCTCTGTCCACAACAGGTTTTGGTAATCCCAAGTCCCTTAGCTCTAATGCCAATTTAGCATTTCTGAATTTGATGATGTTTCTAACAAGAGCAACGATTTTAATAGCTGGCATTTCTTGTGGACTTACTATGCATTAGATGTCCATGTATCAACTCATTTTTTTCTTACAAGTCTAATGAAGGGGCCAGAAAAATCCCTATTCTATATATGTAAAAAATGAAGCTTAGAAAAGTCACTTATTTCACAGAGTTACATGGCAAGTAACTAGGCTGGGGCTAGAGCGCAGGCCTCTCCAACTTCGGAGCAAAGCTCTCCACTGCTGCAGGGGCCTATCGGTGTGTAGTAGCTATGGGCTTTCTAGTTTGATTTCAGAATATTCAGGAGAAATCAGCTCGGAGTACAATGTGGATTCCATGGTTTTGACAAATCCAGCTCTGGGCTAGTAATCTTCATGTGTTCGGGCAATCTGTTTTAGATTAAAAACAGAATCAGTGTGAATTTAATATCAGGGTGTGGCAGTGGGGAAGAGGAAAATAGCTTATGATCCTACCTGGGTCTATGAAATATTTTTGGTATTGTAGAAAGGGAGTTAATGGTTGGGATAGGGGAAAAAAAACAACAACATCTTTTTGGATTAAAAATCTACTTTTTCAGGCCATGTTATCACAATGGTAAAAGAAATGTGCCATGAGTTCCCTGCCATAATTTGAAGTGATTCAGGACACATTTCACTTACATTGGGAAATGAAAACCAAGTGACTGAAATAGCTTCAATTTCTTCTGTTGAAAACCAAATCCCATTTTCACTTGTGGGTATTTCATTCATCTTTGCTTTTCTGGCTTTTTAATTACATAGCAGAAAGTGCTACTGTAATTTCCTCCCTATGTAACGACAGCATTATGCATCAAGAAGCTTTTAATTCTATACAGCAATTGCCTCTCTTCAAAAATCTGATTTCAATCTCCACAAAGGCAGAAGGGTATGATTTTTTTGACCCTAGGGTTAATTGTCTGCAAGTAAGTTAAAATCACACAAAACCTCATCCTGGGAAAAGGGAATCCAAGCACGACCCTTCGCTTCCCCTGCCTTGTTGTCAGTGGAGGTACAGACGCCAGGTGAGGCCCGGCGCTGCCGAGCTCCAGGCCTGTCCTGCTAGACTGAGCTCCAGGAAGCAAGGCAGGACTGTCTACCGATGTATTTGAGAGCCCGGACAGTATGTGGCCCACGTGAGGGAGTGGACAAATGTCTGCAGTGATGTGAAATCAAGGGAGAGTGAAAGAAAGAAGAGGTTCTGAAATATTACTGATTTTTTTTTCTTTTAGAGTTATGTGTATGAAGAGGTCCTATTTCTAGAGAAAATAAACAGAGACACGATGAGTTTTCTCTGGGGCCACGAAGGGACTAGCACCTAGGGGCTCCCCCCTCCCTGCTGCACCACCAATTGCGTCTGCTCTGCTCTTCAACCCCTTTCATTCTTTCTTGGTAGGCCCAACATTCACTGATTCACTTGTTTTACTCTAATTACAAAGCATTTCTGAACATCGTATGTCTGGCCTGATGCTGGAATTTTGGGGGGACCGGCTGGAAGGGAAGGGAGTCACAAAGATAAGAACAGTGTTGGCTAACATGTGCTGAATCCCTGCTCTGTGCCACACACAAGTGTGCAGTCTTAAGCATTATCTGCACCCCAGGGACTGACACCTGGGGTCCCCGTCCTTGTGGGGAGACTGTAGGCTCCACCACTACAGGGTCCGCTAGGACCCCCTCTCACTGTGCTCATGTCTTGTATTACTACAGCCCTATGTTGGCACACCTGTCACTTCTAAGCACTGTTCATTCAATTCTGTGTCACCAGCATCTAGCACAGTGGCTGGAACATGACAAATGCTGAGCAACGTTTGCTGTTTTATTTAAGTGGCTTCTGATCCAGTGAGGAAGGATGCACATTAAGAAGCAGAGCAGGACCGAGCACGAAGGGCTCCAGAGGGCAGAGTGCAGGCTCGGCCAAACCAGTGAGACACACTGGAGCCTCGAGGTGGAGGGGCAGCTTTGCAATCCTGTCGCAGCAGTGGGGACAGCAGGACCGCTGCAGAAGAGAACAGGAGAGGAGGCTGCCGAGGGTGTGGGAGGCCAGGCCTGAACTTCACACGGAGGTTCTCCTCCCACTGGCTACATGAGGGCCTCCCACGGCCTGGCCATGGTGCAGCCCAGATGACACACAGTGTGACAAATCCCCTTAGGACACTGAGGGGGGAGGAGAGGCTCCCAGCGACGGCTAACAAACGTTGAGGCCCGGGGAGGGACCAAGGGGCCCTATTTTTATGATCTGCAATGTTTAATGGGAAAGGATGTCTGAGCAGACAGAGATGAAACAGTGTTCTCAGAACCGAAAGCTGCACAGGCTTTGGATGGAGTTGCACTCAAGATACAGCCCAGCGTCCGCCCTCATCACGTGGCACCACCCGCTGCAGGATATGCAGAAGACTGAAGGGCAGGACAGAGTGAGACTATGCGTTAGAAGCCTCACTCCTGGGTGTGAAAAAGGCTGAACAGAGACCCGTGGCTTCTAACCTGGGGGCAGGAGTCCACGGTGTGAATGTGAGAAAGGTGAGGGTGTCAGGTGGATTTGGGGAGCCGGAGCACAGGGATCTCGGGCCACACTCCCTGTGGGAAGGAGGTGAGTTCTGAGGGCTGCCAGGAGAAAGGGGGGGGTAGGTTCCAGAGAAAAGGGCAGGAGAGCGCAGGGAGGTGGAGAGAGGGAGGAAAGGACAGCAGGGAGAGAGAGCTCTTTCCCTGAGTGGTGGTCCCGCGGTCTGTCCGACATCCCCCAAATCTCACTTCTCAGCTTCCTCATATATTAAAAAAAAACAAACAACTTCCAGATTCTTTTAAGTGACCAACGTTTGTCACTTCGCAGATCAGCTGACTTTCCCGAGGGCCATTGGCCCACGGGTGTGGGACACACTCACATGCGCCAGGCCTCAGCTTTTCTCCGGACAGTGAGAGAGCCAGCCTGCCTGGGTCTGCACCCCAGCTCTCCCCTGAGGAGCTGGGTGATGTGGGGCAGGTTACTTAACCATGCTGTGCTCCAGTTTCTTCATCTGCAAACTACCTCACTTGGCTGAGTGACTGAATCCATGTGACCCTCTTAGAACATAAGAACATAATAAGCAGATAATAAAATTATTAACCACAATGATTAGGGAAAGTAAAATTACTACTAACAAGAGAACCATTTAACAAGAGTGAGTAAGTGAAGACTTAGCTCATGACCTCTGAAAGATTGCCAACTCTGGTATAATTTGTCCTTTGTGAAGAATATTTTTGTCACTTGTATTGGAGCTCTGACAAGGAGGCTTAATTTCTCTCTTGTGGCCTTGTGCTCAGACATGTTAACTGATGATAATGAATTACCACCCTGTGACATATCTTGGGAAAATAAATCCAAGGAAAACCATTCCAGCTGGGTAAAGAGCCCTCTGACCCAGTAAACCCTTCCCCTGTATAAACTGATCTGGGACCGGTGTTAAGTGAAGTCATCTTCCTCATGACCGAAATGTTTCTCTCTTTTCAAGTATCCCTTCCCTCTGGCCTCAAAAAAGAAGCATCTATCCTTTTCCCAAGTATCTTTCCCCAGCCATTTAGTGCCTTAGGTCTCATCCTGTTTCCTCATTAATCATCTCCTGTATCATTAATCTCTCTCCTTGAAAAAGGCTCCTATGTCCCTCAATAAAATTTTCTTAAAGACTAGTGACCTCCGGCTCCCATCTTTGCCAAGCAACTTCTTGGAATGGTATACTTTTTGCCTCTACCTTTAATCCTTAAGAAATGGCACTCCACTAACACCATTATCCTGCAACTACATAGTTACATAACCAGTACATACCAGTAACCATCAGAGACCTGTCACTGCATCTGTCTACCTTTCTGAGGGTGCCACAGTCCACTCCACCTTTCTCTTAGAGATTTCTTTCTCTTGGCCTCCTATGACACCGCATTCCTGGAAATGTTAATAACCTCTGACAGCTTCTCTTTGAGCTCTGGATTTGCTCTCTCTTCCAACCTGCTTCCATTTGGCCCACCCTACCCAGATGTGGGTGGTCCCAAAGGATCCATCTATGACCCTTTTCTCTTCTCTGTTTCTGCTTTTCCCTTTATCCAAACACAAACGATCACCTCTGTACAGAGAACTCCAATGCTGGCCTCTCTTGCAAGCCCACATGTGTCCAAGTGCCTGCTGAGCACCTCCAGAGAGCCACTGTGCCTGGGGCTCAGGCTCAACCCAGCAACAACTGACCTCACTTCTCCTGCTTTTTACCCTGGTTTCCATTACTTTGACCAAAATTCATCACCTTAGACCTTTACTCCTCCAGCCTCCCCAGCTCACTCCGCCCCATTCTGCAACCTCACATGGACATCCCTTCTCCTGAGCTCACTGAACACACGGCAATGAAGGCCTTCCTCACCAGCATTCTGCCTTCACCTTTCATCCACAGTCTCTGCGAACAGTCTTTCCTCTCCTCCAAGCAATCGCCACCTCCCAGTCTGATCCTTGTCCTGCTCTGCTCAGGGTGCCCGGTCCTCTGCTCTGCCCTTGGGAGGGCCCAGGACAGTCAACAGGCCCTAACTGGGCACTGCCAGAGAAGGACAGGGAGTTCACGCGCACGGGCTATTCAGTCCAGACACCTTGAGAGGAAGCTGAGTCCACACATACTCAAATCCAACTCCAAATACCAGCGGCACAGGCCTGGCCCTTCCTGCAGCAGGAAGATTGATTCTGCCTTGGACTAAATGCTGCTTTTGCTTAAGTGCCCTTTTCAGTTAAGTTGTGAAAAATGGAAGTAACAGCCATCTGCAGTAGAGTGAGCGTTGGAGATGCTGAGAGCCAATGAAACCTACCGTCAGCTTCCTGGGTGGTGTGGCGTCCTGCCAGGTCACAGGCCAGGCCACTGTCAACAGCATGCTGCCCAGGGCTGGAGACAAGGGACATTTCCCCCTTTGCACCACCTTCAAAGGTCAGTGACAGAAGAACTGCTGAGCTCAGGCCAGTGTCGGTGGTATCAGGTAGGACGGCTTCAACACAGCAGGCTTGGCAACCCCTACAACGGGGAGCCCCAGATGGAGGGCTGGGGCAGGAGCAGCCAGAATCAAAAAGCAGAGCTCAGACTGGGCAAGTACCTACTTATTTCCTGGGAAACCCAACCCCAGGCGGCCCACAACAGGGCCTGGCATTTCTAATACTTGAAACCAAGCCTCCGTTTCTGTCCTCCAGCTAGGTTCTCCTGTGTTCAGAGAGCAGTGTACACAGAGGCTTTCTTTATGATTTAAACTCACTCGCTGCCAGTTACATCCGCAGCACAAGACGCGTTCTTCCTGTGGCTCACTGCAGGGAGACAACCATGTGACTATGGTCTCAGCTTTAAGAACAGTCATCTTGAAGAAGGCATTCTTTCTAGATGACTAGAATTATTATTCCCTATACCTCCTCACCCGATCCGCATCATGAATAAACAGTCATCTCAGCTTCAGCAGACCTTGCTTTAAAAACAAAGTAAAAAAATAAAAACAATAAAGCTGTAATGCTCTAAAATCCCTATTTCCCCTCCAAATGTCACAATGTGAAAGCACCTGAGTCCCTTCTAAGCACAAAATAGTCTAACAGCTAGGAGGCCATTCCTAGCTATTAGACTATTTTGAAATAAACCCAAATTATTGGGTAGAATTGTAGGCCCCACAGAATTCCTCTAAGTTTCTCATGAAACCATATCCTGTGACTGGACACTCCTGCTACCATTCAAAATTAACAAAGGACTCTGACGTTGTTGATGAAACATTAATGGCCAATTTGCAAATGTTCTAAGACCCCCTTGGCTCATCATGGGTTCATCTATGCAGCCTTTGCCCATCTCTCACTTTATTCTTTCAATAATTTAGCATCCATTAAGCGTCCACAGTAAGCTAAGCTCCAATGACCTTTCACCCACATTACTTCCCCTAGAACAGTTTCATTCACCTGGTGGCCCTTCTAACTGCGCAGGCAAATTGACCTTTGCCTTAAGGCAGGAAGCTCATTTAGCGCTCATTTTCTGTGGGCATCCGTACATTAGAGTTCCACATGCCAAGGACACACCGCAAACAGCATGATACAATGGAGGCTGGGGGAACTTCAGGCCATCCCAGGGCACTGGAGGGAAACTATGAAAATGAGATCATTGTGGCACCTCAATCTCTGAATTCTTCAGATCCACTTCATCTGCACTTAATTAATTCAGCCAATTATTGATTACCGAGTGCCTGCAATGCGCCAGGCAGATGGTCAGGTGAGAGCAGGTAAGGGTGAGGCGGCACAGTCCTGGCTGTGGAGGAGGGCTGAGCAGCGCTGCGGACCCAGAGCCACAGTCCACTCACGGTGTGGGGACACCTTCACTTAAAGGGAGGGGACCTCAGAGGAAGGACGACCTGATGGACATCGGAAGGCCCTCCTCATGTCAAAAGTGCTCTTTCGCTGCCTGTTATAGATTCCAGTGCGTCCTGGGTCACAAAGACAGACGCGGGAAGGTTCCCTGAATGCACTTTTTTCACAGTTACCTGAAATTCATGGGGCAGCATTTCTTTACTGAAACAGAAGTTCCCTCATCTGACCTTTCCATCATTCTGGCTGCTCAGCACTGTGCTGTTACCTCTGGGAAGTGTCCACCAATATAAATGACACCGCGACCACAGGGAAGATAGCAGGTGCTAGGAAACAGGCACACAAAATGTTCCCAGAGACGGGGGGACAGAAAGCTCTTGGCAGAGGAATGGGAGCTGACCTTGCGGAAGCCGTGGCACATGAATTAGCCATTAAGTGACAGTTCCCAGCAATAAAACTAATGATTAACAACACCCCTCACCCCAGCACAGCAGCCACCACCATCTCCTGAGGGATTTCCTGAGTGCCAAGCACTGTATTCACGCTTCTACTACAGTAACAGCTACTGAGGGAGGTGTGCTTAATCCCATTGTGCAGATGGTAAAATTGAGACTCAAGGACACTAAGCATCTTGCCCAAGGTCATACCATTTGACATGATAGTAGCAAAGCTGGAATGTGAATCATGTCTGTTTAACAGATCATCACTGAGAGGGCCTAAGGATGCTACATATTCATCCCACGTCCAGTTGCCCAGGGTGCTCCCTCTGGGCCTGGGTTGCCTTTGCCTGGAGTGTTGTCTGTGCAGAAGGCAGCAGGCCCTCTGATGCTAGAGCTGCTTTTTCCAACAGTAGAGAAGACGGTGCACTTGGGCTGGAGAGGATGGAAAGGACCTTGGCTCTGGGGGCCACAGGCTGGCTCTTTAACTACTGGTGTTCTCTACCCTTCTCTAGCCTCTAATTTCCACCCGAACAATGGCTGATGTGCAGTAGGGGTCTCCCAGACACAGGGGGCCTCACGCTCCTTCCTTTATTTTTTCTACTTTTTACATATCGTCAAGACAATTGCAGAAACATTAAAGGCAAACTGAAATTAAGTGTAAACCTAAAAGTATGGAACATCTAGGAGAAAATCTCTGTGATCTTGGATTAGGTAACGATTTCTTACATACATCAAACATATGATCCATGAAAGAAAAAAACTGATAAATTGAGCCTTAATAAAAAGAAAAAACTCAGTTAAAAAAATGAACAAAAAATGAATAGACAATTCACCAAAGATCTACAGATGTCAAATAAACATATGAAAAGATACACATCATCTTATACTAGCAAAATGCAAATTAAAAACACAAGGATTTATCACTATATACATTAGACTAGCTACAAAACAAACAAAGAAGCAAAAACATGACAATACCAAGTGCTACGGAGATGCTGAACACCTGAAATTATCATACCTTGCTGTTGGGAATGTAAAATGGTCCAGCTACCTTAGAAAACAGCATGGCAGTTTCTTACAAAGTCAAACATACACTTACCATGTATGACCCAGCAATCTCACTCTTGGATATTTACCAGAGTGAAATGAAAACTTATGCTCACATAAACACCTGCATATGAATATAACACATCTTATTTATAATTTGCCCAAAACTTCAAATAACCTAAATGTCCCTCACCTGGGAATGAATAAACTATGATTCACTCACACAATGGAAAACTACTCAGCAATAAAAAAGAACAAAACTACTAATACACCACAACAGGGATGAATCCCAAAGGCACCAGGCTAAATGAAAGAAAAAAGTTACAGACCGAAGGATTACCCTGGCAAAGTCAGAAGTATAGGCTCAGATCGGCGAGCGCTGTAACACGGGAGGCAGGGGTGGCTGAAGCGGCAAAGGGAAAGAGAATTTTCAGGGGATAGCGGGACTGTTCTGTGTCGCAGCTGGCAGTGATTGCATGACTGTAAGAGTTTTTACAAAAGTTTCAGACCTGTCCACAAAAGGTTGATCTTTACTGTACATAAATAGCTTTTACTGTATGTAAATAACAAATCTAAAAATAGAAAAAAAATAAGGAAGTTAAAGAAAAACTGAAGTTCATTGAAAACTGGAGAGAAATAAGAATACTTTTGGTTTTGGCCTTAGTCCATCTGGTAATTTTAGAAAAACATGTTTCTTTTCAGTCACCTAGGCAGCATTTCAGTCACTCTGGCAGCTTATGGAAAGCTACCCACGGAAGTTTCCTGTGCCCAGCTCTTCTGTTTTGTGCATTCCATATAGTGTCACTCTCAAATCCCCTAGCTCTAAAATCACCTCCCCTTCTAGAAACCCCCAAACTCTGTCCTAGATCACCCCATTCCTATCCACATATGCTGCTCGGGAAGCCCTCCTCGCCCATCATGCAACTTGACGGATTACCCTCACCGCTGAATGGCTGTCGTATTAGGAGGCTCCGGCACGTAGGTTCTGCCCATGACCACATGGTCCAATCTCATCTCTCCTATGTTTGGCAAGGTCTGTGTTCAGTAATAATATGATGATACCATGACTTTGGAAGACACATTATTGAACACCTACTATGTGCCAAGTGTAGCATAGGCACTTCACATCCTACATGGGGGGCTCCTCATGGCAATCCAATGAGATGATTAGGTATTATATATTCCCATCTTATCACCAGAATGGGCTAAACTTGGCCAGGGTCCCAGCTCTTCTCACTGGGCTTCACTCACCTTGGCTGTCTGCGTGGCCTCTAGCACAGGGCACATGTCATGTCGAGTTCTCAGTAAGTATATGTTGAATCAATGAATATGTGAATTTCGAAAAGGGACAGTCAAGTCACTAGAGACTTGAATTAGGACTGATGTGTGCAAGTTTTGGGGAGGCAGAGTTCAGCCAATAGAAAGAGGAATTCCTTAACAATGAGGACTATTCTAATACGTGATGTGGGGCTGTGATGGAGGGCTGAAGGGAGTTAGCTGGCACTCATGGGGGCCTCGGGGCCGCTAGGATCCTCCCGTGAGGACATTCTGATCCCGGGCGCTCACCTGGTTCAGCACCAGTACCCTGCTGGACAGCGTCAGGAGGGTGCCCTATCCTCCCTTCTCTCTCTCTCTCTCTCGCCCAGGTACTCTCTTCCTTGGCTTGTGGAACAGCCCAGGGATGCTTGCCCTCCACATACCCACGGGCACAGGTAATCCTGAGACTCACGTGGCAATGGCGTTACTATGCCCCTGTGTATTTTTTGATGACCATGAAGGGAAGTGATGGCTATGGCCAAAGGTTCCTCTCTCATTTCCTGCATGTACACGTTTTGTTTGCCTCTTGTCTCTGGTTACATGCCAGGTGTTAGCAGCGCCTTTTCATCACAGAACGCAGAACCCAGCTTCTCTTGAGCCTGCCGAGGAGGGGCGCTGCCCCCCTCATGTCTCTGAAGCCACCTCATGTCTCTGAAGCCGCCTCCTGGGCAGATTCCCAAGCCCTGCAGGAGAGAGCTGAAATCACGCAGCGCCGGGAAAGGTACAGTGAACTTTACAACGCTTGCCTGGCGTGATCCTGCAGAAGCCATGGGGTGGCCCTTCCTTTCCCCGGGGCCCACTCATCCTCTGGCCATCCCTGCGCAGGGGGGGAAGCCCTGCGAGCGCTCTGCAGGGCGGTTCCGCTGTCCCCGGGGGAACGTGCCTGTCACCTGCAGGGCCCCTCACTACTGGAACCGCCTGCTGCGGCTGCTTTTAAAATTCGTTTCAAGCCACATTTTGGCCCAAAGCTCCAAAGCCTCTTTTCAGGAAGAAAGCATGGAGCCTCCCGATTTCACTTTCTTGCTTTGCTGCTTGTTCAAAAAACAATCATCCAAGATAAAAATATCTTCCTCAGGAAAAGAAAATTTAATTCAAACATTCTTAAGGATAGATTCAACAACCTTTTCCTTACAAACCAAATGAAAAACAAACCTGCTTCATTTTTGTTTTTTTCCAGTTACATAAAAAAGAAAAAATGGAAAGCACAAGTATTTACAGGAAAGAGAATTTTCACTGCCCTGCAAACGCGACTGAGTAACCTCGTAAGCTGTACTTCCCAGGGGTTATCCTAGTAAGTCTTCTCAACATCCCTGCAAGAGGAACTCTGTTATTACAGATGAAGACACCAAGGCCTGGAGGGTCAGGAAGGCATCCAAGGTTGAATAAAGACAAGACATGAATCCAAGCAGCTTCACTCCAGGACCCACATCCCTAAGTTTAGATACTACCATTGCTATTTGCATCACCAGGGTCAGAATGAGCTAGAAGCTGCCTTTTGGTTTGTGAAGAAACGAAAAAGGTGTTCAATTTGTTTTTTCTCCCCCCACTCTTACTTTATTCTCGTATTAAACCCCAGGTGCACACACTTGGGTCAGTCAAGATCCATGGCTCCCAGCGGACTCTGACTGGCCCATTCATGACCTACTTGCTTTCACTCATTCTTCTGTTCTTAATGAGATAAGATCATAAACACCTAGGAACCCACCACTCAGTATCAGAAATGAAACTCCAGCCCCGCCCTACAGGTGTGGTCTCCCCTAATCACTGTTCTGAATTCTTATTATTGTCTCCTTTTTATATAGCTTTATCACAACTGCAATATTTTTAGAAGTTATTTTTTACCTTGTAAAAAGAGTATCATGCTTTGTGTCATCTTATATTTCACGACTTTACAACCAGCAGCTAGAATTTCAAACCCAGCTATGGTCATCCGAGAAGAACAGAGGGAGGCAAGATGCCACACTATAAGGTGGCCAGCACCTTTCACTTCTGCTCAGCCCCCTGCGAGTCCTCATTGAACTCAGGACAAATGCAGCTCCTTACCTTGGTTTCTAAGGTGCAATCCAGTGTGGCCCTTGGCTTCCTTGCCAGCCTTCTCTCTGGCTTCGTCCCCCTCACTCATCCTTAGCAACGTGGTCCTCTTTCCGTTCCTCGAACATTCTTCCTTTGGGCCTGAGCTAGCTGTCCTTCTCTACCTGCTCTTAAATTTCACCTGAAATGCAACCTTCTCCCAGGAGGCTGTCATGATCATGTGACCCTCTGTAATGCAGCCTGGCCTTATTTTGGTTATGGCACCCCCACGCACTTTTTGTTTATTATCTGTCCTCCTGCTCTACAAGAAGAAAGTTGAAAGTCTTGTGTATGCAAGCTGCCCATCTAGTGTATACTTCTGGGTTTCCCTGAGATCCTTTCAAAGATTCATGAGGCCAGAAATAATTTCATAATAAGTATTTTTTGCCCTTCTCATGGTGTTGACATTTACACTATCCATACAAAAGCAAGGGTGGCTAAAATTCATGATGCCTTAGACAGATCAGAGCAGGGGCATCAACCTATGCTAGTGGTCACTGCATGTTCTATGATCTCATACTTGCAGGGAAAAGAACATTCCAGTTTTGCTTACTAGAAAAAGCAGTGAAAATGATCACTTTTATTAAACCCCAACCCTTGAGTACACATCTCTTTTATATTCTGTGTGGCCAAATGGGAAATGTACAGAGAGCACTTCTGCTACACACTGGAGTGTGAGGGCTATCTCAAGTAGAAGCAATTCAGAGCAGCAATTTTAAGTGAAAGGACTACTGACAGATAATAGCAGAGGTTTCCTCAAAAATGAATGAAGTGAGCCTGCCACTTCAAGAACTGAGTATTTTTTGCCAAGGATAAAATTCAAGCTTTCAAGTGAAAATTATTAATTTTGGAAAAGTTTTATCTGCCAACACTTGCCAATAATTAAGGCATTTCTGATGAGATTGGTGGTGACATTAACAAATACGATATTTTGTTCTTGGATGATGAAATGTGTCAAAATTTTAAAGAGCTGTATATAACTCAAGAGTATTTTCCAACTGACTAGGGTATGATATCACAAAATCACGTATTTGTGGAAGATCCATTCAAACTGCAAAATACAGTAATGGGTTTTCAATGTAACTAATAAAAAAGTTCACTGGTATTCTAGAGTTCTCAGTGCAACTAACTTAATAAACTCTTACTTGTTGAGTTTTGGTGTACTATCAAAGAAGAATATCCACAATTTTCTCAAAAAGCTATTAAGACACTCTCCCTTTTTCAACAACGTATCTGTGGCAACACTGGATTTTCTTCACACACTTCAACCAAAATAACTTAGAGCACCAGACTGAACACAGAAGCAGATAAAAGAAGCCAGCTGTTTTCTATTAAACCAGACATTAAAGAGTTTGAAAAAATGTAAGCCAATGCCATTCTTTTCATTAAAATTTTGTTATTTTTTATAAAAAATGTTACTTTTGTAATATGCAATGGTTTCATTTTCTCTATATGAATTAATAACATATTTCAAAATACCACAGTGAAAAACTTCAGTCAGGTCAACATCAACAGATATAACCCTCATGTAAACAAAAGCTCTCTGGGGCCTCAATGATTTTTAAGAGTGTCAAGGGAATCTTGAGACCAGAAAGTTTGAGCGTTACAGCTCTAGTAGATAGCATTTGCTAGGTCCTCCATAAATGTCATTGAATGAATATGCTAAAGACACATTCTCTTTAATATCTGTCTTCCTTCTCTCTTTCAAAACATCTCCACAAGGTTTAGCAAGGGCTCCTAAGTTTTAGAGTAATGCCAGTGAGATGAAGAAGCCAGTGACATGAATATGTAAGCCTCTGAAGGACTCAGAAGTCTCCCTCAGAATCACCAGAAATGTCACCAAGTGTTTTCTCATCCTTTCCTTTTTCTTAAGTGCTTACATGAAGATACAAATTTTAAAACTAGTTCTCAGTGTGTTTAATGTAACTGCTCTGATTTCTACGGGTATGGCAGCAGCATTTTGATGTTAGTGTTGATACTGTTGTGTACTGCGAATGCAGGGGAATCTAACTACACTGCATGCTAAATAGGAGCCTGACTACCACTTTAAACATAACTGTTTAATAGAAAACCACATGGCATGTTTTAAAAGTGACTCTAAAGCTTCTGGGAGACAAAAGACATTGTGGCTGTGACAATTTCTGTGGTGTGACAGAGAGCTCACAAAGGGCTTGCGTCACACTAAAGGAAGCCACATTTGGAAGCTGTCTCCTGTAAATGTAAACACGCTGTGCTTTACAGGATTATTTTTGAATGGAATGCAAACCAACTAGAACTTTTTGGATGTACTGAATGATGTTGCCAAACCTGAACTTGGAATTGTCTTGAGAACATGTGCATTCTCTTTCTTAGTGTCACATCAATGAACCAGTGAGAGCCATAGCTCTTGGTTGGCCACACAACTCAGAGCTTGTCCACATAAATTTCTGTGTGTCAAGCCTGAGAGAATGCCACACACGGGGCACTGACTGTACCCTTGCAACTGCTGTAACTGGATTTCCAAAGAAAGGATCTTCTACTTCCCACATCCCATGTTATTTAGCATCTAAGTGCTTTCCTTCAGCTGCCAGGAGCCTTTTTTTCAACAAGTACAACTGAATCTGTAGGTAAGTAACTGAACCAGCAGGCAAGGGGGAGTGGGGGAAACCGAGAGATGAGTTCCAGATCATTACTGTGGCAAACAACGTGCTCTGCACAAGCTGCAGGCGGTAAGCCTCCAGGTGGGATAAGAAACACTCTGCCACCTTCCACAGGAAGGCTGGGGAGACATACCAACAGGAAGGTTCTAGGTAACATTTCCCTGTTCTTGCAACATGCCTGGTTTTAATAAAACAGAATTTAATAAAACCATGAAATTTTCCAATCCAAAAACAGAGCCACATTGCTTTGGGCTGAAGATTCCACAGGCTGAGTGGGAATAGGCTCAGCCTTTTATTAGCTATTCAGTTAGAGAGGAGAAATGGGGCCATAAATTGAGAGGAGAAAAAGACCACCTACATTTTCATTCAGTTAGAATAAAGAGGTTTTGGTTAAGAATGAAAAATGCAGCTTGCATTCTCAATTGTCATCCTTGAATTTGATATTCTAAATGCCTCCCACTGTACATCCATAAATTACAGCCTGTTCCACCTGATTCACTGTTCAACAGTGGCATCATCTGAAAATAGGGAAGTCACTGAACACCTATCAGCAAAAAATGTGGCCAACGCTGGGTATCCCAGGAAATCTTCAGAAGAGGGCATACAGTAGTGAACCCCTAATATACACTCATCACTCAACACCTACTTAGTAAGGGCTCCTACCACGGGCCAAATGTAGAGCGGCTGGACACTGAGGACCCAGCAGTAAACAAGACGGACCTAGTTTTTGCCTTCAGGGAGTTTTCAGCGTAGCAGAGAGAGTTGAGTAAATTATTACTCAATTAATATAAAATAAAGTGTTCCCTTAATTAATACACCTCCTCATTTTCATACCTTTGCAATATAAGGGAGATAGGGCATAGTAAGAAGATTACTGTTGCATTCACAGGAGGCATTTGACAGGAGTGATTAGCAGAGCAAGTCCTCTTGATGGGTAATGGAGCTGGGCAATGCCAGGCTCATCAAGGGCTACTAAAATGGCCATTGGTAAAGAGCTGATGGGGATTTTATCACAAATACATTGTTAAGCTGACAACACCTGAATCTGCTGAGCAATTTTAGTATAAAAAGAGAGACATGTGGAAGTACAGAACACCACCCATGAAGCGGTCTTGCCTCCCTGCTAAAAATCAAACCTAAATCTGATTCAACCTCTAGATTCAAGGACTAGCTTGCAGGAAATACGCAGGACAGAAGTACATGTCAAATGATACTATAGTGATGCAACTGGCAAAATGTTACGATGTGAGAAATCACACAGGACAATTGACCCAATTGCTTCCACAACAAAAATTACCAAAAGAGAAGGGGAGAGGAAGCGTGGATTAAAAGGGACCTAAGAGACGAATCAGCCAAAGACAAGTGTGGGCTGTGACTGGATCTGGATCCGACCAACCACTGAAAAAGAGGAAGTGAAACAAACAGGGAAAACAGTGATAAAAATATTGGGTTAGATTTTTTGAAAAGTGGGTGTTTTTTTTGGTTATAGGTACGAAAGACATGAATCTTTATGAATAAATGGGATTAGCTTTAAAAGAATAGGTGAGGGAATAGGTACATGAGGAGATGTTTAACATTATTAGCCAGTTATTAGTATTATGTTATTATTATTTAGCAATAAAAAGAGTGAAGTACTGATATGCTACAACATGGATGAATCCTGAAAACATTATACAAAGAAGCCAGGACCACATATAATATGATGCATATGAAATGTTCAGAATAGGCAAATTGACAGAAATAAGAACGGATCAGTGGTTGCCTAGGGATGCTGGGGAAAGGTAAAAGTTAATATTAGGGGGTGATGGCTAAGAGTTCCTGCATTTCCTTTTGGGGAATAGAGAATATTCTATAATTGACAGATGCACACTCTGTGGACCTCCTAAAAGGCACTGAATTGTACATTTAAAGAATCAGTGTTAGGCAGGGACTGGGGAAGGACATAACAGACCATGTGTCGTACATTTTTTAAATGTGTAGGCTCTATAGTCATACCCTCTGGGTCATATCCTGGCTCTGCTGATTACCAGTTCTTCCCTGAGCTTAAGCAAGGCATCTGATTTCTTTGGACCTCTGTTTCCTAAAGTGTAAAACGGGGGTAAGAGAGGTGTGCATGGACTGAATGAGGCTGATGGCTGTGAAGCATGTGGAACAGCATCCGGCACATACAAAGTGCTCAGCAAGCAGTAACCACCTTGCCGTCCACTGCGCTCTCCTTCAGCCCCTGCAGGAGCACTGGTGCCCTCAGCACCTGCCTCAGAAACCACAGGACTGTGGGCGTCCAGCAGATGCTCCCAAAAGCCTTTCTGACTTTTCCTGATGTTTTGTTGGCTTTGTCCTTAGTTTTTATGATTCTCCTTAACAAAGTATTAGCCTTCATAATGGTTCTGTTTTCTGTCAGTTTTCGTTTTGGTTTCAGGCTACAGATGAGGACGTTAGGAGGAGCGGTGAGATTTAAGGAGACCAACATAGTCACACCACCCGTCTGGGCTCCAGAGGCCTGCCGCATCCCCCACCCCCCGACCGCTCCACAATGGTCCCCAGTGCCAGAACAGCAAAGGGTAAAGCCCACAGATGACCCCTCCAGACTCTTCCTTCCGGGGTGCTGTTGGGATAAAGCTGGCTAAACCGGAGCGGACTGCGTTTTGTTGCTGACATTAATGGACCTGCCAATTTTCCCTCTGGGTTTGAACCCAATCATCTGCCTTGGTTTGTTCCTTTTCAATAACAAAGGCACTGCATTAACCCCAAATCAGTAAAACTGTGATAAATATTTTATAAATGGCACTCTGAAAGCACAGCTCCAACAGACATGCACACAGACAATGGGATTTCTATGCTCACATGTGCTTTCCACACAGGATTGTATAGTATTTTCTCCCATTCAAGTTTGCTCCCAAATGACTTTTTTATTTTTATTTTTTTGTTGTAATGTACATATCAACTGCACAAGGCAATCAGCCAAGGAGAGATTTAAATGTATGGACTAAACTTCATGGCTTGGTAGAACAAGACAGCAATATGCTCCTTGGCTCAGCTCTCCTGGACTGCTGCTTGCTCAGTGGGCACGTGCTGGGCCACGCCTGAGCACATCCTCCCTGGGGCCACGGGGTCACAGTGCCCCTCCTGTAGCTGTCATGATGTCCTACAGCTCCTGTGAAAGCTCCATCTTAGAACTGTGCTACTCAGCATTCCCTCCACCTTGAGAAACATTCACACGCAAGGCCTTCCCTGTGGACAGACCCAGGATCGGCGGGGCAATCGGAGGCACTGACTGTGAGGGTGTGTGCACTTAATGAGTGTGTGAGGTTGTCATGTGCTATGAAAAGTAAATGTGGTTATTTATCTTCCCAACTGTCGAGTTTTCCAGTTCCACTGGTAGGTGAGCAAGTCTGTTCCTGAGGTACACATGTGCATGTCCGTTTTAGGGAGAGGCACAGGAGGAGGTACACGATGTGTGTTGACAGCAGGAGCTTCGGCACTAGGCACACGTGGTAATGGCAACCTTAGTGTGTGCCTGACAGGGCCTGTCTGACCACAGCAGCTGCAGAGCAGCACCTGGGCAGGAGTGCAGCTCTCCCCAGCCTCTCCAACTGGCTCAGGGTTGCAAAGTAAGGGAGGGAGCTGGCGGGGAGAAAGGTGTTGCAGCTGAAAGACTATGGGCTCTACAGGCACACACCGCTGAACTGTGGCTCTGCCACCTTCTAGTTGTGTGACTCAGTGAGTTCGACTCTGCACCTCGGGTTTCTCATGTGAAAAATAGGGAGTATCTTTATTTCCAAGCTGAGGAGATGAAAGTGAAAAGCAGGCGCTCAGCAGGGGCAAGAGTGGTCCCCAGAAGGGCAGCAGAGGCCAGGGTCGGGGGGTGTGGAGCCCCCTCCCCCCAGTTCCTGAAGCGCCCCTCAGCAGCCAGGCATCCAGCCCTGCTGCCCCCCCCATGATGTCACAGGGGCCTGGGGGAGCTGCAGACCAGAAGGGTCCCTGGGAGACTGAATGCTCTTCTCAAGGGATACCTCAATTACTTTTGTAATTAAGTAGTTCCAGATTTTAAACCTTCAGTTATTATAGGTTTGCGTTCGCTGGAGCTCTTGCGTGTCAGGAACTGCTGTCATGGTAAGTACAGGAAGGGGGAGAGAAAGAGACAGCTACTTGCATGTGCTGACATTTTATTTTGGTGCCTCGTTAAGACTGGAGACAACCTTGTGAAATGAATACTTTTGAAATTTTTGGAATTTTTCTATTACCTCTATGTCAAATATCATTTAGTTTAAGTTTACATAATTCTGTTTTCAGCAACGTTTTATTCTAGAAGAGTTTCAGATACACAGAAAACATTGCAAAGATAGTAGAGTCCCCGTATAACCCCCACACTCCTACTGTCTTACATTGACCCGGTACATGTGTCACAACTAATGAACCGACATGACACATCATCATTAACCAAAGTCCACACTTTGTTCCGAGTTCCTTTGTGGCTACATCAGCCCCTTTTCCTGTGCCAGCATCCCATCTGGGGCACCACATGACATTCAGCTGCCGTCTCTCCTTAGGCTCCCCTTGGCTGTGACCGCTTCTCAGCCTTCCCTTGAATTTGATGACTTTGCCTGTTTTGAGTAGTACTGGTCAAGTATTTTGCATAATGTTCTTCAACTGGGATTTGCCTGTTTCTTTTCCCCTCATGATTAGCCTGGGACTATGGCTTTTGATAGGAGGGCCACAGAGGTACAGGGCCACTCTCACTGCATCACATACATGCTGTCAACATGGCTCACCCTGCGGTGCTGACCTGGGTCCCCCGGCTGGGGCAGTGTCTGTCAGCCTTCTCCAGTCTCAAGTGGCCCTACCTGCCCCCACACTGTCATCTCTGGGAGGAAGGCGCTATATGCACGTTACACTCCTAAAGGGTGAGCAGCTCTGCCCCACCTCCTTGAAGGTGAACTGCCTGCATATATTATGTGGAATTGTGCTCCAAGGGAGATTTCTCTATTCTCCTCCACTTATGTGTTCATGTATTTTTATCCAATCATTTAGTTATATAATACAGACTCATGGATATTTATTTTATACTTTAGGTTATATCCCAATACTACTTGTTTATTTTTTCTCAAACTGTTCTAGCTTTGGCCACTGGGAGCTCTTTCCGTTGCTTCCTGTGGCCCTTTGCTACCCCCTCCCACTTCCCCACCCCCAAATATTGTGGCTTTTTTGTGCACTTACCTCTACTTTGGCACTACAAGGTGCTATAGGCTCATCTTACCTGTTTCCTGCCCCAGCCATTTCTCCAAAGAAATAGAATCAGTCATTCATCCAAAGCCCTGTAGGTTTGCTTTAATAAGCTTTGTCGGCCGGGACCACTGCAGCCTTCGGCTTAGGGCTGTTACCTCCCCACCACTGAGGCATTACCCTCCCGGCCGATATGCCCAGGCTCCCTGCTTTGGCTGGTGGGACACCAACTACCCCCTGCCTGCATGACCTCAGAGACCGTTCCGTCCCTTCCTTTCTGGGGGCCCTTTCCTCGGCGGCTGGCAGTTACCTCCCACAACGTGCTGACCAGCCCCGGCTGAGGACCAGCGGGCAGCCCTCGGCAAACCTGCAGAACTCACTCTCGAGGCAGCTGCGCCTTCCCCGGTCTGCCCTGCGACTCCGGCAGCCTCGGCCTCTCGGATCCCGAACACTATCTCCTCAATTCAGAGATGGCCGGGCTCTGTCCGGGTCCCACTCCCTGTACCGAGGCTGGGGACCCTCCCCGGCAGCGAGCTGGGAGAGCCGCAGGGCTCGCGTCACCATGGCTGTTGCCCCTCCGGGAGTACCATCCTACGCTGCCGTACAGCCGAAGTCAGAAAACCACCATTTCATGGATTCTGTCCGGAATTTTAGTTGTCTAAGGTGAGGAGGTTAAGTTCAGTCCTTGTTACTCTATCTGAGCAGAAGTTCTGAAGTTCATCATATAAAGAGTCCCTTTAGGAGTGCAATCAACTTTCCCGGGTACTACACAGTCTTGTCACCATCAGGAGTGAATCCTCTCCTAGACAAGTGAAGGGCACAGCTTCAAGCACACAGAATCACATGGCTAAGATAAGGGAGCAGGGCCAATCTATCTATGTCACTTCTGAGGTTGCTGGAGATATAAAATATAAATAGGATGAAAACTGCGAGGCTCTGGAAGCCAAAGCGCCTTCCTGTATATGCTACCGGATGATCAGAAAGCTGCTGGGGGAACCCAGGAATTCTCAGGATCAAGGGTCTGGGTAGGCCAGCAGAAGCCAAGGATTTTCAATGAACACAGCCTACAGCAGTGATGTGTGCACATCAAAGCAGTGTTAAGAGCCCGCAGGAGAATGATTGGTTTCATAAGATTTTTCCTTCATCCAGAGCAAGCTGAGAAGTGATGGTTGACATGAATACTCCCCAATAGCTTGAAAACTCACTCAGCTAACAAGGCAGAAAGTGGCAAATCATGGCTAAAAATGCCCCCGGGGGCTCTACTCCAAGCCTTCCCTACATCTCAACTCTATCAGAGGGGAGTGGTGCATACACACACACCCTTATGGAACATAAATAGGGAACCATAATTTCCTTCTGGGTCTCTCAACTTCACTGTCTTCAGGTCTTGGTAACCTTACTTTCAGGACGGTGATGAAGGCTTTAATGATTTTCAAACAAATTTTTTAAATCAGGACCTTACACCAAAGGAAAGAACCCTTTTCAGATTTAAGTACCTCAGTCACCATAAATCAGAAACATGACAAAGGGAGCTTGCTTCCAGCAGCTCAATGTGCCCATCATCATCTCCCAAGTGGCAGGTCGGCCTGCACTTTGCAACCAGAGCCATGAAGACAGCTCCAAGCCAGTTAATGTTGACACATGCTCTGCCCCGCTTCAACCAGAGCAGGGGCAGCTGCGACTGGGGCGGAAGAGCTGCCAAGGAGCAGCGTCCCCGAGTTCTGCACCCGCAGCTGTTTGTCCAGAAGTTTTGCATTCAGACCATGCATTTCACGCCATGGTCTGTTAAATTAAACTGAAGTACTTCAGCCCCCACCCCCACTTTCCACCCCATTCCCTTCAGGATAACTGCTTGGGGTCATACTGTGAATTCCCACACCCTAGGAGATCGCAGGGCACACTGAAGCAGGCTGCCATGCAGGGACCTACTGATAAATGACCACAGCTGGCCAGTGACAGAGCCCTGTGATCCCACATCCTGACAGAGAGTGGAATTGGGCAATAAACAAACAAACAAATAAATCCAAAAGATTTAGGATCCAACTACAAGGAAATCCCACATATCCTGGGTGGATCTAAGGGATAGAAGTCTCTCACTCAGCTATGATGTTGTACTCTACAGTGACTGCTGCTTACTTAAGGGACAACGTACAAACCCTTCTGCTCGGGCATTTTGTCACCACACCAGACTGCTCACTGATCTACAAACACACAGGAAACTTCCAGGCCTGGGGGTTTTCATGCTGCCCACAACATAGTCCCCACCTGCCCCACCTGTTCATTCTTTAAGGTTCAGTTCCAGTCAGTGCTGCCACCCCTGGGAGGTGCTGCCGGACACCCTGACAGCAAGGAGATAATAAGCAATGCCCTCTTCTCTGTGCTCATACAGGGCTGAGTGCTCCCCTAATTAGAGCAGGTAACTGCTGCACGCCAAGTACCTGCTAAATGTTTGCAGGAATGTGAGGTGCCCCCAGCCGGCCGAACAAAGTGCCTGGGATGGGGCGGGGCCCCATGAGGTGTGTGCTGGGGGGATGGACATGTGGGAGGAAGGGAGGAAGGAAGGAAGGAAAATCAGCTGTTCTGCATTGATCGTGTAGTGCTTCAGGAATTTCACAATAGATTTACTTACATGCCCTTCCCTGCCTCGGGAAGCCAGACCTTTCCTACTCCTAAGGAAGACACGAGTGTTTGGAAAGGTAAGACGAGCAGGAGTCTGATGCTGGGCCAGGTCCCAGACTAGAGCTAAAGAGACCTAGATTCTCGTCTTGGATGTCCTCCAAGGTGTTCTGGACTGAGCAAGCCTGTGGGCCTGGACTGCAGGAAATTATCCAAATTACCCCCAATCCAGCGGTAAATGCCTATGCTCCCTCTAAGGTCACAATATGGGGAAACATGAACTAGCATCAAGGTTTTCTGATACTTAACATGTTGTCAGAGGTCCTGGCGCCACTTCAAAGCTTACTTCTGAATTCACTTCATTCTCAAATGCTGAACTTGCCTTTTCTAATCCAAGTATGACTAGAATAATGGCTGCACCCCAAATACTAATGTGAAGCTGCTCCTATGATTGAAACCTGCGTTGCCGGCACTGCTCAGGGTTGGCCCCAGCTGCTACCTGCAGACGAGGGCCACGGGAGACTGCACAGCACATGTGTCTCTTTCAGTACACACAGCAATCAAGTGGTGATATGAAGCAGGTCCCTAATAAAAGAATGCTGCGAAAGGACATACAAAAGAATAAAAGTGAGTAAGAACAAGGGTACACTTACAGGTTTTAGGCTGATGGTGTCTTTGTTAAAACATAAACAAAAGGTTTTGGTTTGTCAAGGCCCTCTGGAGAAAGCTAGGCTGTGTTTGTACAGTTGTATGACTGCATCGCCGACTGAAAGATGGAAACACTGCGGCTTCGTAATGGATGGAGAGCCTGGACGCTGCCTCCAACTTGCACAACAGCTTTGTGAACTGTATTCAGATCATTCCATGCAGCAACATTTGGCAAATCTCAAGCTGAAGAAACAGTAACAGAATTAATAGAGGAGTAGTGGGAGGCATATGCTGGATGCATTTCTCTGCCATAAATAAGTTAAAGGGTAGACCACTCAACAGTCTTCCTTGTTGGGAACCTGTCGGTCGACGTAGCCTTGGGTTTAAAAGAACCTCTGGCTATTCCTAGGACTCAGGCAGGTGGGTAGTGCAGGCTGCCAGTCATGCCCAGGGCCCTGCCCGGCTCTAAGCAGTCTGTGCCACCTGGGATTGGGAGGAATCTGAAGTCCTGGGGCAGCGCTGGCCAAGTTTAACTCAGGAACTGTTGGCTGCCAGCCTACTGTGTGTGAGGGACACGATGGTGAGCCAGACACAGCCCCTGCCCTCAGAGAGCTTGCTGTCTACTGGAGACAGGGAGACAAAGGCGTCAGTGCTGAGCAGGGGAGACTACGACAATGACCATCAACAGAGAATAGGCCGCACCGTGTGCGTGAGGCTAAGAGGACGGCCTGAGCACGAGACTGGGAATAAGTAGAGGCGCTGGAGACTGGAGGGGAAAGATGGGCAAAGCCCAAGGGGCACAGACGGGGAGGTGTGGAGCAACAAGCACGAGCAAAGCCTCAGGGGTGAGGTGCGTGGAGGGCGTTTAAGAAATGGGAGCACTCCCACTGGATTGAGCAGACACTGCCTAAGCAGGAAAACATGAGGAAACGACACTGAGACTGTGGTGGGTGAGGACACCCTGACTCCCGTGAGATGGTATCTGGGGTTGGGGGGCTTGAGGTGGTTAGGGCCACATGTGGTCAGGAGGGTACAGCCCCCAGGACGGGATTAGGGCCCTACAGGCAGGTAGACAGACCAGAGCTCACTCGCTCTCTGCCGAGTGAGGGAGCAGGAACGGGGCCCTCAGCAGAACCAGCCCCACTACTTCCTGATCCTGGCCCCCAGACTCCAGAACGGTGAGAGAGAAGTGTTTGTGGTGTCAGCCCCAATAAGAGGTGTTCTGTTACAGCAGGGAGGCCCCTAGGGCTGCCCTCTAGGAAGATGAGCTGGTCAACAACATTCAGGGTGAGTTACTGTGAGGAAAAGGCAAAAGGACACTAGCTGGAGATGAAGGGAGGAGTAGCTGAAACACAGGTAGGAAGAACTTGCCCCTGGCTGACAATCCAGGCAGGAGGCAGGGATGCAAGGGAGCAGGAGGGACGGGAGGCAGGCCCAGGGAGGGGGACGGTGATGCAGAGGTCCCAGGCCCAGGTGACCCAGAGAAGGCTGAAGTCACTTCGATAAGAAATCAGAAGGACAAATGAGTCCCATTTTATCCATATCTGATCCACGGTGCAGGCAGACTGTCCAGGCCTGTGTATCCAGCAGGCAGCTGGCAACATGGGCCTGAGGTTCAGAGCAAAGCCAGCTGCACCAGAGAGCGATCCAGGAGCCATGAGAACAGGGCAGCAGCTGGCCCAGTGGGGGAGTGGGAGGCAGGGTACCCTCACATTTGGGGGATGTGGGGTTAGGGAAATCAGACCCCAGAGAGGCAGGGGAGCAAGCAGGGCCTGGAGGCCTGGCCAGCACACCCAGCCAGGGAGGAGAGGAGCTTAGGAAGGCAGTTCCCAAAAAGATGAGTCCACGTCTGCATCCCACACGATTGCTCTGGCCTGTGTGCAATGTGATGATATAAAGATGGAGGGGGGCTGGCAAGAAGAGGGAGAAAGATGTTCCCCAGCGTGGCAAGAAAGAGGTCCTTGGCACTTCAATTTTAACCAGAGGGAAACACCTCCCACTCTTACTACTTGCGAGGCTAAATCAATTCTTGACTTCTTAGAAGAGATCAGTATTTCTTGGCATCCAAGGACCACTTTAAGGGCATTTATCACACATGTGGGCAGATATTATTTGGTGATTTTTAAAAAGTTGGAGAAACACTGGGTAACAAAAATGAGACCATTTTTGGCTGCTATAGCAAGAACCCTTTCAGCAAAGGACCAGCACGGTTCAGGGATGGTGAGCTGAGAACACGGCTCCCCTTTCTGCTTTCTGTGCTCACACTGGGGCAGGTCAATAAGCTCTCCAATCCCCGCTTCCCTCAGTGGACACGGGACAGCAGTCTGATCCACAGAGTGTTATGGGGTGAAGCTCCCAGAGGGTGTCTGTCATAGAGTGAGTCTCAGAAATGTTAACTGCAACTATTATCCCCACTGTTGGTAGTACTATTTCTATTAGGATAAAAATCCTAAAAGCAGTTACAATCATTTGGTGGCTTTGTTAGACAGTGATGTGTGTAGAGACCAATGTGAGCTTCACAGCAAGATTCCTCACTGGGGAGCACCTCCAGAACCAGTCAGACGGTAAGTCCATGGGCAGCACACACTCAGGAGCTCGGAGGGCAAATGGTCTGACCTGGGGGGAGAAAGAAGCTGTGGATGCCCGATCTAGTCTGTGACTGTCTTTGTTTCCACAGGTCTTTCTTCACCTTCATCATAGCATTTGGACTTAGTTAGGGACTCTGAACTTCGTGCTTTCTGATTCCCTTCTCACAAGTGAAGAGAAACACAGGGAAGATGCAAATTTACAGAAATCAAGCCATTTGCACTGCAGTTCATTTTTTTAAAATGAAATTTTGTCATCCCACCCTCAGAGTTGAAAAGTGTCATATTTCAGTGACAGTTTCAGCTATTCAAAATGCTGAGTATCTCCCCATGTTTTGTTAAGTCAGTCAGTCCTTGAAATCACAGAGAAGCTCTGCCAGCATGGGCACTGCGGAAATAAGTCTACTTCTTCCCTCCCTTCAAAACTCATGGCAGCTAATAAATAAAATTCCATTTATATGAAGCGTGAGAACAAGCAAAACTCATCTGTGGTGGTAGAAGTGAGAGAGTGGCTGCCGCGGAGGGTAGGTAAGGAGTGGGGTGGCAAGGAAGGGCTGGGGAGCTTTCTGGGGTAATGGAAGTGCTCTGTATCTATGTTGGGTGGTGGTTGCGTGATAATGTCCAATGGAGATCGGTGCATTTTATTGAATATAAATTATGTCTCAATAAAAAATTAATGTAAGTGGAAAAAAAAAGCCTTCAAACACATTTCTCTTCCACAGCAAGAGCCTTGGTATATATAGGACAGGGCGGCGTGGAGCCCAGTCTCTCTGCACTGGGCTGGGGAAGGAAGGTCCCGGCCGACTCCGCCTCCCACTGCCACTCTTTCTCCAGCCCCGGATGGGGGGTGGGGAGCACCTGGTCGGCCCTCCTCTAGGGCTGCCAGGGTACCGCCTCTTTCTTCTTACAGACGCCGCCCCTTCCCTCTGGTCAGGCCGTGGTGCTATCAGTAACGATCTGAACACACTGTCCAATCTGCAGCACGCCCAGGAGTAACCGCTACCTAACCTACAGAAGCTTGAGTTTGAGAACACAATACCACAGAAAGCCACCCAGTACTTCATCCGCCCGCCCAGCCTGTGCAGCGGGGAACTCTGCGGCTTCAGCAGAAGCAGGATGCCTGCTAACACACCGGAGAGTGGAGCTGCTCTTCAGTGGCCACACCCAGATCACGAGGCCTCCCGCGCGGCAGCCTAGCAGCGGAATTGTCAGTGGCTCACTCTGCTTTTGCTCCGAGCATGTCTAGTTGAAACATACGGATTTCCTAACATTTAATACTGCGGACTTAAAAACATACAATTTCATGTTTTGAAAACTTCATGTTTTTGACATATTTGCTGCTTACTTTATGGTTTATTTGACTGTAATTTGTATAAACTTTTGCAATAGGAGTGATACTGCTACAGTTCTGGTCACTTGTCTACTTTTGATGATAAACTTTATTACTTCTGTATCAAAAGCACTATTATTTTGGTTTATTCTAGAAAAAACTCAGTACGCTTATAAAGATTGCTGTTCTTTGTTAATAATGGTATTAATAATAATAATAATTATATTATTGATATACAGATACCACACAGTACGTACATCAACACTCTACATATATGAACTTGTTTATTCCTCAAAACAACTCTGAGGTAAATTCTACTATTATCTCCGTTTACACAGAAAGATGCTAACAGTCCACAGTCACATTAGAAACCTGTTGACTATTACTATTTGCATTGATTTGAGTTCTAGGATTTGCACAGTATTTTCCCTTGTTCTGGACTTCAATGAGTCATTTTGAACCACTGATCCAACCACTAATGAAAAAGGCAAATTTAGCATATGTAAATATTAACATGCAAATGAGACAAAAATACATTTGCAGATAATTACACACTTTTAACTGACTGTTAGCTGAGAATTAACACAGTCTTTGTAGCATATGTTAAATATTTAATACCTCTTATTACTGTGATTTATTAAGAAAAAAGTCTGACAAGTGTTAAAATTTTTTAAAAACTCTGATCACCCCCACCAATCACAGAAAGAACGCAGCACTATTTCTAGCCCACCAAAGGGAGGAGACATGTGATTGGCCAGTGAAGTGAGCAGGTGGGGGGAGAGCCGGGTTTGAGGTAGATTAGGAGGCACACACTGAGAAGGCACCGAGGGTCTGGAGGGTCCTGAGGGAAGGGGAAGCCAGTGGCTTGTGCCTGCCTAGCATCTCCTGGGGGTGGCAGGACCTCTCTGGGAGAGCTTGGGAGTACAGGGTGGAAGGACCATCAAAAGCTGAAGCTTCTAGAGTTCTTGTGCCCAGCTTTGCATAGAAGCAGTGGACCCGACTGCCTTCAAGGGACTCCAGGCCTGGATGAGGAGTACAGCACAGCATGACCAGGGCTGTGGCTTGAGATTGCTCTTCCCCAAATTCTCAAGGCCTTCAGCCAACCTGGTGCAGCAGAGGGAAGCAGGGGTGCGGTGGGGTATGATATAGATTAAATAAAACTTGGACAAATAAAGGAAGGGGCCATTCTCACATTCAGAGTCATGGGATGAAATGTATACCTGCTCTAAAATTATTGTTAAGAATAAATGGGATATCTGCAAAAGTCTCAGTTGATCTTATATTTTGCATTTCCTCTAAAACTGTCAATTGCCAATAGACCCACCGGAGGCCACAAAACTTATTTTGCAAAAAAAAACAAAGTACTTGATCTTAAGCAACATGAGCATAGAGACCTTTCAGCACCTGCAGATAGTAAGCACTCAACAAAAATGTGGTGAACTGATGTTGTTTGATTAAATAGTGAATTTATGCCGTCAGCATCAGAAAATCTTCCATCTCAAGGGCTACCAGAGGCTCATCATTCTTTGGAACTGTAACATTTAATCCACAAGATATGACAGTTACATTTGTTTTTAATGACTGTCTGAGTTTTACTCAATAAAAATTTAAGGGAAAATAATTTATTCCTGTGTAATTTCTTTCCTTCCATTTCCTTCATTCTTTCTTTTTTCTTTCTTTCTGTTTTTAAACTTTGCCTGTAGAGTTTTTAAGTTTGAGAAGACTTCATTTCACTTTGAAGCAGAAGGAGCTCAAAAATATTGAAAAGCCAATATTCTTAAAATCAAACTAGTACATGTGAAAGTTCTTCCAAAGGCCCTCTGTGGAATTTGCTGATGTCCCCAAGGAGTGACTCTGAGGACAGTGGCATTCCAGAGGGCACAGCAGAGAGAAGCCTGGCTGGGCCTTCCTGAACTGCTAGGACGCTCCATAGAGCCATCCAGCCTGGGCCTCCCACCCTCATTGTCTCAGCCCCCAATGTCTGCGGCCATGGCAGTGCAATGAAGGGAAGGGAAAACCAATACACATTTGTCAAATATCTTAATTAATTAAAATTCAAGTAGCCAAAATCCTCGGACAAGCTTTATTTTGCTTTCCTATTTCACTTTTAGAACATGGTAGACTGAGTATTTGTTTTTAAACAAATAAAACAAAAAGTTCCTAAATATGGCTTAGAGATAGTCCAACTTCAGCCCAGAACTCCTACACTTTCTAAAGTTGCAGTAAGAATTGGCCTACACTAACTCATTAAATTAGTGAATTGCCTTTCCACCAAGTTCTAAGAATATTTGTGATCACAGTCCATTACAAAAACATTTCAATTATCAAAGAGAGATTAAAGTTAAATTTTATCTACTCTTCTTATCAAGGCAGAGATATACATATAACTATAGAAAAATAAATGACAAGAATAACAACTAAAAGGGTTTTCTGTATTCTGATTATTAAAAATATTGAAATAATCAGAACATACATTTCATGGAACATTTAAATTAATTGAGGCTGATCAAAATAGATGTTATTACCTCTACAGGCATTACCCTTCCAAAAGTTTCTTTTTTTCACTATTAAAGAAAAATGCTACTAGAAATCTTATTGAATGTATCCTTTACTAAAGGAACACTCCCAAATATTTCATCTTCTGGTATCCCAATTAAAAAATATAAACACAATTTCCAACAGGGAGAAAAAATGTTAATTTTTTTCTTGCTATTCATTTGCTTACTCTTTATGAAATATTTAAAAGGATATGTACACCAATGGCTTTCAAAAGTCCCAGACTTTTGGATACATTTTATAAGTTATACCAAACTTCTAATTTGGGAAGATGTTAAGAACAACAGAACAACAAAATAGAATTCAGAAAAAGGCTGGACTATGTTAAGAAAGTAGGCAATAAGAATATAAGAGTGGGTAAGAACTCATATATACATGTATTGCTGTATATGTGTATATATGACGTGTGTAAAATAGAAAAACTGCTCATCTATTTTCTACCTACATTACTGCTCCCAAGATCTACTTTAATATTTACTGTATGTGTTAATAAAAACGAGTAATGAAAAGAACTGTGCTCAATCACATGCCATGAGTAACCATTAAGCATAAAATAACTTCTTAATAAAAAGTTATTAGAACACACTGAGAATTTGAATTAGCCTTTTTATTTACTAATATTATCTTAAGGCTGACATAAAGTTGACTGCTTCCTGCTTTTAATTTATTTCACTTAATGATTATTTCTTCATTTCTATTGTTCTTTTAGGAATGAAGCCAAAGAAAACGAAAAACAAAAGCACTGCCAACACTGTGATCATTAGTTCTTGTTTCCAGCACTTAAAAATAACTGTTGGTGAGAGAACCTGTTTTTCTGGTTTCTGAAGTGTCATTAGCGCCCTCTATTCTGCACCTGCCTGAAGGTGCTGCCATCTGCGATGCCCCTGGCTGCAGTAAGGGCCTAATATGAAGGCTGGAGTGCACGCTTCTGCGTTCAGTCATGCTTCATATTCACACTGAGATAACATGAACCTTCTCGGCATGCTTCCCCAGTTGACATGTGCTCTGTGCCTCCAGGCTGTGCAGAGCCCGGCCATGCAAAGAGCACAGATCTGAGGCCAATGTGCCACAGCAGTCAGGAGACAGGTGACTTATGGCAGCACAGGCAGATACCACTAATACCGGGTTTCGTCGTGTTTGACCAATGGCCTTTCCGGAGAGAGGCACATGCTGGCTCTAACTCTCCAAGGGCTGCAGAGCCCAGGTAATCCCGATGAATTAGAGTATCTGGTGTCTCTGAATGCCGGGGCCCGCCGCGACTGCAAACTCGTCACACACCAGCAGTCCATTTGTCTGCCCACCAAATCCCACGGATCCTCTGAGCTCCACGCTAGGCTTTTCACACCCTGAGTCTTATTCAATGTTCACATGAAAAAAGCAACTGCTGCTTGCTTTGTTTGTACAAGTCTTGTTGAAAATTAACACCTTGCTCAAATAAAAGCATAAAGGAAATTATTTATCCTCTTCCGAGGCCATTTGGGAAAGAAAACAATATGCCCATGAGCAATGCTCTTAGGACAGGTGCTGTGGGGACAGGGACATGCTCCCCACAAAGGCTGGATGTTACAGGACCTGCTCTGGCAGCCAGTAAATGTCTGTGTGGCTGACATCCTCAATTCATTAGGAAAGGTATCAAAGACGTCGAGATCTTTACTTGATATTATCTCCAAAGCCAGGTGTCTCTCAAATATGTGTCACTGATCACAAGTTAAGTGAGTTCAAGCAATGAAAATATTAAAAGCAGATTATTAATTTTGTAAAGGCCCCTCCATTTATAACCCTGACAGTTATGTAAACAAAATCAAACACATTCTTCTCACTGCCTACCATATTTTTGATGTTTAATACAGAAAAAAAAAACAAAAAAGGAGACATGGTAACATTGTGAGGCATCCTTACTCTGTCATCTGGGGAATCAAGTTTTAAATTCTATTAATCAGGAAAATTTTTTAAATGTACCATTTAGTCAATGAATGTATTTGGATCTCCATGACTTGTAGTCATGGCATTTTTACAGCAAAATTTAGATGTGGTGGCCCTAAGCCCTCCCCAGTCATTAGAGGAGACACATACACTGCCTGGTGGTTTCTAGTAAAAGATTAAAACTGCACTTTCTGTAAGTGTAGAGTGCATTTGGGACTGGAGGTCAGTCACCTATTGTTCCTGACATGATGGTTCTCAAACTCTGCTGCAAGATAAAATCACCTGGGAGCGTTTAAGAGTCTGGGTGCACAGTTTCAATCCAGACCTGGAAACTGGGTATGGGCAATGTTTCAAGGCTCCCCAGCTAATTTGAATATGCTGACAAATTTGAGAGCCAGTGCTATGGATGCATGCTGTTCAAATTTTACTATACACACAACTCCCCTGGGTTTTGTGTTAAGATGCTGATTCTGATTCAGTAGGTCTGAGGTGGGGCCTGAGAGGTTGCATTTAACAGGACCCCGGGTGACACTGCTGCCGGCTCATGGAATATTTAAATAGCAAAGCCGCAGACAATGGGAAACCACCAAACATTTGTGTGTGAGGGTGATGTAATCAAAGCTGAGCTTCAAGTGTCCATTAGCATCAGCAGATTTAAAGGGAGGGACTGAGACAGGAGACCAGCAGGGCAGGTATTCTATGAGACCAAGGGATGGGCTAGAGAAGGCTGAGGAGTCCTGGTGGTGGAAGCAGCAGCCACCCAATTTTTTCTGTTGTAGGGCCTTGTAAAAAGCCCCACTGGAATCTGAAGGACGTTGTGCTACTACAGTCTACTCTGGGATACAATTCCTCCCAGCGGTCAGAGAAACTGGATAGCACCACGTGGGTGTGAATGCCGGTGCCTCTGACCTCGCCTTATGGACGGGACTTCTTGGCTCCCCATCACTTCTCCTCTCCTCTCCTTCCAGGCAGATGTGGGGGTTACCGTGTCTGCCCCCAGGCAGTTGGGAGGGCCCACAACTGGCTCTGAGCAGGTGGAGTGGGCCAAGCCTGCACTGACCACTGCTCACCCTTCCCTCCCTGCAACCTGGCTTCTGGTAACAACTGAGAGTGAGAGCCCAGTCCCAGTGTAAGAATGATCTGGACGAGCCTGTGGACAGGCAGATGGAGTGACCACTAGACTTTTACTGGGCTAAGTGGCAGAGGTTTTCAGGCTGTCACTGCAACATTGGCCTGGCCACTCCCTACTGACTGATAGACTGATCAAGTGCCTTTGCTCCCATGGCCCAGCCCGAGGGACCTAGCAGAGGTGACGTGAGGCTCCTGGTGGCCTGGTAAGCCTGCTAATGAACTGCCCAGATCCCATTTAGGATGGGGATGTTTCTTAGAAACCCTGGTTCTAATGACTCATGTAACCCACAGGAATACTGGGGAGATCTCACAAAGCCCCACAGCTCAGAAGGGCTTCCTAAGCTCCTGAAGCTCTCCTTGTAAATAAGATGTTTAGGAAATAAGTGTTCTCAGCTATGGTGTTTTATCTTTCTTTACTTGTTCCTCCATATCATGGCTACAGAGAATCAAACATAATTATTTGGCCTTCACCTCTGTTCTCTACATCAGTCCAGACACCCTCAAAGCCAGTTTTCTACAGCCAGTTTTAACTAAAGAGCATGACACAAATCTATTGTTGAGAAGATTCAAATAATATTAGATGATTTTTTTAATTAAAAAAATAACTGTTGTTTTTAAATTGAGGATTTAGCTTGATATTCTTTTTGGACCTTTCACTTCACACCAAACCAAAGACAGTTCAGAGGGCTCTAATGTCACTCAGCTAAACTTCACCCTGAAATTAGATATTTGAAGTCTGCAAATGAATTTAAAACAGGTTCTGTGGGAACACAGTATTGAAATAATGACCTAAAGCCATTTCAAAGGCGAATCGTTGATTTTAGTTGTATCTCATAATTTTTTTTTATTTTGGTATAATTAATGTACAATTACACGATATCTCATAATTTTATCTTTGTTTATTGGAGGTCATCTCTCTCTCAAGTGAATAATGAGCAGTGTCCTAGGAAAATATTCTACTTGCATCAGATGCTATCAGCAACTGGGGAAATACTGCACCGGATACTTGATAATTATTTTTAAATTAAATTAATGAAAAAAACAGACCCAAACCTCTCATTTGTAAAATGGAGTTAGAGGTCTTTGTACCTTCAAAGTTTTGTGCAATACTGGCTTAGGATTCCCTTCAGTCTGCGATGTGAACCTATCTTGGCTGGAAATTCAAGTACTTTTTAAAGAATGCTTGTAGTTCTTTTCCCAGACCTCATACACCCTCCAATTCTCCATCTATCAGTCTGTCTCCTTTAGCCCTTAATTTAAAAACCATTTCAAAAGTCATTCTAATCAATCATCAATACGGCCAGTAATCTGCTTTCTTTGCATAGACATAATCTTGTAATTGTCTAATCTGTGTTGGAATTTATAGCCCATTAAAAATAAAGCCCATGTGACTACATCAAACTAAACAGCTTCTGTACAGTAAGGACACCATCAGCAGAACAGAAAGGCATCCTACAATACGGGAGAATATGTTCGTAAATGACTTATCCGATAAGGGGTTAACATCCAAAATATATAAAGAGCTCACATGCCTCAACACTCAAAAAACAAATAACCCAATTAAAAAATGGGCAGAGGATCTGAAGAGACACTTCTTCAAAGAAGAAATTTCAGATGACCAACGGGCATATGAAAAGATGCTCCACATCACTAATCATCAGGGAAATGCAAATTAAAACCACAGTGAGATATCACCTCACACCAGTTAGGATGGCCAACACCCAAAAGATAAGGAACAACAAATGCTGGTGAGGATGCAGAGAAAGGGGAATCCTCCTACCCAGTTGGTGGGAATGTAAACTAGTTCAACCATTGTGGAAAGCAGTATGGAGGTTCCTCAAAAAACGGAAAATAGAAATACCATTTGACCCAGAAATTCCACTTCTAGGAATTTACTCAAAGAAAACAAGTTCTCAGATTCAAAAAGACATATGCACCCCTATGTTTATTGCAGCACTATTTATAATAGGCAAGATATGGAAGCAACCTAAGTGTCCATCAGTAGATGAATGGATAAAGAGGCAGTACATATACACAATGGAATACTATTCAGCCATAAGAAGAAAACTAATCCTACTATTTGCAACAACATGAATGGAGCTAGAGGGTATTATATTCCGTGAAATAAGCCAGGTGGAGAAAGACAAGTACCAAATGACTTCCCTCATTTGTGGAATATAACAACAAAGCAAACCTGAAGGAACAAAACAGCAGCAGACTCACAAAATTCAAGAAGGGACTGGAAGTTACCAAAGGGAAGGGATTTTGAGAGGATGGGTGGGGAGGGAGGGAGAAGGAGATTAAAGGATAATATAATGAGTACTCACAATATAGGTAGGTCATGGGGAAGGCAGTACAGCATGGAGAAGACAAGTAGTGACTCTACAGCATCTTCCTATGCTGACAGTGACTGCAGTGGGGTGGGGGTGGGGACTTAATAATATGGGTGAATGTTGAAACCACAATGTTGCTCATGTGAAAGCTTTGTAAGATTGTATATCAATGATATCTTAATTAAAAAAAAATAAGGCCCATCTTAGCTAATTTTTTTCTTTGAACTTACTGGTATTTTCCAAATTTTGTAAATGTATATGTCACTTTGGTAAAAAGGAAAAAAGGCAGTAAAATACAAGGAATTGGATAACATCTCAGAAAGAGTCCTCTAAAAAGTATTTTTTTTCCTATTTCTGCTAGGCTGAAAAACTCATCTAGCCAGAGGCACTCATTCCCAAGAGATTCTAGTTGATTTTGCTAAAATTTCTTATTGCCTTTATTGTTTATTAAGTTGCTGATATCTGTTCTCTATGGTTGGGTAAGTGCTATTTGCCAAAATTGAGATGATCCACTTATATAGCTGCTTCTGGCAAATGAGGCTTTAATAAATTAATGTCTTCCATACTGAATTAAAAAATAATAATTGTTTTATTACAAAAATAATATATGTTCATAATAAAACTTTTTAATTATACAGAAGGGGGCATGAACAAAATAGACAATATCTATAATTCCAGTGCCTTGTCACAGAGATAACAATTTCCTTTGTATCTTTTTAGGTATTTTCTATGTACAAAAAATGTTATATTAATAAAAGCAGAAAATAGGATAAAAATGTAGAGGATGTTGTACAGCTTGGTTCTTTCGACATATCTTGGACATATTTTTTTACTGGTGGATATTATTCTTTAGAATGACTACTAGTATTGCACAGTATGGATGTTCCATAATTTATTTAATGAGTCTTGTATTGAAGAACAGTTTTTGGCATTATGTGAAACACTGCAATGAACATTCTGGCACACACCTTGAATATCCATATTAAGGTATTTGTGGGATATTCAAAAGCGACTGGTGGTTAGCATAGGGGATGGGTTGGGGTAAGTGGGTGATATAGATGAAGAGAATAAAGAGGCACAAAATCTCAACCATAATATAAATTAGTCACAGGGATGAAAGTACAGCATAGATGACATAGTCAGTAGTTCTGTAACATCTTTCTATGTTGACAGATAGTGACTACATTAGTTGGGGTGACCATTTAATAATGTATATAACTGCTGAATCACTATGTTATATACTTGAAACCAATATTGTATGTCAACTATACTTATATGAAAAAATATCAGAAAAAAGATATTGGTGGGATAAATTCTGGGTCAAATGGTATGTGTATTTTCAATTTTAATGTTTATCATAAAAGCACCTTCCAGAAGAATTGTACCAATGTGCACTTCCACAAATAATGAAGATGGACAGTAGCTGCTATCCTAAACATTTGACAACACTGTGTATTATTAACTTTTAATGTGTTTGCCAATCCAACAGCTGAAAAAGCAGAACTTGCAATTATTAATTTGTATTTCTTTAGTCCTGAGAGAGGCAGAGCACCCTTTTCCCACGTTTACTTGCAGTCTGTATTTCTCACCTTCAACTGATGGATATGAGCTCTTTGCTACATAAAAAAACTGGTCTTTTATTACGGCATGGCAATTCTTCCTCCCCACCCCCTTACTTTGTTAGAGGTCCTTGATCCAATTGTTTGGTACATGGTATTGAGCAGAAGCTTTAAATTTTTATGTGGATAAACTCATCACTCTTTTCCTTTATGGCTTCTCAGTTTCCTATTAGGTTTATTTTTCTTAAAAAAGGAAGAATTGCTTCTAAGTTAATCTCTATAAACAGCTGGAAACACCTGAGAGGCTGGCTCCGTTACTTACATACAGCGAGATCTTCCACAAATTACTCATTCTCTCAGAAGTTTGACTTCTAATCTATAAAATTAGGATAATAAAAGCTATCTCCAAGGAGTATTGTGAAGACAAAATAAAATAATGTAGCTATGACTCAGGGAACAGTAAGCACACAGGAAGTATTCAATAAATGGTAGCTTTGCTTCCCCTAGATTTTAGACGTCATCATCACTTAACAGCTCCAGTGAATGAGTAATAGACCTGCGGTGAATCCACATTTACCTGGAGGCAGAGGAAAGCCTGGGAATCACAGCACACCGCCCACAGACCCAGCGCCTGGCTTGCTGTGGCACTGCCATCAGTGCTTCTGTGTGACACCCCATGAAGCAGCATACATTCTTAACACAGTCCTTAGAGCACCTTGGGATCTAAGAGATTTTTTTGACCATTTTTTAGGAGAGGCTCAGGGCAAATGCAGATGATAGCTCCATGGGCACACAGCTTTTGGGTGAGCATAATGTCTCTACCTTAACTTTCATGAGAATGAAAAGAAGAAATTGCTCCAGAGCAAAGAACAGAATTAAAACAAGAAGTGAAAAGTGTAAAACTTACATAGCATTTCACCTAGTCCTATCCCATGAAATGAGAATTCATAAGCACTACACACATGGGCCATCTCCTTTACAATATGAAGAGAAGCATGTGTGGACATCTAAATGAAGGTATATGCTGTGTATTCACACTCAGACTCTTACCTGGTTTTATTTTTTCATGGCTAAATAGATCAAGAAGATGAAAAATAAAAATTTCTTCAAAGAATTCAATTACCTAAAAAACTTCTTACTTTAACAGAACACAGAGTCAAATCTTAAGCAGTTTGTATATGAAGGAACCTACTTCTCCCACACATGCTGATCACTTTAACATCACTATGACTCAAGAAAAAAGCTTCGATCTAAGGTGCCATGACGTAACTGTTCAGAGTGGCAGCAGCTCTCTTGGTTGAGTTTTAATTTTGAAGTACTTAGGAAATACACAGAATGGTGATCCTTTGTTAACTTAGCACTCAGATCTGCCATTCAGGCACCAGGCTTAGCATATACTGATCTTAGCACCTGCATGAAAGACTACAGGATTATTCATATTCCTATAAACACATTTTCAGAGGTGTTTTTAGCCAGAGAACCCAACTCATTCATTTCCTATAAAAACCTCCACGTGCAGGGTGGCAAAATCTTTTCTCAAATACGGCAACAATGGTATCTTCCATCCTCTCCACTCTTCTTCCAACGTGACCGTAACAATTCTCCTTTTGAGAGGTGTAGACTATGTCTTCTCTTGAAAACTGGTGTGATGCTATGTGATTTCCAAGGCTAGGTCACAGAAACATGGCAGCTTTCAAAGGCTCTCTGGAACACTTGCTCCTGGAGCCACTAGCCACCGTGTAAGGAGTCTAAAGGTTCAGAGGCCACTGTGGTAAGGCAGCTCAGGCCACATGGAGCGGCCCTGTGTTCTCAGCCCAAATGCCAGCAAGTCCTAGTCTACATCTGCTGCGCGACTGGTGAGTGAGGACGCCTCGCTCCACCCACTGTCAAGCCACTCCCGGCCTCAGTCATCCCAGACAAGGCCACAACATCACAGAACAGACCCAAGGATGCATGGGTGTGATACAATCAGGGCTTTATGTCACAAAGTTGTGCGGCACTCTGTTACACAGCAATAGATACCTAGATTTTTATTGTAGGTTTATTTGAAAACAATTCTACGTGTATTTGAAAAGAGGCTATCTTGCAACTGCTGAGGATAAATGATTCCCCAAAGCTCTGTAAAACTTCCCAGGAACAATGTGAACAGATTAGCCACCTTGCCCATTAATATCCTGCTAAACAGCCCCACATGGGGAAGCAGTCATTCATCTTTTATTCCCCACGTAAAAGCCAGTTGATGGATTCCCTATAAATCATCAGGCTGCTCCAAGATTAGTGGTGAAGGGGCAATTCTAGTGAGCATTCTCCAAAAAGAAAAGAAAATATTTAGATCATCTTGCTCTTCAGGTGCCACATTTCTCTTTCACTGGTTCCAGCTGACAACATTTGACACTTGTCCCTGTGGCTGTTTAAGCTTAAAATCATTTACCTGAGAACACTGCAGATGAATGCCAGACTGGATATGATATGTGTAAAAGTAAACTAATAAGATGTTATCATGACCAAAGAGTATAATAATAACTTATTAATATTTATTTTGTAAAACAGATGAGGTACGAATTCTCCCATATAGTGTATAAAATAAAACTCAGGATGGGAAAAAGGAAATACAATATTACTTAACCTGAATTTATAAGGATTCTCATTTTTGGTGGCAAAAAAGGAGGGAGGGTAGAACAGAGAGCTAGAGGATGACCCTGTGAAGCCTGGTGGGGGGTGTTCAGCAGCAATCTGGTGGGCCTGGCGATGGTCCACTGACTCGGTCTTTATAACACATTCTAAATATCTGGACCAACATACAAGGTATGAATGCAAAATAGCTACACACATCATATCCCAAGTGTTCATATGGCATAAATTAAATATATTAGTATAGATGTTATCATGTCAGCATCCATTACAGTAGATTTTGGGGTACATTATGAAAGTAACTTGGCATTTCCCTGCCTAGTGCTGGTTAGCAGTAGACAAAACTAATTTCGTAACCATTAAGCATTACATTTTTTAAGCCTGTTTGCTTCTGCATGTACATTTTACCTCCATCTAAGGTCTTCAAAAGATCTCCTTATTAAAGTAAATTCTGAACATGACTTCATAGTGCCCGGCTCAGGGTATGGTACGTACTGAGTGAGCACTTAAACAATAAATTTTTGATGGCTACAAAAGGAAACTTGAGGCCAAAAGAGTTTACTTGGCTTGCCAAAGGATACACCCATGACTACTTGTTATTTTAACAGCTGAAGTTGAGATTGGTTTTAAATAGTATAAAAGGTCCATGGAAACAAAGATTGTTATTACCAACAATATCAAGCCTGCATGGTGTCTGCAGACATGTACTGAATACCCACCACAGCCCGGGCACCGTGTTGGTGACGTAGGAGAAACACAGGCATCTCCTTGTTCATGGGCCTTCCTTAGGCATGCTTCTGGCATACAAATTCAGCCCAGGGGTCATTGTCACCATGTCACATGGGAACCCTAAGGCAGTAGAGAGTAATCTGAGTATCTGCTGGGTGGTGCTATGGGCCCTGTATGTTAGTCTTCCAGTCTAATTAATATCCTTTAGGTATTGTCTCCATTTTTCTGGCTAGGTTAAGATTTTCTCATCTGAAAATATGGGAAAATACTATCAAGTCAAGCAAACAAGAACAGGAAGAGACCCACTATGAGCCTCTTCCAGGAAGGCTTTGACCGTGACCTCACTCTGGTGCTGGGCATGGCCTACAGAGGCCTGCAGAATGCTACTCTCACCATATCCAGCTCCCACAGCCAAAACCTCAGGCGCTTTACTCACTACAGGCAGAATCTAAAACACTTTAGCCAGTCTAGAGAGTCTCTTCACAGAAGACTACAGGTCCCACAGTTCAAATTGCTCCACAAATACAGTTCTTTCCATTTTCTGTCCAGCAGGGTCAGACACGCCACAGGAAGTGTCATTCTTTGCACGGCACTCACATGTGAGGGTCAGCTGCCTCTGGACTAAAGTGGCTCCATTACACTGGTGATGTGCAGGGAGTCACAAAGTGGCCTATCTGTTTACCTCCGCTGTCAGTGTGGGCTGGCTGGAAGGGCCGGGCAGGACGCTTTTAAAGCCAGCCATGGAATCTGTAAACACAAATCGGTTCAGTAGTTCGGTCTGGGGACAAGAGACGTAGAGGCTCAAAGGAAACCAAGGGGGAAATATCAGCGCCTGTACCCTGCTCACGAATAATGAATCTTTTATGGAAAAGCAATTATATACACAAGGCAAAAAATCTTTCCCTGAAATGGCAGAAATGGAAAAACTATTGATTGATTTTGACCCCAAACAATAGGACCACTTCCCTTCAGCCTGCATTTCGGGTGGGTCTGCATCCTTCCTGATGAGCCGCCTGCAGCCTCCCAGAGACCACACCGCAGGGCTGTGCACAAACCAGCGGTCTTCTGAGGTGAGCTTCTCAATATCATGAATCTTCATGAATTCCATCGTGTTTTGGATGAAGGATTCTGGGTTTTTCACTTCAAGAAGAGAAATTATAGAAGGAAACTGTTCTCTGGCTCCACTTAATTTTTTTTAATTGCTTTGGGAAAAGACTTACATATTTTTTTCTAGCTGGTGAGCTGGCAATTTGAATGACTTTAGAAGTTTAAATAGAGTACTAGGAGTGAAAAAGAAACTTGTCTTAATAAGAGTTCTTTCACAGATAAAATAGAATTAGGCTGCTGTTAGCAAGAAAAACATCTAATGGCTTAGATTAGCTCCCTAAATTGTCCTTTCAAAATCTATTCTACTTCTCCACTCAATGTATAAGATGCCTCCTTTAGGTGTCAGGTACTGGGACTTTCAAGATGGTATTTAAGAGGGAGAAAGGGAGGAAGTTCCCTAATTAGGACTATTAAACAGTGCTTGAAGGGGCGACGTTAGCTTCTTGTTGTGGCTTCTCATTTATATGGCTGGCTGATCTAGGGTAAGGCTGATAGAAACGTCCCCTGGAAACAAAGCATAGCACTTGCTAGCACAGGAGAGAGGTGATAATGAAAATAAACCAACCACCTCAGGTGGTAGGAATCCTCAGAGAATGAAACATAAATTTAATTTTTTGGATACGCAGGAATTCATCAGAATATGCCTTTGCTTCGCTTTTGAATGGCTCTTGCTAAGCCATTCATCTTGAGTGCTAGTGCACAGTGCCCGGCCTGTGGTGGGTGTACAGCCAGTGCTGGTCGAGGGGCCGGGGGTAACAGAGCCAGCACATCCTCTGAGGCCCCGTGCTTCCACACACACTCTGGGGCATGATTCTCCACTGAACACTCACTGCGCAGTAGTGAGGTAACAATGACTACACCATTATGTATCTGAATTCAACTTCAAATGGTTTACAAAGCTCTGAACAGCAGGCTGCCCAGATAGACAGGAACCTGCAATTCTGAAAGGTGACATGATGTGCCCTAGATTCAACTTCCATTCTGTAGTAGAGGTGGACTAGACTCCAGTTTCCTGGCTGCTCAGCTGGAGGTATATCCACTGTCCCATGAAACCCTTGTCCTGCCCTGATGGAATTCATGCAGCAGCCTCTAGACTGACCTAGGTCAGATCTAGGTAATTTTTCACCAAGAAATAATAGACCTAGTTCTACTCCCTCCTGGAAAATGTCATCACCATTCATCTGGTGACTCACCCCAGCCCTAGGAGCTATCCCGTCTCCAGGCTCTTCCACATGCCCCACATTAGCACATCCTGTATGCTCTGCCTTCAGAACAGGCACTTCAGAATATACCACACCCATGTCCACCCTCCCAGGCCGAGTCACCTTCACCTTGCATCTGGACTGTTGAACCTCTAGCTGGTCCCATTTCTCATCCTCTCTGATGGCCCATTCTCTGCCAAGAAGAGGTTAATCTACTCACAGTCCTTGAAACAAAAGTTCTGGTGTTGTGGCCCGCACAGTCTTATATTTCCCAGCCCCTGCCCACTTCTCTGAATTCATTTTGTCTCACAAGCATTAACAAACTCGTTCCTGCCTGAGGGCCTTTGCATGTTCTATTCCCTCTACCTCCCCCAGACTTTGCACGATTGCTCCTTCACAGCCCTGCTTTCTCAGCAGGTCTTCCGTATCCTCCTTAAAACAACTTAGTGCTTTCCACTTTGCTCTCCATCTCTGTACTCTACTTTTTCCCACTGCAGGTATCACTACTTGAAATCGCACTGCCAGTGGGCTTGTTTACTTGTTAAGTGTCTGTCCTGCCTGACAGCCTGGACACCCTATGAAGACTGAGCCCTGTTGCCTTGGTCCTTGTGTACTGCCCACACCTGAACTTAACCTGGCACATAGCAGGGCTCAGCATCTGTTGACTGCAAGTGTGAAAGAGTAACATACAAAAGAGGGGAAGAAAAGCCAAATCTGGTTCACTGAGGATTAAATAGACATATTCAAGTCCAACAGAGTAAGTTTTACATGGATTCAGTATGGAAAAGAATGGTATATATTAAGGGTCTCTTTAGGCACAGTCAACACTGTCCATCATCACATCTTTGATGGTTAATTCTACTACCCCTACCTTACATTTCTTTAGAATTTCACATATAATACAACCACATATAAAAAATAAGTAAACAGGCCTAGCAACACTGTCTGGCATATGTTAAGTGCCCAATCAACACTGATTGCTGAATTTAAAAAAATTTTATTACCTGCCATCAAAGTAATTATTTTCATTTTTCCATGTTTCCTCTATTTCCTTTTAATACAAGCATATATTTTTACATTGTTCTAACCACATATACTTATTAGTAAGTTTCCTGTTTTTCTTTTGTAACACTTTTTGGTATTGCAACCTAGTCTTTGTGATTCTTAATGACTAAGTAATATTCCATCAAGGTGAAATACTGGTTATCTATCCATTCTTCACTTTGGGGCATTTGTACTAAAAGTTCACTAAAAGTGGAAATGCCACAGAAATCAAGCTAGTATCAGAAATATCCTTTTAGCAGAACCAAAACCACCTTCTGACCAGGGCAAAGTAAAATTGCATGACAGTCTGTCACTCAGCAGCTTTAATTCTGACTCTTTCTCGCATTAGTTTATCAGAGAAAATTGCAGATTGTGGTCAGAAAGCTCCAAATCACTTTATAAATTATTTATGAGGGAACGATTTCAGCCATGGACCAAATGTGGCCAGCCTCAGAAAAAAGGCAGCGAAGGAGGATGGGAGGAAGCCAGAGGAGGAGGGGCAGGACAGCTGTTAAGGAGCTGCGAAGAACTTAATAAAGGCACTGGTCAGAGCCTGCTTTATTTCTCTGATCTCTTGAGAAAACAGTCAGTAGTTTGTTAGCAGGCAAGTCAGCCAAAGTCAGAGGGGGAAGAAAAGTTTGTATATCCTGGGGACTTCTCCATCTTGCACTGTTAGAATGCTTGATAAGCTGCAGTAGAGGAGTACAGTTTTCTTCTTTAAATAATTTGTCCCCCTCCCCTCCCCCGTATACAAGTGAAAATACTCATTCACTGACACTGATTTGGGAAATATGGGAAAGCATAAAGGAGAAAATAAAAGACTTTTGCAAGTCACCTGTAGTACCATGAACCAGAGATAACCATTGCTACAATTGTATCTGTCTTACTCTCCCTTCTGCGTACACATATACTTATAAAATTAGAATTATAACACACTCTTCTCTTTACCCTTTGAACTATCATATTGTGAATCTTATTTTTAATGTTTGTGCCGATTCTTTAAAATGTTTTAAATATGTGCAAAATAGTTCACTGTCCAGATGAGTAAAGCACAATTTATTTGTTTCTTGATGGGAAATATTTAGGTTGTTTCCAAATTTTCACTCTTATAAATAATAATGCAGAACTCTTCAAACTCTTCTCAGATAAATTCCTTAGCACAGACTTTTGAAAGCAGAATTACTGGATCAAGGGTAGGGACACGTAGGATGATTCATTTAGCCAACATACATTCCTGGAGCTTTATGCTCAGCCCAGCCTTGTATGAGAACAGCTATATCACTATTTTCTCATCAGAAGGAGATATTACTGTTTTTATGTTTTTAACTGTGGATGAAAAATGAAATCATTATTTTAAATTGCATTTCTTTGATTAGTGATGAGGCCGCACTCTTAAAACTTGTTTTCTGGCTACTATAAATTTAGATAAAATGTATACTCAACTATTTTTTCTTGAATTGCCCAGTTTTCTACTACAACAAGAAACTTCTTCAATGTTGTTTGAGCCACTATAATATTATTTTATAAAAGCAAAGAAAATTATATATATTTTAAGTACAACTTTGCAAAAAAAAAAATGCATGGAAACAAGATTAGAGGGAAATACAGCCTAACAATGTGCTATGGATTAAGTGGTGGATCTATGAGTACCTGTTGAATTCTCTAGAAGAAACATAATAAAAAGGTAATAGTACATCCCGTCTCACATATGCTGCCTGTGGCGATGATGGCAAGAAAGACAGGACAGATGTGTGTGAACCAGAGAGTAGCTGTTTGGGAAATACAGGGAGGGCTGCTTTTCTCTTTGATCCTAGTTTACCGTTAATTCTCATTTAACCCTTTCCCTGGATCCAGCCACCTCACTGCAGACAGAAATCCTTCTCTACGGAACCCTGTATGTAAACGATGGCAGGGGCTGTCTGGACAAGCTGGTGGACTGGATGATTTTGCATAACCCGTGGCTACTTTTACCATAGGAGCTACAGTCTTGCTTTCCTGGTTATGCATCTCCCTGATGGAAGGGCATCCTTACTTGATGTCATGGACTGAAACACACCTTGGCCTGCCTGCATTTACACACTGTCCCAGCACACACTAGGGCTCTGACCTCCCAGTTGTTTTTCATGACCTTGTGGAGCCTTAGGATAGAGCTGCACTGTGATGGCAGCGATCAGAGTGTGGCAATCAAAGTTTCATTAGGCAGCAGAGAGAGATAATTGCTATTCGTCTATACCTGGATGCAGCTACTTCCACACTGGGTTAGAGGATGAACAACCCTTTAGAACAACTCAAACACCTTAATGAATTTTATTATGAAATGTAAGGCCCTCAGGAATAGGGAAATTCAAACAGAGGATGCCAAGCCACTCCTCACAGTTAAGTAGATACCACCCTGCAGGAGGCTGTTATAAAGGGAACTGATTTGTGGGGGTTTCCTTGGGTCATGCCAGAGATGGGAATTTGGGGAAGACCAGGTACTCAAGGGAAGCCAGGAAACGAGAGAAGGTTTCCTCTAACAAAACAGCTGCCTCTTGGCGTTAACAACTAGGAACAGGATGAGGTGTGGCCAGTAAGGGATTCATTGTGGTGACATATCACCAATAAACTGTCACAACGGGTGATGCAGAAATTCAGTTTTCATGTACTCCATTATTTTCTATCTTTTGCAAGTAACTACAGTTCTTAGAGTATCCTGCGGAGTGAAAGGGGGTGGGGTGATTAACATCATGGGGGAGGCGACAGCCTATGGAGTATTAACAAGAGGGCAGGGATGATGGAGAAACAAAGGGTCCAAAAGCAGGAATTCAGAGCTAAAGGACATAAATACCCCCATGAGACCTGCAGAAACACCCAACAGGGCATGCTGGTCACATAGGGCTTAACATTTTTACTGGATTTTAAAGGGAAGGGTGAGACGAGGCTCATGACCTGAGGGCATATTTGGTTCCTATTCTGTCTCAGAGGAAGTGATTACTCATTTTGAGGACCTAGTTTTAATGTCTTGCAGATACAGTCTCTATGGATACAGAGGGTATCACTCCTAAAAAAGCATAGCCTGAAGGAAATATTAGAAAGTGAAAGGCTTGCTTTGTCACCTGTTTTCTGGCCTCCCATAGAAGGTCAGTTGCAGCCTGTCATCTCTTCACCAGCAAAAAAACTGTGAGACTATTTCCTAAGGACAGGCCTCTGGCAGGATGTTCCTAGAGTTTAACTTACTATTCCAACCACAGATCAATGTGTTTCAGACATTCCTTCTGACCCAGGAGGCGCCACTTCTGGGTCAAGGCAAGACTGCAGCCTAATTCATTGGAGTATCAGGCAGACAATGGTCAAAAACTCAAGAAGACACATGGCAGACATCCCTGCACTCTGTTATCAGGTAGAAGAAAGTCCTCAGCAAATTTAGAGAGCTCATTCCCCAAATGTGAAGAACGAGGGGCTGAAAATTGAAAATAAATTATTTATAACATTGTCTTGTAATTCACAGACTTTAATGAGCACATACCAAGTTATTTTCCTCCTAGCTTACATATCACTCAGCTAAGTGGGTCCTTTTCGGCACTTTTAAAGGATGTAGGAATGAGATGTCTTCGAAGCTCCAGGGGCCTGAGACAGTAAAAAGAGCGTTGGCAGGACTCATGTTACAAAGGGTGGCTGGGTGGGAACTGAGTTGAATCTCCTCCCCAAGACATTACTTGCTCAGAAACGAAGAGGCTGCTGGCAGTAGTGCCATCGGTGCAGTATTTATAACACGGACTATGAGTGAAAGCGTGTCTTCTCCAAGGAGGACTTAGTACCGCCGAGAGATGCTAAGGCCTGAGAGGCCGACCCTTGCCAGCCATTACCCTCCTACGGCATGGGCCCCCCTGGGCTGGAAAGCCTCCTCCTCAAGGACCCCCCTCAGGTTTTCTAACCCCTTCAGCTCCAGCTCTGTTCCCAAGTCTACAAGGACAGCGATCATCAAGAATGGATGCAAACTGTTCTTTAAATCATGTACATCTGCTAGGTCTATACAATATTTTCTTTTTTCTCCCGGCTGGAGAGTAATTTATCTGAAATCAGATTTCCAGGAAATTGGTTGGGGTGCGGTAAAGGCAAGGTAGAAACAGGCACATTTTAGAGACTTTCTTTGAGAAGAGGATTTTTGACACCCTGTTTTTCAACTTTTATTTAGCTTATGTAAAAGTACACCTGCCAGCTTCCCTCATGAGGTGTCCCTCGCTGAGCACCCGCTCGCCACCACTGCGGCTCGGACGCTCCCTTTGGCTCAGCTCGAAGCCTTGCAGACGTCGCTATTTGGAACCTCTTCTACTCTGCTTACTTTTCCCTTCCTTAGTTCTTCCTCCCTGTATTTCACATCCATCCCTTTTTTTCAATTTTCATCATTTGAGGTGTCATCATTTGAGTCCATATTCTCATTGTTGCCATCTGGATTGACTGCCTGGCAGACGGATTCATTTTCTCATTCACACCACACCCATTTACCATGTACCTTCTTTGTGTAAGCATAAAACATAATTCCTACTGACAGGAATTTCACAGTCAAGTGAAACAGACAGGTAAATAAACTTTTTAAGTAAGTACAAGGTGAAAGTAGCAGTGTTAGAAGTGTACACACTGCGTCATGCAAGAACACAGGTGGAGGCACAATGACTCTCACTTGTCTCCTTGTCTTGGTGGGGGGTGCCCGCTCCTCTCTGTCCTACTCACTGAAGTCAGGTCAGTTTCCCAAGCCAGTGTTACTAACAGGGATTCACCTAGCATCCGCAGGACACTCTCCCACACAGGCGGACTGGTGACGGAGGCAGCTGCCAGTGTCTTTGTGCCATGGCTCTAATTATTAGAAAGTGTTTGGAATGGAGCACTTAAGGCTCTGTTGTCAGAGAGGTCTGGCTAACAGAATCTTATTATGTTGGCTCACTGCCAAGTTCCTAACATATACTGAGGTGCAAACGGGCAAAGCAGAGTAAGGTGGGAAGAAAGACTTGTTGAAAGGGAACTAGGAGAAAGGGAACCATAAATGTTACCTACTTTACAGTCTTCTTATGGACCAGTCCTTTTAAATGATGGGTGCTTTACTTCTCAGCGTTTATATCATTCCCATATAAAAAGAGAGACACATGGTTTGACAGAGAATTGTTTTGATTCACAAATTTATATAAAAGTTATACAAAGATATAAAAGTTAATCATCTTTGGCTATGTGTTTCAAGTGTTTTTAATTAAAAGAGTACAGTTGATGAAACTAATGGAGAACAATCTTAGATGTGTGGGCACTTTAAAATACATACACCTCGCAATTGGAGATAGATTTTTAAAATACTGTTTTGTTCACTTTTAAAGTAAAGCAGCACAAAGTAATTCTTTCCAACAGTAATAACCATCTCTTGGTTGTTCCAGGAATGACTATACTCTGTGGTTTTCTCAAATGGAATTTTCTCTGTACTAGGTAAATATTGAAGCAACATTTAAGTTGGCTCAAGTCTGTCTATATTGACTTCAGGAAGCAGCAAATATCATGGGACGATAAAAGGGTGAGGAAGAGAATCTTGCAATCATCACCACCAAGGCAAGATGCGGCACACAGGCAAGGCTGGTTCCATGGCTTTCCCTGACTGATACAGAATAAAAGCACAGACTAAGCCCTATTAAGTTGGGAACATTTAATAGGTAAACAAAAATGAAACTTTCACATTCAGAAATATGTCTCCACATAGGAATTTTTAAACTGCTTTGAGCCTTTTCTATATAAAATCCTATTTGTGATCATTTAATGTATTATTGCAAGGCATGTGGCATATGCTCTACTTTAATGTGACATTGTAAATGTCCTTACAGCTAACTCTGCTCTCTACCATAGTTTTATTAGGATGTTATTGAGAATTTAAGCAGATCCCAAACGAGGGCACTAGATTCATGTGCCATAAAATATATGGCTATTCTCTCAATTTTAAAGTAGAGTATTATATAAATGCATATTTCTGAATCTGTATCTAGCCTAATATGTATGATACTGTTTGTATTTAATGAATGAAAATCCACCTGAAGGAACAGGGCCTAATATGAGTGGAGAAGAGAAAGAAGAATCACGAAAATGAAGTCACTAGTAATGGGCTCAGACAGAAGCCCCTCATCTGTGTAATGCTGACAACGTTAAGAACCTCAAAGAGAATCTTCTTGCATATTTAAATGGCGTGTGTTCAGTTAAACTTTTCTGTAGCAAACTTGAGTCAGGTTGTTTGGACTACTATCTTATTATTTCTTATACGAGCCCAATCAAATTTCACGGTAGTTATCTTTATTTTAATTTATACTTCAAATGCCTACTTTGTTCAATAAAGAAGTGAAATTTCCCTTAGGTGGGAAAAAAGGAATGACTTTCACTATAGTTTCAATGCAAGCATACACCACAGTTATAACCAAGATGTTGTTCAATATGTGGAAAAGGTGATTAAGAAAACACAGTCTGTGATATAGAAAAGAAAATGAAATTTAACTTCCAGCTTGATGTGTTGACCAATGGAAAACAGGATGAAAACAATGTACCTTCTATAATGCATTTTTTAATTAGTCCAGTTTATTTTATTTATCTTTGAACTTTTCATTCTGTTTTGGTGAGGATTAAATCTTCTTTTAATGTTTTCTAAGTTACTCTTTTAAAATGAAATATGAGACACTTGGGAACACAAGTCTAAAACAAAGATACTGTATAACTATGGGGTAATGTCCTGACTACATTTGCTATATGATTTACCCTAATTTAACAGGTCACTTCAGCACCATCTTTGGTACATGTGGAATGGCAGGTAACATATTTCATGACCAATGAGTTATTGTAGCCTGATATCAAAACACACGCCTACAGGTGTGTATGGCTTTCCCATCTTAGCAATTCTGCTGGGTTTTCACAGAAAGTGAGTGTAATTGCTTTCTCCCCTAAAATTCTCTGTCCTTCATCTCCAGAGCTGCTTCCTATATGGAGAGAGCCTTGCAGAGCAGGCATACACACTAATCTGGTCATTGTGCTGACCCACAGCCCACATGCTGTCACCAGCTACATATTCCCCAGCACCCATCACCTATCCATCCATCATCCATCCGTCCATCCACCTACCTGCCTACCTACCAATCTAAGGGTTTATATATGCAAATGTGCTATACTTTTTATTGACTCAATAGGCAAATATATGCAAGTTTACCAATACCTTCATCACCAAATATTTATTGACTATGTCGTGCCAGGCACTGTGTTTTTTATTTCTTTTTCCCCTAGACAATGCAGATTAGAAAACATTGTTTTAACTCCCCATAATAATTGGAAATGTCTTTGGTAAAAAAGTACAGAATATTAGAATAATAAAGAGAACTGGGCTCTGGCCTCAGTCCTGACACTAACCACTTCTTGGGACTTGAGGCCTTTCCCGTCTGTGTTGGTCTTACCTTCTTCATTTGTGTAATGAAGGAACAGGACCAATCTCTTAAAAATACCTCTGAGTATAAAATGCCACAGTTCCAAACATGGGAGTATTTTATAATTTTATAATGTTGGAAATTGGCAAAAACAGTACTTCCCCCAGAAGAACTTAATGATATCGAGCTCATTTAGGTTAGACATTCCACTGTGAGAAGGCAATGAATATCATGCCTTGTCACCCCATTTAAGCACCTGACCCTAGGCAAAAAGAACTCAGGCATTCACAGAACTGCTGTGGATATGACAGATATGAATGACCACAAACCTTCTATAAACGTAACATGCCATAAAATACAACCGTCAAGTTGTCACTCCTCAGCTACAGTTGCTGGGCAAATGGGGGAGGAGAATATAAAGCAGACCTGCCCCCTTCAGTCCATTACTTCATGTTTCCTTACGCTCCAAGAGGTGGCCAGCAGTGTCCTCTGTAGGTTGGCTAACTAGAATGAACATCTGAGCAACAGGTTTTTCTCTTAATGTGTCTATCAAACATATTCTCCACAGGAAGCTGACTATGAGAATACAGTATCTAAAAATGGAGATTGGGTTGTACCAATATAAGGTTTAAATGTAAAGAAAATAAGTGGTGTGAATCTATTGATGTGCAACAACTTCTGATTTGTGACATCTGCTTTCCTATTTCTTTTCTTGGAGGCGGGGGGGTAGGGGAGAGTATGCACGGACTGAAAATAGCCATTTTTAAAGTGTCCAAAAAAAAAGAAATGAGGACATCTCCTTAGGACAAATTGTTTTTAAATCTGTAGAATATCACATATACATAAACCTTTGGTTAAACCATCAAAACCTTGGTAAGTCTTTCTTCAACATTTTGGTTATTATTAGGTCGACTTAAAAATCATGTGATTAATTCATAAAAATGATTTACAAATGAAAATAAGTAAAAAAAAAAAGAAAGGATACCATAATCCTACCATCCAGAAATAAGCACAATTAATCTTATTGTATATTCTCCTAGTCTTTTAGATTGTACGTATATGTTATATATACTATTTATCTACATTTATACCCATATATAAAATCCATACCATACTCCAGACACAACCACATGTCCAAAGAGCTCCGAAGACAGGTCGACACACCTACACGTGTACACTTATATACTAAGACACTTGCTTGGGAGGCTCTGCTCTGCATTTCCTTAAGTTTGAGTTTATCTGAAGCAAGTATTATCAGCACTGCAGTGAAGCAGCTTCATTTCTTGTAAAATACCCAAGCTTCTTATATCTGCCTTTCACTTCCAAAGACTGGCACAAGTCCAACTCACATAAATTTAGCCGAAATCACAGAATTCTTTACTACCCAAGGGCCACTCTTACAATAAAACCATTGCATCCTTGTTGACACACACCTCTGGAGTGCACAGGCCCAGATGTTCGCCCAGGAAGGGCGCACAGGAATGGCGTACTGACTGCGTCCTGATCACACAAGGAGGCAAGCAGACGCTGCAGGCAGCGCCAGCTCATGTCACTTCCGCAAACAAAGCTAGTCCCCCAGATAGGTGCCAGGGATGGTGCATGAGCAGAAGACATAGCTTTTGCCTTCCAGGTACAAGCTGGTTTGTAACAGCCGCAGAATATGATTAGAATCAACATGGGAAATGGGCGATGCTTTCACTGGCTCACGTTCCCCCAAGTTCCTTTAAGGTAGGGCCCACATCTATTCAATCTTCTACCTCTCCTTGACAGCAGGCATTGTTTGGGGCACATGAAAGGTGCTGGGGCTCTTGGGTAAAAGAATGAGTTGACATTAAGCTGCAATGGTAGGAGATAAATTTCCTGCACAGCGATAGTCTCCTTAGGTGTTTGGTGACGCTTTTACACATACTTCCCCGTTACCATGCTGGCCTTCTGTGTATCATGGTCAGAGGGCCCAGAGGGCACATTCATCCACAGTGGTCCACCTCAGCCCGTCACTGTCACTGTGCAAAGGTGTTTCTACTCCAAAGGCACAATATGGGGTCGCCAAACTCCAGGGAAAGAACAGAAAGGAACACGTGTTGTCAGTGGCAACCAAACTTAGCCTCCATTGTGAATCACTATGGCCTCATTCTGACAGGTCCAGTTGCAGCCTAGCCCTGGATCACACCAAGCAGTGACTCAGCCACGATGAGACTTCAGATGCTATTTTTAAGGGGGGTGAGGGGTGAGTGGAAGGAAGGAGGTGGGAAGAACGTTTATTATTTTTTCCTGAATTTTAATAGCCTAAACTAAATCACTCTGACACCAATATTCTGGAACAGTTAACCTGCCCCCTAAATTATGTGACCTATACAGTTTTCTTTTTATACTACAGTTTGCCCATGAAAGTCACAAACTAGTTCCATGGCCGAACTTTGTTTATCAAAATGGAAAAGGGGAGTTTTCAGAGTCTGGGCCCCAGGCAAACAATGGCGGTGAAGCGGGAAGAGTCCCGAGTCCCAGCTTGTGAGTCAGGAAGCCTGGCCTTTGGGAGCTGAGTCCACTTGGGCTGTAATTGCTGGGACGTGACCAGGCTAGTGAGGCTGGGCCAGCGGTGTGGAGTCCAGGTGGAATGCTGGGCACCGGTGGGTGTGCCTGTCCTGCCAGCTTCGCACTGGGATGGGGCAAAGGACACTGGGCACTGCCCCCAGTGAAGCAGCATTAGATTTCACACACGTCACTACTATCTACTCCTGCCTGCCCACAGAAGGGGCTCTGATGTTTTCTAACTTCCACACGGCCACCTACTGACCCTTGTGTTCAGTCACTCATCCTTCTCTCTAGAGCTATCAGAATGGTGCACATATTTCCAAAGTAGGTACATGATATTTTTGTGGAAAAGTAAGACAGTGCTTTCCTCAAACCCTCATTCCTCATGCCGATCAGAATTTTTCTCTCCTGGCGTGGTCCCTGTCTCCAGGGGAACAGCCCATCTGTGGTGACAGTTAACTTTTGTTCTTGTGCAACAGCTGATGGCTCACAGGTCTTCACCTCTCAGTGCTGGTAGGATTTTCGCTGAGTGTCTCCTTGGCATCTTTGGGAGTATAAGCCATCTAGCTCAGGAGGTAACTTCTACTCTGAAGTGTTCATTCAGAGTAAGCATCGTTGAAAGGTTAAACAGTCCTCAGAAAACATGTTTTTTAGTACTTTGAAGAAGCCCTTCTTTATGACATTTTTTCCAGAGCAAACACTCTTCTAGGCTGGAAGGCCTCAGAGGAAATAACACACAAACTGACCCTCAGATTTTGACAGGAATGGGGGCTTGGAAGGAAGGCACCTCATGATCTATAGAGAAATCGTCTCTGTCACAATGACCCTTGGGATGAGGGTTCTCTATGTAACTTCAGGAAGTTCAAAATCCAAACAGAGAACTAAGCAGAACGCCGGTTTAACGCTGAGACTTCCTGTTGCTACAACGCATTAATTCAAAGCCTGAATAGCTCATTAGCCAACCACTTTCAGCAACAAATCGGTCCACCTCTGGGGACAGGAAGAGCGGAGACGGAGTGGGAGTAGCCTTATGTCATGTTCTGAAAGCGCGGTCGGTTGGTCGTGGAGACTCACTTTTCTTTCTGGGCAACTCATGGACGCTGAAACTTCCTCCTCCTCAGCTGTTGGCCAGCAACAGCCCTAAATTAGTCAAACTTAACTATAATAAACATGCTGCAAGTGAATTATATTTAACTATAACAGCCACCTCAGGATTTGTCTCGAGACGGAATAATTTTAGCTTCTGCTACCATAAGTCCCCTAACTAAGACAGAAAGTAATTACCTAAAGATTTACCATAATGAGTTCACTGACACTCATTATTTGTTATAGTGTGTGAACATTCAAATCTTTTATAAAGTCAGGCATAGACTGTAGACTGCTGAATGAAGAGTCCTGGGTGGACCCAATAAGGACACCAGAAACAAAAATGTTTCAGGTGAATAGAAATTCAGTAAAATCACCTGATTTCAGTCTTCATTAAGAATTAGTAATAGTTGTAAACAGTCCCAGTTGAAACTTTATACTGTCAGTAGAACAGAGCCAGCTAAGAAAATGAACAATGTAAATCAGATGATAAGCTTTTTGAGAGAATAAGTGGCATGGAAACACTTAAAAAGAGTGTTTATTTTAAAAATCAATTTAATTAGGCCTCAGTACTGTGTATGTTTATCCATTAAAGCTGGATCTTAGTAGCATTTGGTTAGGGGAACAGTTTATGTTTTTGGAAGTATCTACAAGTAATAACAACTTGTCCAGAGTGCCATATATTCTTATAAAATATTCTGATATTCTACATTTCATTTATTCTGAATAATCTCTCCATTAAAAAAATTCTCATTTATCCACTCATCCCTTAAGCATTTATTATGCATCAGTTATGGGCCAAGTATTATAAGTATAAAGAACAAAAAGACATGGTCTCTGCTCTCCAGAAGCTAAACACTGAGTAGACAACCCAGCTCTGTAAATAAATGCAGTATGATATTTGGGGTTATTAGTGAGATATACTGCCAGTTAAATACACACTGGTCAGTATTTATCTGTGTGACTTGAATACAGAAACCTAACTGTGACTCGACCAGTAACTGAACGACCTATGGCTGGCCCTGGCCACTGAGGCCCTTTGTGCATCTGGCATTGGGGCATAAGCATCCACGTTTAGGTGCAGATATCATTAACACGCAGCATTTAATTCGTATTTATGATCTGTGAAACTTCATGTTTTTAAATCTTGCCTCATTCTACAAAGGATTTAAAGAGGTTTACAAAAGAAAATATATACAATAGAATGTTTGAATAGGAATAAAAATAAAGAATGAATATGAGGAGTGGATGCTACTGACCCCTCTCGCAAGCCAGCTCCCTTCTGCCCTCTCCTCCCCAGGCCAGGAGCCATGCCCACGGGGAGGAGGCATCCACAGGTGCGGCCTTAAAACGAGGGAGGAGTGTGTCCAGTCCCTCTGCTGGCTCTGGATGGGGGCTGGGTGCTCCCGAAGTCAACGAGGCGCCACACTGGCAAGCCCTCTGCTACCACCACCGCTCTGTTTGACTCCCTCAGGAGCCCGTGTTGGGCAGAAGCAACTTGCTGGGCAGGATTTGGCAACTCATGAGTTGAGGCTGAATTACCACCCAGAAGCATCAAAACCTCTCTCCTTAGGCAGAACAACAAGGGGAGGGGAAATATTAGTAAGGGTAGGACTGCTGAGATGAGGGCAAAGGGCAATGCAAGCAGCAAGGTGTGAAGGCTTCTGTGCAGGACCAGCCGAGCTTCACATTTGGCCCTGCATCTCTCCCCAGCCAGAGTGACAGGGAAAATGGCAAGTTAACAAAAGTCTTTAGATTAAATTTACCTGTGTTTCGAGTCAAGGTTTCTCTTGGCAATAAGTTCTTAAGACATTGCTCACAACAGGTGTACAGAGTGATGTAATGGACAAGATCCTTAACAACTTACACAGGGTAGCCTATTCCACAGCGCTGTCTCTTCCAGGATCCATGACGGACACTGAGTACCCACCACTCACGTCCGCATCAGTGTAGGTGATAATGTGGAAAGCCAGAATAACAGAATAACATGGGCCACTCAATTTTATGGAATGACTCCCATTTAACCGTTTGGTATACTCTTTCTTAGGATGACAGGAATTAACAATTGTTTATTTTCTTAGGCACTGTGCTAGGTACCTTATATTTATTATTAAAATATAACCTTGAAAACACTATGCAGTAAGGCCATCCCCACTTCTACAAGTGAAATCAATGAGGCCCAGAGAAGTTAAGTAACTTGCTCATGCTAACACAGCAACTAAGAGGTAAAACCAGGATTCAAATTTAGATATGTCTTCAAAGCCATACATTTTTGCTTCAACTGTTTCTATATAAAGGATAATAGATTAAATGTTTTGCCTGAATCAAGCAATAAAATCCATCAAAAAATAAAATTAAATTAAGTTTGATGGATTCTCTTTCCGGCTGCTTTCTCTGGTTGTCTGACTGAAATGACCAATTGACAGGCTATTTCAGTATCATACAGACACTTGGATAATGCTAACAGTGTGGGGTAGCCAACCTTTCTCAAAGCTGGAATTGCTACAAGTATCATTCATGGTAGCTGTCACTGTCCGGCAGTACAACAGTGAAAATAAATCAAATATTTGTTTATGTGGCTGCATATAAAACACATATAAAGTGGAAAATAAAACTCACATTACATATAAGTCATCACCATTTATAAGGAAAATTCAATGTAACTGAAGCTACTAAACCCTCCATCATCCCTTGGGGGAAGAAGCTAAATTTAAAAACTTCTCATCTCTTTTCAGAGCTACTATTTATTATCTATGTGCTGAGACTTCTGAAGGAGTTGAGCTGAGGAACAGTAGAGAGGAACTATCTTTATGCCCTTATGTTGGGCATAAAGGAATGTGTGCTATGAAATGACAAAGCAGGGGGCTGGGAAAATGCCCAGCAGCTCAGGAAACTGACACACCATGGATATCCTTCCTCACTGGTGCCAGAAAGAAAGGGCTTTTCTTGCTCTGAGTTGGTCACCAGCAGCCAAAACATTTGAAGAAGAGATAGCATCTGTCTTCATCTATATACTGAAAGTAAGCTATATTTTACCCATGTACATTCAGCAGAAAAAAATGCAAGCTAAACATGGCTAATGGCTTTATTTCCTTTCACTGGGTCTCCACTTTTCCATCTGTAATATAACAGACTTGGACAGATGGTTCTAAGGGCACCTCTAGCTCCAACATTCTATATCTTGTGGATTCCACTGCTGGCTCTACAATGCAATTAAGCCCCCTGCCCCCTTTTTTTAAGGAACTGCCTTTAATGTCAAATGATACTTCTTTTTTCTCCCCAGGTTTTGGTTTCGTTGGTCATGATCTTAAGTACATGTTAATTATTTTGTTTCTTTGTTTATTTCTGCATCTTCAGTGTCTAGCACCGCATATGCCTGGTACATGGCAAAGTGCATCATACACTAAGTATTGATTACATTTTTCTCTCTCCTTTCAACCGGCAAGTCTCCCAGCACCGTCCCGGAGAAAAGCCAAACTGTCCTTGTGCCATCAGGCTGGCTGCTCTCCTGCTACGAAGAGTCATTCACTGAGCAGGCAGGCGGTACCTCTTCCCACTCAAAGCACATTCAGGGACCTGCAGGCCATCAACCAGCAGGTGTTTACTGAACACATTAACAACATGTCTTGCTCTGAATAAAAAGGGGCAAAAATGATGGCTCTTAGTTGTGTTCCGTTTAAGTAAGAAGTAAATGTTCCAAGTTAGTTGAGGGAGTTATTAGATTCTTCTATGTACAGCTCTCCATTCCTAGTACAAAGCATTGCACATAGGAGATACCCCGTATTTCAAGGTTAATTGAGATCAATGAATCAATAAATGCCATTGCTTTTTCAAGTACAGCACCCCAGGCCTTCTGTGGCTATGAACCTTCCTTTCTTCTTTTTGATCCTACCATGGGGCCAGATGCACCTCACCTTTCTGGGTCTCTTTAAATTCCAATGTCTCTGGAATTACAGCCACTTCTTTTCCAAAGCCCTCATGTCATCTGACCACATCACCAACCCCCCTTCCACTCAGAAGAGTGGAACTAATTTAGAAAGAAGCAGGAAGACCTCATCTTCTGCTGAAAGCCACCAGTAGCTGGCTGGTGACTAGCTCTTCATTTACCCATTTAAGTTGTGCCAGCATCTGTTTTGTGAAAGAACTGTAAGAGCAATCCTACATAGTTAAGCCTCAAAAGAAACAGTTAAGAGAAAGAAAGAAGCATAATTCCCATTATCTTTCCCAATGCCTAAATATATTTCAGCCCTTTATGCTTCCAGAAACTGTTTATAATGTAATTTTCTCTATTCCAGGTTACTGAAATGCCTGCCCTAGGCTACCAGTTTCTGGCTCAGACATCCTAGCATAAGGGGAAAATGAATACACTACAAACATAAAGCATATAGCCTGTGATTAGGCAGACAGAAATCACCCCATCCGCACATACTCATGCCTCTGGGTCTCCTTGACATTCTCATCTCAAACCCCCCTGGAGTGTGCAAGTACTCAATATCCACAACATTCTTTCCATTTCAAAGATGAGTTGCAGTACAGTCCCAGCTTGCTGCCCGGTCACCATTCTCTGGGCATCTCATAGCCGGACCCCATGGGCTCACATCACGGTGGCCTGCTAGCCCCAGCCTGCTCCTCGACGGGTCTTGGGAACCAGGCCCCACATCCACCTGCTTCATCTCCTCCATTCCCACTTGTCAGCTGAGGTTCCAGGTGCTGGGGCTGAAAGGGTCCCCAAGGTAAGCTACGGTCAACACCGTGGCCAGCTAAGCCTTGGGTCAGGCATCATCAGGACAACAGTTTTATGTGACCACCTGCTTTTGCTAAAATTCAGTATTAGGGACTTGCTCCTTCCCAAAGAGCCCCTATCATTAGAAAGCTCTTTGTATAGAGCTGAAATCAACCTTCATTATTTTCTCCTTCCCCTGAAACAACAAGGATCCTCTCTTTTTGTCACGAATTGTCTCTTTAAAACAACATGAATAAAACAAAAAGAAGCACCATTGTGTGGAAGGACATGGATACTAGGTAAGGAGAACTGTCAGGATCAAGGTGATTAAGAGTGTCTTTGTGAAAGCAGTTAAGGAGCAGTGAAAACAAGACCCTCCCAACCTCTTCTTGCCCTTGAATTACTAAGGGACAGACCCACAGGAATGTCCAGAGATCACAGTTATAAAATTCAGCAAGTGTACAAATGCTTCCTGCTCGTCTTAATGGCACAGAGATGAGGTTCCCCCCTCAGCACCTTGTGCTCTCCCAAGACAAGCAGACCAGTTTACAACTAGACATAACGCAAAATCCAAAGAACTCATCATGGAATTGCTCAAATAACTTCCATCATGGAATTATGGGTTACTGTGTGCTTTTCAGATGATTGCTTTTTATGAATCAATTATTCATTTAAAACAGAAGTGGAGGAAGCTAAAGGAAGTCAATTTGGGGATGTGAATATACCAGGGAAATTGCTGGCGCACGACCAGGGACAAACACGCAGACGTCCTGGGTCAGGGATCCATGTCCAAGGCTTGGGAGGTGGCTTCCTGGCAGGAGGGAAGCCCCTGACTCCCTTAACGTGGCCCTCAGTGCAATGCTCGATGTCTTAAAGGCCAGGCCAGCCCGAAGGACACTTTCTAGGTGGGACTGATTTGAGGGGGGCCACCTGGCTCGCAGCTACTCAGATAGTCTTTGATTTCCAGTCCTTTCTCTCTTCTCTCCGCACAGGAGAGCTCCTATTTTCAGCATAAAATAAGCATATAAGTGAAACCATTTCAGGGGATATACAGTGAACTGACACAGGGGACATTAAGTTTTTTGTTTCTAAAATAAAAAAGTTTTTTGGTTCGTTAAAACCCCAAGACTGCCACTTAATTTGTGTTCCGACTGCTCTTGGACTGCTGAGCTGTCAAGAGTGGTGTAGTGCTGAGGAAGGCGGGAGCAGGCGGAGGAAGATGACAGCCGTGGGCTGTGAGCAAAGCCACCTACCCCTGGGGACACGCAGCGCCTGCAGGGCATGGCACTGGGCAACCCGTGGACGCCTGTCCTTTGCACTTCCTGCAGACCCGCTGCCTGGCCAGGAGCGAACAACGGAGCCGAATCAATCTTTCCTCCAGATGCACAGGGCAGGACCTGGCCCAACCTCACTCCATGTCTGTGGCTCCCCTCCCATCATTTCAAAGATGTCTCCATTGTTCTTTAGGGTAGAATTTCTCCTCATCTCCCTTCCCACCGAAAGAAGATTCTAAATAGCTGGGCTGGGACAAATGACAAATCTGCCGTGGAGGGAGCCCCACCCCTTCTTCCACAGCAACTTGTCTTTTTTTAGGTTTTCTCACATCCTTCCTCTCTGCTCTTTTAAGCTCTCAAGTTCTCTCCACTTTTTCTTTAGTGGACTGCTTCTGATCTCATTGGAAAACATTTTCTTAGTCATTAACAATACAAGACACTAAAGAAAGCAGTCTGCTGGTGGCCCCAAAGGCAATGCCTCTTCAATGTCAATGTCACGGCTTTTCAATTAAGAGAGCACAGAGTGGCTCTGAATAATAGTGGATCTTTACAGCAAATGATTCCATACAAACAGACTTAGAAAGAAAGTTTTCTTGCAAGTCAATCATCTGTTCCTCTGCTAAATGATTTAAAGGACTGAAAAGGAATGTTTTATCTGAACTAAGCTGGCTAAATCTCCATATCTGAGGGCCACACAGTGCCCCCATGGGGAGGGGGTTTGCTTTAAATGCCAGGGAAATGACTATTGCTTATTACATATATGGGAAGTGATAAATCAACATTCATATAATATAAAATCTTATTACTGTGGATTGGACTAATTTAGACACTGAAAAATTAGACATACAATAACCTACTTCTAGAGTTGCATGTGACAAAAACTGTTTCCTAAATGAAACTGCCAACAAGTGGAGGCAGAGGAAGACAACAGACTTCTGAAGCACCATTAAGTATCTAAAATAACAGGCAGAATTTAGGGAGTACTTGTCATGTGGCAGGCATTGTTCCAAAAGCTTTAGGTGATTTTCACTCTTTAAATTCTTACAACAATCATACGAGATGGGTAGTGTTAAGGTCTACTTTACAGAGAAGTAAACTGGGGTACAAAGAAGTTATAACCTGCCCAAGGCACACATCAGCGAATGTCCAGCACATAAACCCAGGTGGTCTGACTGGAGAATCCTCCCTCTTGACCACTATACATGCCAATTATATGTTACCAGCTTCTCATGAAAGGGCCTAAAAAATGACTAGTTAGCGTAACTTTCTTAGATAATTATAATTTTGGTTAATAACCAGAAGTAGAATTGTCATCTTTACACACATGTGAATTAATCCAGATTCACCTGTCCCTGAGTTAGTTCGAATGGTAAATGCCAGAAATGGGAATGGCCTCAGCAGGCCATACTTCCCTCTATAGCTCCATTCTGAGAAGAATCAGGGGAGGCTCCTTTTAAACACAAGTGCAACCTGGAGCTTTGGAAGGTGGCAGTCTGTGTAACTACTTCCACATTGTTGTTTAAACGAGTTTAACATACAGAACAGAGGAGTTAGGAGAATGATCGTCATATTTCATACATTATCTTCTGTTATTCACAGGGAAGTCCCTGAAAAACTAAAGTAACAGCATACAGAACAGCAGTAATAATACTGTAAGCAACGCATTGCAAGGGTGGGGAAATATAACAAATGAAAAGTACCGTCTGTAATGAAAGAACTGACAGAGAAGAGAAGAAGTTTGGGGGAAAATAGTCGTGAATTTAACAATGTGTTGAGACAGAATAAGCCATAGTAAGAAGTTAATAAAAATTACAGTGGCCTAGATCCATGTCAAAGATAAGCCAAGTAGAAAATCTAAGCAGAACAATAAAACATAGTTCCCTTTCTTTTCATTCAATGTAAAAAGCCTTTTTGTCCAGCTGAATATACGAGCTTCTCAAGAGATTAGTTTAATAAAGGCTTCCCAGTGAAGGGAGAAGGCTAGAATGTGCCAGCCTGTGAGACAGGCAGGGCGTTTGTGAGAAAGGGCGCCCGCAGTGGGGGGTGTCCCTTGGTCCCCAGTGCCCACCCGGTTCTGGCCTCTGCAGTGCATGGCTCCTCTGCTTAGCCCACATCTCCCCTCTACCACACTACTGCAAATGTAGTCCATGCCCTCACTGCCAGGCCTGCTGGCTCACCTACCTCACAGAGCGAGGAGCAGCCCAGAGTGGGAACTCCCCCAAACTCCAGTTGCTGAATTGAGCAGCCTGCAGTGTCTACACCACCTAGTTCTTTGTCCACCCTCCTTTCTGAGGTCAACTCTGTTCACCTCCTTCAGCCCTGGGTGCCACGGCATCCTGCCTGCTTTCCCCTGGGAAAACTGCACCCCCAGGAATCCCTCCTCTGTCCCTCTTCTATGGTCAACCTCTCTTTCTCTACTGCATCCTTCTATTGACTTTTTAAAGATAGACTAGAATTCTCAGAGGAGGTTTGGGTTCACAGCTGAATTGACAGGAAGGTACAGAGCCTCCCCATATGTGCCCCCGACAGGCATGGCCTCCCCCACCATCAACATCCCCACCAGAGCGGGATGTCTGTTGCAGTCGGTGAACCTGCACTGACAAAGCCCATACTTCGTGTTAGGGTTCACTCTTGGTGTTTGTTCTTCAGTTGACTTTTAAACACGCTGAAGTCTGTTACATTTTTACAAAACTTCCCTTGAGACGCACATCCTATCGAACTACCTCCCCTTGAGTTGTCCCCACTCACTGTCCCCATTTCCTCTGATCCCACTTTTTTTTTTACCCCACTCTAACCTTGCTTCTGCCCACTAGAAATGACCGTTTCCCCTAAGATCACCAGTGAACCCCACTAATGTAATTCAGTGGTTCTTTACTAGTCATCAGCCTTTGAACAAGCTGTGATCTTCGCTACTCTCAGTCTCTTGAAATCTGCATGCCCCTTGGTTTCCAAAGCTTACGTGCCTGGCTCTTCCTCACCTCCCCAGCTTCCCAGTCCATTCAGGTTTACTATCCTTTCCCTGGCCCCCAAATGCCTGAGTTCCTCAGGACTCACCCACTCCATGCCTCCTGGCCATCTTCTCCACACCTTGTCTCCAATGCATCCTCCATGAAGATTGCCCGCAGACTTAACAGTCCATCCCCACATCTCCTGTGAGCTCCAGGCTGTGTCAAGCTGCCTGTGCAACATGTTCAAACCTAAATCTCAACCAGTTGTGTCCTTTTCATTAACAAATGGCAACACTGTCCATCCAGTTCCACCAGTCACACTTGGTATCCCTCATAACTAAATATTCAATTTAATTGCAAGTTCTAGAAATCTTAGCTTTTATTAAACATGTGATGTGTTCACTTGCCCTTGGCCACCACCTCAGTTCCAGCTACCTTCACCCCAGGTGTAGCTACTGTAATAACCTCTGCTTGGGTCCTTGGTCCCATTTTCCTCCTCCAATCCATTCTCCAAAGAGCAGCCAGAACAAATCTTCTTGAAAACTAAATCTCATCATGTAACATGCTTTGCTTAAAACATTTCAGGGGCTTCCTCTTGCTCTTGGATAAAGTGAGAGATCCCCAGATGACCTGTAAAGATCAGCAAGGTCTGGCCCTAACCAACCTCATCAGCCTTGTTACCATGGTCCCCTTCCATCCAGCCACACTGGCCTTACTGGGTCCTCGGTGCATCAAGGTTTTTCCTGCCAGAGCCTCGCTTATGCTGCTCCTCAGCTTTGAATGTTCTTCTCCTCCCCACCTCACACTCTGCCTTGACTCCAGTGTTCAGTTGTTCTTAAAGCACCATGTTGATAACACTTATCCTGGCTGTCATTGCATATTTACATATGTGCTCATTTGATTAAAGCTAGCTTCTCCACCTAGTCTAGACTATAAGCTCTTAAAGAATATCAGCCATGTTTGTCTTTGCTTTCCATTGTATCTATAGTGCCTGGCACACAGTAAATGATGAGTTGAATAAATAAATGATTGAATGGATGAATGAATGGGGGGAGCACCTGGGTTGTGAACTAGAGAGTACAGGATGGTGAATGGCATTCTTCTTCTAGACTTAGGTAAGTGGAAGGTGACTGCTCCATTCTGGAGCAGAGAACTAGGTCTACCAGCAGCACCTCATTTGGAAGTGACACATTTTAGACACGTTCTCCAACCTAAGAGGAAGGAAAGGGTAGTGGAGAGGGGGAGGGAAGAGAAGATAGTAAAGCAGAATTTCCAACCGATGTTAAAATGTAAATGCCCCTGAGGTGGTACGTCTTAAAGTTCATTCTATTAACTAACACATGAAATATCTGTGAAAACCTTAGGGGGATTTAGCAGGACAGAGACTGTGTCTTCAATGTACCTTGTTATATTTACATCACAGTTCCCTTAACACACCTTTTTACTTTGTTTCTGTGCCTGTCTCCTTCACCTGGAAGGCAAGGACTGTGATCTTCTCTCCCTGGTGTATAGCCATGAAGTGACTCTGGTGTCCAGCATAGTTCAAGTGCTCATGAGTGTTTTTTCATGAATGACTCAGGGAGAAAAACAAATGATTGGGTCAATGCAAAGACAGGGATCGTAACCAAAGCTGTCTGCTTTATAACTGTGTAGACAGACTAAAACAGTATTTAGCAAATAACTATATCACCCTGACACAGGGCACTCCAGTGAAGGGGAATGAGCAGTGGCTTGGAAATCAGAGGACAATTCTGTAATTACCTATGAAGTGATTGTCACCTTACTAAACTGTGAGTTCCTCAGAGATAGCAGGCCTTTTTATTTGTCCATGCACACTAAATGTGGCCTCTTTTTTCAAACCTCTTAATTTAGTTATTCAATGAATCAAAGTCTAGATGTGACTCTTGAAATAACTAGCAGGGTCAGCCTTGGCTGGAAGAGTCTTGTCTCTATGGGTTTAATACTGGAGACAGTAAAATGACATAGGAGGGTAGATATGATGTCCAAGGTCTTTCTCTCAGCTCTAACATTTGCTGAATCCATAAGCAACAAGCAAAGAAACCATCTGGCAGAGAAAAGCTGGGGACACCCAGGGCCTAAGCAACTGAACTAATCACAGTAGGGTACATATGACTTTCAAAAAATCTTCCATATTGCTAATTGGTTCATTTATTGCAACAAGGGTTGTAGTAAAGGAACAACTGTAGTCCAAGATGGGCAATTTGCATAGAAGTCTGCCAATATATTACAAACATTACAGGGAACAATTATAAAACAGGGGTGGGCGTCAGTGCCAAGTAACCTGGCAGCTCAGGAGGCAGCAATTCAAATAGAACATGACCCAATTCTGAAATTGGATATGAGCACATATAAAATAGTTTACAATTGGCACCTACAGAAAGGATGATTAAGCAATTTGACATGAATTTAAAATGATCTAATAACTTGGTTTTATCTTTGTTAGAGAAAATGCTTAGTTTCTCCGAAAATTCATCTCTGAAAATTTCTGACAGAAATTCCAGTCACGTATTTTGCTAACCAATATATATATATATTAAAATTTAGTTTTTTAATGGAAAATTCTTGGCAACTTCCCTCCTGTTTACACAATGTGAATGCCATCATGGCTATGACAATAAAATGCTGTGCAGTGCATGTTTCCTAAAGAAGAGTACAAGGCAAAAGGGAGAGCCAAGATGGCAGCGTGAGTAGGACATATATATTTTTGAAAATACAACAAATACAACTATCTCTAAAAGAGAGACCAGAAGACACAGGATGACAGCCAGACTACATCCACACCTACGAGAACCCAGCGCCTCGCGAAGGGGGTAAGATACAAGCTGCAGCCGGGTGGGACCCGAGGCCCCTCACCCCAGCTCCCGGCGGGAGGAGAGGAGTCGGAGCGGGGGGGAGAAGGAGCTCAGGACTGCTAAACACCCAGCCCCAGCCATCCGCACCAGAGCACAGACACAGTGCATGCATGGGGTGCTGGAAACTAGGGAAACAGGACAGTAAGACCTGTGAGAGAGTCCTGCAGCTGGCACCCCTGGGACAAAGAAAAGCAAGTGCTTTCTGAAAGTCTTAAAGGGACAGGGACCCCACAGCTGGATGGAAGCATCCCGGGTCACAGTCCAGCAGCTGGAAATTCCAGGGAACCCTGGGCGCACTATCCCCCTGGGCAACAGCTCTAAGACCCCTCAGGGAGGTAAACAGCCAAACAGCCCCCCATCCATTACCCCTCTGGGGCCCCGCCATAGCAGAGCATTGGCCTGAGACTGGCCACGCCCACAGCAAGGGAGCTTCCTCCAGACTGGCTGGGCAAGATACAGAGACCCAGTCTACACGCAATTGCCCAACACAAGCCACTAGGGGTCGCAGTTGTCCCAGTAAAGAAAGGCCAGGAACAAGTGGAAAGAGTCTTGGCTTTCTCAGCTGACAAACAAGTCAATAGCTCAACACTGCACCTATCAATATGAAAAGGCAAAAAAATTGGATCCAGACAAGACTAAACCAGACATCTTCGACATCTTCTACATCTTCCCCTGAGAAGGCACCAGGGGAGATAGATTTAACCAATCTACCTGAAAAAGAATTTAAAACAAAAGTCATAACCATGCTGATGGACTTGCAGAGAAATATGCAAGAACTAAGGAGGGAGAATACAGAAATAAAACAAGCCCTGGAAGGACTTCAAAACAGAATGGATGAGATGCAAGAGACCATTAATGGACTAAAAAACAGAGAACAGGAATGCAGAGAAGCTGATGCAGAGAGAGATAAAAGGATCTCCAAGAATGAAAGAATATAAAGAGAACTGTGTGACCAATCGAAATGGAATAATATCTGCATTATAGGGGTACCAGAAGAAGAAGAAGAGAGAAAAAGGGATAGAAAGTGTCTATGAAGAAATAATTGCTGAAAACTTCCCCAAACTAGGGGAGAAAATGGCCTCTCAGACCACAGAGGTACACAGAACTCCCATGACAAGGGACCCACAGAAGGCAACACCAAGACACATAATAATTAAAACGGCAAAGATCAAAGACAAGGACACAGTATTAAAGGCAGCCAGAGAGAAAAAAAAAGGTCACCTACAAAGGAAAACCTATCAGGCTATCATCAGACTTCTCAAGAGAAACCTTACAGGCCAGAAGAGAATGGCATGATATACTTAATGCAATGAAACAGAAGGGCCTCGAACCAAGATTACTGTATCCAGAACGATTATCATTTAAATATGAAGGAGGGATTACAATTCCCAGACAAGCAAAAGTTGAGGGAATTTGCCTCCCACAAACCACCTCTACAGGGCATCTTACAGGGACTGCTCTAGATGGGAGCACTCCTAAAAAGAGCACAGAACAAAACACAACATATGAAGAAGGGAGGAGAAGGAATAAGAAGGTAGAGAAATAAAGAATCATCAGACCATGTTTATAATAGCTCAACAAGCGAGTTAAGTTAGACAGTAAGATAGTAAAGAAGCTAACCTTGAACCTTTGGTAACCACAAACTTAAAGCCTGCAATGGCAATAAGTACATACCTTTCAATAATCACCCTAAATATAAATGGACTGAATGCACCAATCAAAAGACACAGAGTAATAGAATGGATAAAAAAGCAAGACACATCCATATGCTGCTTACAAGAGACTCACCTCAAACCTAAAGACATGCACAGACTTAAAGTCAAGGGATGGAAAAAGATATTTCATGCAAACAACAGAGAGAAAAAAGCAGGTGCTGCAATACTAGTATCAGACAAAATAGACTTCAAAATAAAGAAAGTAACAAAAGATAAAGAAGGACATTACATAACGATAAAGGGCTCAGTCCAACAAGAGGATATAACCATTCTAAATATATATGCACCCAATACAGGAGCACCAGCATATGTGAAACAAATACTAACAGAATTAAAGGAGGAAATAGAATGCAATGCATTCATTTGGGAGACTTCAACACACCACTCACTCCAAAGGACAGATCCAGCAGACAGAAAATAAGTAAGGACACAGAGGCACTGAACAACACACTAGAATGGATGGACCTAATAGACATCTACAGAACTCTACATCGAAAAGCAACAGGATACACATTCTTCTCAAGTGCACATGGAACATTCTCCAGAATAGACCACATACTAGGCCACAAAAAGAGCCTCAGTAAATTCCAAAACACTGAAATACTACCAACCAACTTTTCAGACCACAAAGGCATAAAAGTAGAAATAAACTGTACAAAGAAAGCAAAAAGGCTCACAAACATATGGAGGCTTAACAACATGCTCCTAAATAATCAATGGATCAATGACCAAATCAAAAGGGAGATCCAGCAATATATGGAAACAAATGACAACAACAACACAAAGCCCCAACTACTGTGGGATACAGCAAAAGCAGTCTTAAGCAGAAAGTATATAGCAATCCAGGCATATTTCAAGAAGGAAGAATAATCCCAAATGAATGGACTAATGTCACAATTATCAAAATTGGAAAAAGAAGAACAAATGTGGCCTAAGGTCAGCAGAAGGAGGGACATAATAAAGATCAGAGAAGAAATAAATAAAATTGAGAACAATAAAACAATAGCAAAAATCAATGAAACCAAGAGCTGGTCTTCGAGAAAATAAACAAAATAGGTAAGCCTCTAGTCAGACTTATTAAGAGGAAAAGAGAGTCAACACACATCAACAGAATCAGAAACAAGAAAGGAAAAATCACGATGGACCCCACAGAAATACAAAGAATTATTACAGAATACTATGAAAACCTATATGCCAACAAGCTGGAAAACCTAGGAGAAATGGACAACTTCCTGGAAAAATACAACCTTCCAAGAATGACCCAGAAAGAAACAGAAAATCTAAACAGACCAATTACCAGCAACGAAATTGAATCGGTAATCCAAAAACTACCCAAGAACAAAACCCCCGGGCCAGATGGATTTACCTCAGAATTTTATCAGACATACAGAGAAGACATAATACCCATTCTCCTTAAAGTTTTCCAAAAAATAGAAGAGGAGAGAATACTCCCAAACTCATTCTATGAAGCCAACATCACCCTAATATCAAAACCAGGCAAAGACCCCATCAAAAAAGAAAACTAGAGACCAATATCCCTGATGAACGTAGATGCAAAAATACTCAACAAAATATTAGCAAACCAAATTCAAAAATACATCAAAAGGATCATACACAATGACCAAGTGGGATTCATCCCAGGGATGCAAGGATGGTACAACATTTGAAAATCCATCAACATCATCCACCACATCAACAAAAAGAAAGACAAAAACCACATGATCATCTCCATAGATGCTGAAAAAGCATTCGACAAAATTCAATAACCATTCATGATAAAAACTCTCAACAAAATGGGCATAGAGGGCAAGTACCTCAACATAAGAAAGGCCATATATGATAAACCCATAGCCAATATCATACTGAACAGCAAGAAGCTGAAAGCTTTTCCTCTGTGATTGGGAACAAGGCAGGGATGCCCACTCTCCCCACTGTTATTCAACATAGCACTGGAGGTCCTTACCATAGCAATTAGACAAAACAAAGAAATACAAGGAATCCAGATTGGTAAAGAAGAAGTTAAACTGTCAGTATTTGGAGATGACATGATATTGTACATAAAAATCCCTAAAGACTCCACTCCAAAACTACTAGAACTGATATCAGAACTCAGCAAAGTTGCAGGATACAAAATTAACACACAGAAATCTGTGGCTTTCCTATACACTATCAATGAACTAATAGAAAGAGAAATCAGGAAAACAATTCCATTCACAATTGCATCAAAAAGAATAAAATACCTAGGAATAAACCTAACCAAGAAAGTGAAAGACCTGTACCCTGAATACTACAAGACACTCTTCAGAGAAATTAAAGAGGACACTAGCAAATGGAAACTCATTCCATGCTCCTGGCTAGGAAGAATTAATATCGTCAAAATGGCCATCCTGCCCAAAGCAGTATACAGATTCGATGCAATCGCTATCAAATTACCAACAGCATTCTTCAATGAACTGGAACAAATAGTTCAAAAATTCATATGGAAACACCAAAGACCCTGAATAGCTAAAACAATCCTGAGAAGGAAGAATAAAGTGGGGGGGATCTCACTCCCCAACTTCAAGCTCTACTACAAAGCCACAGTAATCAAAGACAATTTGGTACTGGCACAAGAACAGAGCCACAGACCAGTGGAACAGAATAGAGACTCCAAACATTAACCCAAACATATATGGTCAACTAATATTCGATAAAGGGGCTATGGACATACCATGGGGAATTGACAGTCTCTTCAACAGACGGTGCTGGCAAAACTGGACAGCTACATGTAGGAGAATGAAACTGGATCACTGTCTAACCCCATACACAAAAGTAAATTCAAAATGGATCAAAGACTTGAATCTAACTCATGAAACCATAAAACTCTTAGAAAAAAACATAGGCAAAAATCTTAGACATAAACATGAGTGACCTCTTCTTTAACATATCTCCCTGGGCAAGGGAAACAAAAGCAAAAATGAACAAATGGGACTATATCAAGCTGAAAAGCTTCTGTACAGCAAAGGACTCCATCAATAGAACAAAAAGGTATCCTACAGTATGGGAGAATATATTCGTAAATGACAGATCCGATAAAGGGTTGACATCCAAAATAAATAAAGAGCTCATGTACCTCAACAAACAAAAAGCAAATAATCCAATTAAAAAATGGGCAGAGGAGCTGAATAGACAGTTCTCTAAAGAAGAAATTCAGATGGCCAATAGACACATGAAAAGATGCTCCACATCACTTGTCATCAGAGAAATGCAAATTAAAACCACAATGAGATATCATCTCATACCAGTAAGGATGGGTACCATCCAAAAGACAAACAACAACAAATGTTGGCGAGGTTGTGGAGAAAGGGGAACCCTCCTACACTGCTGGTGGGAATGTAAATTAGTTCAACCATTGTGGAAAGCAGTATGGAGGTTCCTCAAAATGCTCAAAATAGAAATACCATTTGACCCAGGAATTCCACTTCTAGGAATTTAGCCTAAGAATGCAGCACTCCAGTTTGAAAAAGACAGATGAACCCCTATGTTTATCATTGTACTTTTTACAGTAGCCAAGATACGGAAGCAACCTGAATGTCCATCAGTAGATGAATGGATAAAGAAGATGTGGTACATATAAACAATGGAATATTACTCAGCTATAAGAAAAAAACAGATCCTACCATGTGCAACAACATGGATGGAGCTAGAGGGTATTATGCTCAGTGAAATAAGCCAGGTGGAGAAAGACAAGTACCAAATGATTTCACTCATATGTGGAGTATAACAACAAAAGAAAACTGAAGGAACAAAACAGCAGCAGAAGCACAGAACCCAAGAATGGACTAACAGCTACCAAAGGGAAAGGGACTGGGGAGAATGGGTGGGAAGGGAGGGATAAGGGCGGGAAAAAAGAAAGGGGGGTATTACGATTAACATGTATAGTGTGGCGGGGGGCACGGGGAGGGCTGTGCAACACAGAGAAGACAAGTAGTGATTTTACAGCATCTTACTATGTTGATGGATAGTGACTATGAACAGGTATGTGGGGGGGACTTGGTGAAGGGGGTAGCCTAGTAAACATAATGTCTTTCATGTAATTATAGATTAATGATACCAAAATAAAATTTAAAAAAAAACAGTAAAGAAAAAAAAAAGAGTACAAGGCAGATAACTATCATCGTTAAATGACTGTCTCAGACCCCAGAAGAAAACATTTGCATAGCTCAATGTTCACTTCTTCAAAGCATCTGCATGTTTTTTTGGTTTTAACTATTGGTGATGAAAAGTCTTTGAAAAGTGTGTTAATGTTTCCAATCCCTGCAGAGTAATCACTATAATAACTTAGTACCAGTAATAACCACCAATGTTTATTGAGTGTGCGCTCTGTGCCAGCCACCATCCTAAGTGCTTTCATGTGTTTGCTTACATAATCTTCACAACAACTCTGATGAAGGCACTATTTATTATTATTCCCCATTTCACAGATATGGAAATTGAGGCACAGAGAAGTTAACTTGTCTAAGGCACAACAGCTGCTGGTAAGCGGTGAAGCCAAGATTTGAACCCAGGCGGGCTGCCTCTAAGACCAGGTTTTCAAACACAATTCAATACTGTGCGTTCATTAACTGCTGACTATATAAACAGAATGCACACTTCTACTGAAAATTGAGACACTGTTTTGAACATCAATTTTTGAGGATGACTTTGTTCCCTTTCAGTATTCTCTGATTTAAAAACCCTTAATGAAATTCAGGCTTCATGTACCAAACTGCATAAAAATCTCAGGGGAGGACCATCAAGATGTGGTTAGGCGGCAGTAGTAAAACTGGTCCTGCAGGTGCGTTGTTCTAGAATCCTCTGCCCTTGTAAATGAAGTTCTGGCTTAAAAAGGGGTGCTCTACTGGGCTTAAGGGAGACAGAATTTGGGTAGAAAGATACAGTGAGAGAAAAGCATATCATTAGAAGGATATTATGTGTGTGTATATATATATTATGTAATAATATGTAAATGTGTAATATTTCAATATTTGTAATGTATCTATGTAATATTAAATTATTATCAAAAACCAATCAGGTGACACTTGCTGGATTACCAAGAGGTACACATTATGGCTGGACATCCATGGGATTTTCACTCTTATAGGGACATACCACATGGAACAGCTGTACCAGAGACCAAGGTTAAGGAGAAACATGCTACCAGTATAGGGTTTATTTAAAACTAACCCTGAGCTGGAAGTTGGGAAAGAATTAGATTGAAAGAAAAAGTGGGCTGTGTACTTTGGTGTTAGCATATTATTCACTCAGCTGGTTTTCTCTTATTTACAAAAGGCTAGGCTACTTGCTTATAAAAATATGGCAGAAAGGAAGTATGGAGACAGGGTGGAGGTGTACGTGAGAGACTCCCGGTTTCTATGGGGAAGAGCAGCAAGGTCATTACCACAAATGGGCACCCGAGACTGGGCCTGGAGGTTTTCACCATGAAGATGCCGAAATGTCCCCATTGACTGGCGGTGTCAAGTGCAATGGAGTGGGGGTTTCCAACATAGTGGGTAGCACAGGGAATATGTAAATAAGTTAGTCCTTGAAGTCTTTTTTTCAAGACTTCCGTTAATCCCAAGGGGAAAACCAGTACCTCAACCTTAAGGGCCACTAATGCAGTGCAAGCTATTATTTACAAGGATGTGTTAGACCCACAACATCTTTCTTTAAAGGATAAATATTTTAAAAAGCAACTCCAGGAAAACATTTTAAAATTCTGATTTAATCTCTCTGAAATTATCAGCTAACAATGAAGAGAAGGACTGGAAAGAGCTAACTGACCTATGACCTGCCAAGAGGAAACCCATGGACATGGCCTTGAGGCGGTCCAAGAAAGGTTGCCTTGATCCATCAAAGCAGATCCTTGCCCTCCTCTGACCCAGCTGGGCTGGGGGAGCCCTGCTTTCATGTTGGCCTGTTCCTGCCTCTCTGGGAAGGTCTGAGGGCCCCAAATGGGTTCTGACTCCATGGCCAAAGGACCAGGGCAGGAGCTTCTGCCATCTGATCGGCATCGCTCATTCCACCAATGGTATCGTGGATGCTATTGATACTGTACTTACAGCACCCATGGCAGCCAAATCCTGAGACCACCAAGAACTGCCCAGCCTTGCTGAAAACTAATGTCACATGAGCATCACATGGGAGAACTCTGAATGGTCACAGAATGCAAGTCAGAGTCAAAGCAGAGGAGATGCAACCTATCCTTGTCCAACCTTCGTTTATGGAAGGTGTCTCACTGGGCTGTGCGTTCCATGAAGGGGCACTTTGTTTTGTTCACTGATGCATCCCCAGCCCCCAGAAGGATACCTGACACACAGTAGGCACTCCCATTTTTGGAATGAGAAAATGAATGAACAAAAGGAGGCTGGAAATGTGTTTATTTTATCATTATAATATGGCAAAATCTTAAGACTTAACTCATATTCTAATTCTTCCCGGTCCCTGAAATGTGGGTTTGTCCCTTCTGAGCCCTCTGGAGAGGCTCATTTGCTCCTATCATATGCTACTCTTCTCAGCCATGTTGCTTAGTTCTTATGAGTTTCCTCTTCAAAATAAATTGTAAAAGGCTAAGGGTTGAGGCTGCCTTATCCCCCCCTGTGTTCACTACAGTCAGCCCAGCGCCTTCTGGGTGGGAGGTGCTCAGTACAGTCAGTGGATTTGAATTGGTAAAGCATCTTTTCTCCAGCTGTTTTGGAGAGAAAGGGCCACTTGGATTACTAAGTACAAGATCACAGCAGATCAATACACTCTTTTCTTTTTCAAACTCATAATTACCTCATAGTAGAAAGAACTACTGTAAAATAAGAACTGACCCACCAATAATAGGATCCAGACTTATCAATATCCAAGGTTTTGCCAGAAGTGAAAGGCATTTTTAAATCAATTTATCAATACAAAAACCTTGATATTAATAGATATATATATACATATACACACATACATATACATATATGTACATATGACTAGATTTAATTAATACACTTTCCCTACCTTTGAAGAAGAGACAAGATAAAAATGCATATTGCATTGAAAAATGGCATATGGCATGCTTTATATATATACACATTTTCACTCGCTGTGACTCACACACGTGAACCCCAACTCAGCCTTTCAGGATACTGGCCCTTTGCCCTCATTTGAGGTGCCTACACAGAAACCTTTAGGATCTTTGATGTCTTCGATTCCTTGCAGACTGTCTGGGGAGGAAGCCTGCCCCTTACGCCTGCTCCTCAGAACACGGTGAGATGCTTTTAATGCCCCTTCCCCACAAAGCCCAAGGTGTTTCTAACCACGTCAGCGGCACCTCAGATCTAGCCATTTGCTTTGCTTGATCCAGGTCCCCAACAGGGGCTGCAGATGCTAACAAGCACTGATCAAAAGTCTCTGCCAACAGAATCCCCCACTTTTCCCTTCCTCATTGGGTGTTAGGGCCTGAAAAATGGAAAGGCTGAAGGGTAGCGGGGTGGTTTTGAGAGGAAAGCAGTCAGTCAGCACAGCCACATGCCCGTCTTTGATTTCTGCATGTGACAGGAACTTGGTGCCTTGAAAGGAAAAGGGAGGAAAACTAACATTCACCGAGTTCCTAGGAAGATAAAACACATTTATTTTATAATAGTACTGCCAGGTATTCCTTTCTAAAGTTTAATTTTAATTTTTATCAAAGTTAATTTGAAAAGTCAAGTAATTCTAAGGGCTTTTTCTGAAAGACAGCAGCCCCCAGCCTCAATCCTGCCACAGTCCCCTCCCTCCCCAGAGGGTAACCCGTGTTCAACTCTTCTAGTTGATTCTTTTGGTATTTATTTCTATATCCTTACATGCAATACTTCATTGCTCCTTCTTGGAGTTTTGTTTTTGGTGTTAGACATTATACAGTAACACTGAGAAGTGCTTAGCTCTCCTTTACACCTCACTCCCGACACCCCCTTCTGTGCATACAATGTGTCCCACCATCTTCCCAACAAAGGCATGTTGGGATATTGTGAGTTCACCATTCAGTGTGCTCGCCATTCAGTGCTCACACTGTTACATGTGAACACACTGATTACTTTTCCTCTTCTGTGCAATTTTTTTTGTTTTCCTGAGATTTAATAACTGTGCTACATCTGCTGTGTTTCTACAAACCTGTGCAATACCACGCTCTTCTCATGCAGTGAGGGGGGTGGAAGGCATGGTGTGGTGGCTGTGAGTGTGCACTGCCTGGGTCAAATCTCAGTTTTGCCGCTTATTAGCTATGTAACTTTGAGCAAATTATTTAGGCACTCAATTCCCTTACTTCTACAAGGAGGACAATGTATAATAATCATCTGTCTAATGGGCTATTATTAGGACTTTACTGCTCATACATGTGTGCTTAGAATTGTGTCTGACACACAGTGACTTCCAAGGAAACGCAAGTGCTGATGACTGTCATCAGGTATCTGATCGTTACATCCTGCTGACATCTCTCCTGAGCCTCCTGATCTGCTCCAGCCCGGACAGCTCACCCTTTGGAAGACGGCGCCATAGCTGGGGCTTTGGGACTGTAGTTCTCTACGATCCTGGGGTGCCCCTTGCCTTCCCCTTGGGTTGGGCCTCCTCCGTCATGGCTTTTGTCATGCCTCAATTCTCATTCTGGTGGACAAACCCTCTGGTGATCTGCAGGTATCATTCTTTTGCCCTTACATTTGACTGACGGCATACTCAGAGCATCAGGTTCTAGGCTGGAAATCACTTCTGCTCAAGCTTCTGAAGGCGCTGCTCTCTCGGCTTCTAGAGCTGCCTGCCAAGATACGATGTCACGCGAACTCCGGATTCACCCTCTCCCTCTCTCAGCTTTTGGGATCTTCTCTTTTGTCTCCACCACCCTGTTGGGCCCTGAAGTCTCGGTGTGGCTCTAGCTTTGATCATTTCACTGAGTACTCAGTGAGTCCTTTCAGTGTGGAGACACATGTCCTTTGGTTCTGGGAAATTCTCCTTTCTTTAAGGAATTGCTCTCCTACCTTTCCTCTGTCCTCTCTTTCTAGAATGCTTCTTATTTAGAGTCACTCCACTATGCTCTACTTTTCTTATGATTTCTCTAAAATTTTCATTTTTTTTTTTTTTTGGAAAACAACTTCAGTTTTCAACTTTCTACTGACTTCTACATTTCTGCTATCACATTCTAATTTTTAAGAGTGCCATTTTGTTCTCAGAATATTCCACTTTTTAATGTACCTTTTTCTTGTTATTGTTACAAATACATTAAGTATCATCTCTTAATCCTCTGAGGATGTGAAAGGCAAATTCTTCTATTCATGTTTTATCTTCTCTCCACAAGCTGCAGTTATTATTTTTGTTTTTACTTTGGTCTTCCTTTGCAAGTGCCTGGCATTCTTGGATGGTATTTCCCAGGGAGCTACTGGAGTCCTGTGTGCCTGTGCACGCATGATGTGAAGGCATGTGGGAAGCGAGGGCTTACTGGACGTGGCATTCACTGGACAGTAGTCTGTGTGCTCTGTTTCTTGGGGAACCCCGGATGTCAGAATATTAAGATCTTTTCTCATAAGCTGGTAAGATCCCCAGAGCAGCTATTCCAATTTCCCACTGGGCAAGGGTGGGGGTGATAACCCTAGTAGTCAGAGTCCAGGGGGGGGCAAGCTGGCAAAGAAAGCGGGGGTCTCAACATCAAGCTGGTAAACTTTCACTTCATCCCCCACACCAGAGAGCCTGCTTTGTCCTCTCCAGAGACAAATCTTAGCCTTCTACCAAAATGAAGACTTGTCAGTTATTGAGTTATAGTGGTATATGCCACAAAGAATTGGAGAGATAATCTGGGCTCTGCTTCTCAAGCACACTTAAAACTGACAATCCGATTATAGCCCTACCGTCACCCCCATTCCAGAGGAAACTGGTACCACTAATTTCTGATTCTGGGGGGCACACAGAGGACACTGGTTCCACTAATCTCAGAGGAACACTGTAGTTAGGCTGGGCTGCTTCTTGACTGCCCACTGCCAACTTGGATTTCAGCTTTTTTAGTCTGTGCAAAGCAGCTATCATTTCTCCTGCTGCTTTTCAGCTTCCAAAATTATATAGCTGATGTCCCCTCTCCCAGTCACTTAGTCCTTAATTAATTTATGCCACGAGAAAGACAAAAACCTTACTGTTACTCTATAGCATCTTGAGAAGTGACTGAGGTTAATGCTTGTGTTCAACCTGCCATCTCTAATCAGAAGTCTGTTAACCTTACTTCTTAAGTAAGGTAACTGAGGTACTAGAAGGGGGTAAGTAATTTGTTGAAGCTCACAAATTTTTGTGTTTCTGGGGTTGCTCCCAACCACTCAAATCTTCCAAATAATGTATACTGGGGACAGAAACTTCAGTTATGTAAAAGTTTAAAAAATGAAATGATACAAGCTGCTTGAAGGATCCCAGAGATAAATGATCTATTTATATTTTTGTGGTGAAGACACAAATAGAAAAAAACACAGCACCCAAAGACATGTTCCTTAAAATACACGTACAGCACGGAGAAGAGATATAGGCACAGAACAAACAGATGCTAACTATATACCTTTTTCACATCAGCTATAACTGCAAGACTCACTGATTCAAGGAGATTTACCACTCACCATTACAATTACAGAAATTAACCCTTTGACAAACTGGGGCATGGTGTGCTTCAGTGATTTAAGACATTTCTTACTAAGACTGTCAAAACAGAATAACCAGGAACTCCTAAATCCCAGCCTTGACCATTAACCCACAGACATTATAAAACATACGGCAATGATGTCCTATACGGCATTAATTCATTCAGCAACTGCTGACTGAGTGGTTACTGAGTGCCAGGTATCGTCGGGGCCCTGGGGATACAGTATGAGCAATACAGACCAAGTGCTTGTCTTCACTGAGTGTGTTTGCTGGGGCATTAAACAAGCCAATACACAATATTTTTAACGAACCAAATAGTGCTATGAAGAAAATTAAAAAGGGTAGTAGATTTGAATGACATACTTCAAATAAAGAGAGTTGGGGGGAAAAATCTAACCTTTAGGGTTTGAATTATTTGATGGGGAGGCAGAGGAGAAAGAAGGCAACAACTGAAAGAAAGCTCAGAACAGAGGCTAAGGAGTTCTGGTGCTCACAAAGTAGGACCCAAGGAAGGACACCCACCTAGAAATCCTGGGTCCCCAAATCCCTCATTTCATCCCTCCCTTCCTCTGACTTACTGTGAATGAATCCCTACCTCCTGGGAAAAGAGGCCCAGGGCACTGATACCTAGCACCCTGGAAGGGAGAGGAGTACCTTCCCAGGAAAGCATGATGGGACTGGTGGGTTAGAAGCTTACTCTGGTGCACGGAGGGCCGTGGGGCCTGCGGATTTGGGGCTATTGCCTGTTCTTGCCAGCAACTGAGCCCAAGGACTAAGGGCGCCACTTAAGAAGCCAGTCCTGTTTTTGAAGTGTGAAGGAGGTACTGACATTAGTGAGTTGGCAAAAGAGACTGGCTGGGTGCTCAGGAAGATATGCCAGGTTGGCATTTAACTTGGTAAATCTACTCTGGTTCAGGATACATGAGTTTATTAGAGGGAATTTCTCTGAAATTATCTTGTGTTTCTCAGGCTACTTATAAACAAGAGTATATATTTTTACAGTGAGAAATACAACTGTCATTGTGACCAGAAGGCAGCATGCCTGGCACTTTACACAGATTAATTCATTTAATTCTCACAACAATCTGCACTAGTAGGAACTATTATTATCTCCATTTTACAGATCAGGAAACTGAGGCACAGAGAGATTAAAACAACAGTAGATGAGGGTAGAGCTGTAATTTGAACCCACACAGTCTGGCTCCAGATTTCATACTCTTAATCACTAGGTTACAAGCTAGTTGCAAAAAGGGGGAGAATCTAGAAGGTTGTCTGGGTCACTGCATGTGTGGTGTTATCATTCATTGATTATTCTGTGGAAGTTACAGCACATGTTTGCATTTTACCCACATTTTATTCTAGTCATTTACCACCTGACCCTCTGAAAGAGATGTCATGCTTATATTGAACTGTTTGCTATATTCAAGGTGTGATGCTTAATGTGTAGGGGATAAGCTTCTCTAACTTTCTGAATGAAGAAAGCAGTGATTTCTGTGAGTTTGATAGAATAACATAGATTTTCTAAGATTATAAATAAATCAGAGGTGATCAGTCCATCACCAAAACCTTTTTGGTATCTCCAGTCAACACTTACTTAGGTCTGGCTGGTACCTGTGTGCATGCTCTGTCTTCTTTAGCTTATGATGTTAATTCCTTTTTTTTTGATGACATGGTTGATTATATTAAATTACAGTTTTAGTTCTGAGTCTTCCTTCTCATCTTTTTGGCCTACTTTCTGAATCAAGGCAGTGAACAAAATACATTCTCATTATCTGGTATGTACCAGACACTGTGCTAAGGGTACAAAGATGGATAAGACATTGGTCCCTATCAGCAGGGAAGGGAAAGAGGGCCGGAAAAGGTGAGTGGGACCCAAGTCGACCTTCCTGTGTGGAAAGGGAGAGAAGCGCAGAACCTCCCTGGTAAAGAGTAACCGGCAACACAGAGCAGCTGGACCCTTACTGACTGTGGGTGTGGGTGAGAAGCACAGCAGACAAAACTAAGCCAAAAATACGTCTGGGCATTGTTTTCATTCTCCTGCTCCCAGATTCTAACTCATCAGTGCTAAGAAAGGAGACATGGAGGTTTCATCTCCCCAAGTATTTTCTGAGGAATATGCTTATAGGGAACTAGGAAAGCCATAATAGTTTCAGTAAACAGATTGATTATTCAGACCTTCTTAGGCATTCTTTGAAACCCTTCCTCTTTTCCAGAGCAGAGAAGCCACAGACTGGAATCCCAGTCCGTGAGACATGGGCCACCAAAAGGTAATGTTGGAGTGCAGGGGGAACTCTGTGACCCCACTCCCTCATCTCACAGGTAGGAAGTGGGTTCCCAGAGGTAAGTGATTTGTCCAAGGTCACACAGCTAGTCAGTGACAGAGCCACTGTGCATCTAGAACACATTCCAGATATATTCTCCCCTAATCTAACTCTCATTGTGATACTGCAGCCTTGATATTAAGGGTAGCAATAGACATACTCTGTAAACAGTGAGAGGCCATGGAGTAAGAATGACATTAAAAAGTCATAATTAAGGATAAAAACGTAACCCCCAAGATGACCTTACCATTTGCTTCTGTGTCTGCCTAGTGCTCCCTCTACCCTCAGTTCTGTCTTACAATTCTACTTGAAAACTCATCATCTAGATCTGCCAAACCATGAAAGACTTTAAAAAAAATGCCACTTGAGTCCTGAAAACAGGACGGCCTCCTTGCAGCACCCTCTTCTCGTGCCTCCATTAAACTGTGAGTAAAAGAACATAAAAATGCCTCACCCTTTGAATGAAGTGTGAGACAACCAACCGCCACATGGTACCAAGAATGGTGGAGCTGAGAAGGCTCTTTGCTGAAATGAACAGCCTATTTATCCTGCAGTCTCACCAAACACAGGAGGCCTCTGCAACGAATATTCATATTTCACACCTGCCAACATTTTGAAGCACCAGGTAGTCTGACGCAGCTGCCCGTGCCAGACCACACAACTGCCAAGACAAAGGCACAATTCAACACACCCCAATCCCCCAGCTGCAAGGGTAGGCCCCCTTCTTCAACTGGAAGCTTTCCAAGCTTTCCACGCACAAAACAGCTTTACCTCTGTGGCAGCTCACACGCATGCAGGAAATTTCCGAGAGGGAAGCAGGAGAGTGACTACATGGCCCTGAGCAAAGGCCCATCTGCTCTCGGGCGCTGATTCTTGTCCCTCATAAATGGATCCACAGAGCCCGGCTGAGTGTGGGGACGGAAGGAGGAGCCTGGCACTCATCTTCCTGAATCCCTTAGGGTTGTTAATCTCTTTATACTCGCTTCCAAGGTAATATTCCAATCAGCCACACAGCTCAATTTACTTCTCTTGTGACTCTAATTGAATAAATCTAAAATGACAACAGACGCACCGGCCCAGAGCCTTGGCCAGAATCCCCCGTAGACACTTTCAGCACATTCTGACTGTTTGAATTCTGCCCTCAAGGAGGTCAAGGCACTCTGGTCAGCTCTTGCACCGGAGGCAGAATGACTGCCACTCACTGTTTCAGAGGTTGCTAATAATTACTGCCTGGTGAAAGGCTTCCAGGATGTTCTAGGAAGATTTTAAGCATCTTTAAAGGTGGGGAGGCTGTCTCATCCAAGTCAGTCAGTTTTTAATGTAAAACTTCTCAGTGAGATACTGTTCTGTGCTTAAATATCACTTCTTCAGAGTCATAACATCTGAGTCAACCAGGCAAGCTTATTTAGTCTGTTTAAGTGACATTATGGGGAGTCCGCGATGATCCTGAGTTTGTAGCTATTCCCACTTGCAAACACATTCAGAGAATGACTGCTATAATACAACGGCTGCTCGTTCTAACTTCTCTCCATCTTTTTGCAGAGGGTACTAATTTGCAGGTCGAAGCCTTAGAAACATTGTAAGATAAGCAAGCCATTGATACTGAGTTTAAAACTGGTAGATAAAATCTTGGACCTCCAACCTTTTCTTGGAGGAGTGCATCACCTAGCAAGAATGCTTTTGAGGAAACCACATGGCTAAGCATGCTGAGTGGCTTTTTAAGATCACATGTGTAGAAATGCTGACCTTCCTCCAGCAATTTGAAGACAATGGTTGAAGGGCACCAATGCACATGACTGGCACCACTCAAAGAAAAGAAGGGGCAGGCCCAAGGATAGCTGTGCTCTGTCTAAATGGTAATGATGTAGAGGCCTCTCTGTCTTATGACAATAAGGGTGACTGTCCCTGCCTGAGCACAGCCCCACACAGGGTGGTCAGCATAACAAGCATCTCTGCTTCTCAGTGTGCAGGTGTTTCCATTACACGTTCATCCTAGATTCTTAAGAGTTTGGACACCCTTTCTCATGGGGTCAGTAAACGCCCAGCAAGCACTTCAGGACAAGGACCTCTTTTTCTCTCTCCAACAGAGACCAAGTGGTCTTTACCTTCTCAATAATCTCAAGAGGCTAATGCACTTGACCCTCGCCTCTTCTTCAATTTTCCTTTCACAGGTAGCATTATTCCAAGCCTTTTGTTCCCTTTTCCAGGCCCCTGTGTCTCATCTTGGACTAAAAAAGCCCAGGTTCCACTAAAGCTCAGGCTGGAGACTGTGTACCGCAGTCCATGCTGAAAACCGGCTCTCGACCCCTGGGAGGCCTGTGAGCAGGTACAGACTTAGTGTCCCGAATCCTCCTCTGCTACCAGACCACCTCTGAACCTGGGCCTGTACTTTAATGAGAGCCAGCTGGTCACCTTGTCTTTGAACACAAGGGCAGCATGTGATAAGTTTCCTTAACACCCTGCTGCTATCACCAGTGCTGCCCAAAATAGCAGGGAAATTGTTAACGGAGCAAGTGCACAGAAGTTGACATCACGGAGCAGGCCTCTATCCTTATTAAATACCCCACAGCCTGAGCATTTCGGTCCTATTTGCGATGTTTCCTTCTTACATTGGCTTTACGCCCCCCTGATCGCACATCTTGTTTCTAATCACAGCTCGGAGTGGAACACATGTAAGGTAATTACCCCTCGGTGCTCTGTGTAGCGCTCATTGATTAGAAATCATTTTCCGAGGGAGCCCCGTAACAAGGAGTTCTGATCAAAGCTGGATTGTTATTTCAGTTCTCTGTCTCACCCACATACATTTGCTCCCTCCTCCTTGAAGAAAATTTGTGTGTGAGAATAGAGATCACAAGGGAGTTAAGAGTTTTTCTTAGAGTGGAGCTATTTATTTCCTTAATCTAAAATAAATATCTCTTTGAAAAGCTACTAATCAGGCTTTTACTTGAAGCTCATGTTCTGAGCTGTCATGTCATTTCCTTCAGTCCCATCTCTCTGGGGTGAGGCCACGGTTATGTCGAGATGCCAGGGCTGCAGGGCCAGACCCAACCAGAGCCAGAAAGAATAGGCTCATGAAGGCTGCTGCGCACTAGAGCATTATGAGAACGCAGAGGGGTCTCTGAAGATATAAACTGGGCAATGGAGGGTTTGATGCCCCCAGTGAGTTTACTCACAGGTCCTATCTTTCTCTGCCTGCCTTACCGGCACACTGGACTCTTAAATACTGGACACCCACACAGCACAATGCAAGAATTTGTCCTTCTTTAAAGATGTTTACAGCCGTGTAAATAATTCTCTCATCTAATCCTCGAGAGCAGGCATTCAAGGTCTGCAACAGAAGGAGTGAGATGCACAGGAGGAAGTTCTATTTTTATTTTTTGACATTTAAAAAATCCTTTTCCATTCTTCCTGAGGTGCTGGGTTAGATTCCACATGCAAGGGCAAAGGAGGTGCACTATAATGTCACATCTCAATTACTGTGTAAAATGGGAAAAGAATGACTTAACACTATTCCAAATGGTTTTAAAATTGAGAAGAGTTTTTTCAGAGTAACACTTTTATCTTGGAGTAAAACATCATTAGTCCTTAATCTAAATAATCAAAAAGCTTAAACAATGGAAAAATGACTTGAAATAGACACATCAGGGATTCACATTTAGAACAGCATTGCACATGGATTACCCTAGATCTTACAGCTCAAGGGAAAGCCTTTACCGTCCTACACTGACATATTTCTATAGTAATCAACTTGTCCTCCCCCCAAATGATAAACTACAGGTGTCTAAAGTATGCATTATATATGTGTATATACATTATAATCATGTATACATATACATTTACACATGCATATAAGTATGTATGCATGTATGTACTATCAGCAAAGTCATGGCTAAGGGGATTTTATTCATTCAGTGATATTTACTAATTGTCCAATCATTATGGTAATAAGCACTGAGGAAAACATCAATAAGACAAAATTCCTACCCTCGAGGTTGTAGTCTAGTGCAAGAGACATGAAAACGCTAAGTGCAGTAAAATGTTAGTGATTCCTAGTTTGGCACAAATACTCTGATGGACATAGGTATATTGTGTAGATACACCAGAATAGTAAACCCCAAAGAGGAACGACTCTCCTTGCAGGACAGGGGTATCAAGAAAGGCTTCCTACAGAAAGTAATACTTGAGTGGCATCGTGAAGGCTGCCTGGCAGCCTCTGTATTTGAACTCTTTGACCATTGGTGACCCAGGCTCGGAATGCATGTTACCTCACAGATAACCATTTCGGGTGAGCAAGCATCTACTGTATTAGTTCCTGGGCTAAAATCAGTCCTGAGTTTCCCTCCCTGCACTTGGCACCAAAGGAATGCAGCCTGGGAGTGCGCTGTCCTTAGAAATGTTGACACACGAAATACAGTGGCCAGTTCAGTGCACAGAGGTGCCTGGTGAACAGAATCAGGGGGCGTGCCTCCCCCCTCAGTGATTCCTGATGACACACCACTGTGAGCAAGAACGGCACCGAGGGAAATGAATGGCATTTTGAAAATGTGGACAATCTTCTGAAAGAGCTGTTTACTCTCCTCACAGTACTCAACCTAATAGGAGGAGAACTTGGCCCGTCTCCAGCCACATGGGAGCAGGGCTGTGGGGCCTTTGTCACAGAACCTATGCCTTTCATTAGCTAGTGAGCAAGCCAAGCCTTGAGTCCATTACACTGACCTGGAAAAATTAAATTCTGGTGCTTCAACTAGAGGGGATGGCCAACTCCCAGATTTAATTTGTTTGTTCTGCATGAGCCGAAGCTAAGTCAGAGCTGCTGGGTCTCCTTCAAAGACTACTTAATAGTTGTGTAACCTCAGGCTACTGAGTTAGACCCTTTGGGCTTCAGTCCTCCCACAGTACTAGGATATGGTAGCTCATCCAGGTATTTGCTAGCATATTTGTCTGCACATACACACACCACATACACACACACATGCAGACACTCACCCCTAAGAAAAGTGCCTACTTAGGTTTACAGGAAAAGAGACTTGAAAGAAATACACACATTATTTGGGGATATAGCCTTTAAAAACAGTCCAGTAGCAAAGCAGATACTAGCAAAATAGAGCACGTTATTTTAGGAAAGAAATTATTCAGACACCCACAGATGAGCTAAGTTGATTAGAGACAATATACTTTAGAGAAAGCCTGTGACTCGCAGGCACTGAAGCTCTGAAGCAAGGGGAAGGAAGCAGGGGGGTCTTCAAAGACCTCCATGCTTTAGCCAGATGCCCAGGCCCTGAAGCAGCAGACAGGAAGCACAGACACCCAACACAGGGCTCCAGCCACATCTTGAAGGGTGGGTGACACACTGATCTGATGAGGACCCTGTTCGTCAGTCTGTGAAATGCTGTGAGTCCATTACACGGTTCTCAAAGCCCTACATGGAGAGCCGTCACTGCTGCTATTCCGACCAACCCATCCGCCAATAACGAACCACATGCTAATTAAAGAAGAGAGGAAGGAAGGTCTGATTTCCCAGTTCACAACAAAATATGGCCTCTCCCAGACAGCAGAGAGATTCCTAGAGGGCATTTATGCAAATGGTCTGATGAACTCTGAAAATTGTCCCTCTGCCTAATCGAGGAGAATCTACTTCTCATTCCTGAAAATTCACATAGCTATTCTGAATACATCTAACGCGATTCCTGGTTTGGCACAAATATTCAGTTCTCTAAGTGCAGGGCATAAACATTTCATATTTCAATTTCAAATAATCACTGACACCAGGTGCTTCTGGTGAAATGGTAACTCCCACACAGAGTATGAAACGCAAAGGTACAGTAACAGGCCCTGGCACCGCATGGCGGCCAAATGGAAGGCTGAAGAAGTATGTTAAAATAAAAAATTCAGCCATCGTCCTTTAAAATATTTGGATATTCGCTTAAGAAGTCACTTATCCAAAATAGGAGAGGAGCTAGCGTTAGAATGCAGGTCTCTTTCTGTTACCCATCAATATTATTGTGCATGTACCTTAGAGAAACCTCTTAAGACTCTGTCTTGTAGTGGACAAATGACACAAGCTGCCTGACAGTTATGGGTGCTGCTATGGGGGCGCTTTAGAGGGCCTGCCACCCTCACTGCCCCAGAATAAGCTCTGTGCTTGGGCTGTACGACCCCATCAGCAGGCCTCCAACGACCGGACCAAGGATGGGTGCTGGCTGTGCGGCAACAAGTGGCCTGAGCTCTACCCACAGAGGACCAATTAGACCCCCTCTCCTGAGGAAGCTGGACATGCCACAAACAGAAGAGCCATCAGGGGCAAGTGAGGTAGGCACTATCACGTCCACACACCATCACAGTGGAGTCCTGTGCAGGGAGCATGTAACAGAGGCACGGGACGAGCTGCCTGGATGCTAGCAAGGCTCCTGCCCAATGCTGGGAGAGGCTGCTCTCAGCAAAGCCGCTCTGAGGGGCTGGAGTGGTTCTGTGTCTGCGATCAGCTAGGACATCCTCTCAGTAGACTCTTCTCTAAAGCAGCTTTTCTCATTGTAACCCAGAAAAGCAAAGCATGTGATTAAAGTCCTGTATCAGAGCTGGCCCCACTCCCAGGTATATGGTGCAGCATTCCCCAGGCAGGAGGCACTGCTCAGCCTGGACATCAGACCGGACTGAAACTGACAGTGAGCCACAAAAACCACCAGAGGAGGCTGTCGGGGACTGACCTTGTCTCTCAAAATTCCAGAAGTCCTAACCCCAGTACCTCAAAATGCGGCTGTATTTGGAGACTGGGCCTTTACAGAGGGAATTCAGTAAAGAGGTCGTATGGGTGGCCCCTAACCCGGAATGACTGGTGTCCTTACAAGGGGAGGAGAAGGGGCACAACACTTAGGAAGGACAGCCCATGGGGAGACGTAGGTGACGGGGAGAGGAGAGAGGCCACGCAAAGAACTAGTCCCATGGACACCTTGCTCTCAGGCTTGCAGCCTCCAGAGCTGCGAGAGACAAAATTCTGTTGCTGAAGCTGCCTGATCGGTGGCATTGTCTTGGCAGCTCTGGGACTAATACAGAAGCCTTTAGTTGGGTCTCTAGAATGACACCAAAGAGGCCCCCAGCGACTAAAGCCATACACCGGAAACACCACAGTGCTGCAGCGGGACAGGTCCCGGGGCTCAGACTGCTGGGGTCGGATGCCAGTTCTGCCACCGAGCAGCTGTGTCTCCTTGGGTGAGGCAGCCGCCTCCCGCCTATGGGAGCCTGAGCCCTGCATGCCTCAGAGTAGGTGAGGGCATAACGAGGTCAGACTTGGTGTGGTGCTGTGGCAGTGAACCCTGCCCTCAGGAGGTTCCCTTTCATCCTCACAGGTGATTCAGGTGCCGTCGGATAACACGCGGCACGGAGGGTGGGGATAGCGACACGCCAGTGCCCCTCACCAGGCACAGGGAACAGTGCAGGCCGAGTTGGCAATCAGATGCCCTCTTCTTCCTCCTCGTGAGGATGCCACATTCAGAAGTGTCTGCCGCCACGTGCCGGGAAGGACGGCTATGTGCGTGCATTGGGCTCTCTGTGCACTTGCCTGAAGTTCCCTCTAACTGAGTGTTTACGGAAAGTTTTGATGAAGAGGCCTGCTTCATAGCAATATATTCTGTGGAATTCTCCTTGCTTTCTGGTGCCTGGAGCAGCTTTTCTGGTTTTTAAGACACTCCTTGCTCAATACCTGAGCCCCCTCTGGCATGCGAGCTGCGTATGCCAGCGCAGTGGTCAGGAAGAGGAACTCACTGATAGAGGTAGACGCTTAGGCTGGTGAAGAAAGTCTCTAAGTGCCAGAGGCACGTAGGCACTTAGGTTACCAAGGGGCTCCCCGTAGACAGAAATAGGACACACTGTACCTCCAGGGTGCCCCTGCTGGACTCCTGGGAGCAAGTAACAGGAATCTACTCCTGCATGCTTGATGGAGAAGGGAACTTGTTTCAGGAGCTGGGGGGGCCACGGCACGGGATGTCTTTCAGCCCCAGGAAAGCATTGGAGCAAGGGACTTGCCTGCCCTTTGCATTCTGTTCTGGCCTCCTGTCCCTACGTCCCTCTGTGTATCTGCTTGGTTCTCTGCTCTATAGACTGCCATTCTCTGCCTCTCTTCTTCTCAAGGCAAACAAATGATGTGGAAGGTAACTGTGTCAAAGGAAGACTGAATCTCTGTCACCCCCAATTGTAAATTCTCTTCATGGGTCAAGCATCTGTCCATGTCCAATCAGCTGAGACTGGGGGCTGGGGGAGCATAGAGAGGCAGCCTCACTGCACAAAATGGCTGCCAGGGCCCACTGCTCTGGATCAGGGGAGAGGAACCATCCACAGAGAAGGGGACGTCCCTGGGAACCAAGCAGGTAGCCCAAAAGGTAACCAATGTGCTGCCAAGCCTTAGCTGCAAAAGCTCAGCATGCTATAGCCAAACCCAGACCCACTACCATATGGATTATACTTCCTCAGAGAAATTTTGACTTTTGTCTTCCTTAAAGCACTGCCATTTTCTTAACTACATCCAGGGTTATAATTTCATATGTGGCTTTGAATTTTGAAACACTCATTAGACATCTACAAATAGAAATGCTGATTAAAACAAAAAAGTAAACAAACCTACTACATGATTTTTAAAATTCAAAAAAATGCAATTAATTTTTTAAAAACTAATGTACCAATGTTACTTTAAAATAGATTCTAGTAGTGATGTATTTTGGAAATTATTTTATCACAGAACAGATTTCAAAACACCAAAAGATGATGGCAAAATAGTGTTGCTTCCTAAAATGACTGGTATTCCTTGTTTCATGAACACTGAAAGCATCTATTTGGTATTTACTTATATCATCAAATCAATTGCTCACTGAATTCCAAATCAGAATAGAAAGTCCTGTCTGTCTTGTGGAGGATCCCTCTTGTATTTAGATGATGGAGTAGACTATGGGCCTGAATCAAAACCTTGAGACATAGAGATTCAGGGTCTGTCCAGAGTAGAAGTCTCATAATATATCACCCTGCAAACAGATGTGCTGGGTGCAATTTCCAATTCTGTCATTTCTTAGCATGGGACATACTTCTCATTTTCTCTACTGTGCTTTTATACCAGCAACATACATGCTACCTATGTCCTACAGCACTTACTGTGCTCAAAGAAAGGAAAGCCTATTGCAACCTTTTCTTAAGGTGTTAGAAAAATCCTTTCTCAGATCTTAAACCCCACAGCACTTTTCTCATCCCTTGTCACATCTTCAACCTTCTTTTTCTCTCTTCTTACCGAAACAATTAGACCTTGAGAAAGCAACTTTAGTGTTTGGAATAAATTATCATCAAGCAACTGGATACCGATTTTGAGTATGAGCTTAACTACAGTAAACACAATATCCAAAGTTTTCAAGCTAGAATTGTTGATGTTCGTGGTGTGCATTTAATGCTTACATTTCATTACAATTAGTTTCTCCCATAAGAAATTCATCACTAGAATATTGTCACCACTATAAAGAACACTTATTGTATACTTATGTGCCAGGTACTGCAAAATCACCTTTTAATGTAGGTTCTAATATTAAACCCATTTGAAAGATAAAGAAGCTTGGAGAGATAAAGCAACTTGCTCAAAGTCCCACAGCCAACAAGTGACAAAGCCAGGGCAGAACTCAGGGTGGCTTCCAAAGCTCGTGCTGCAGCCACTACGCAGGAAGGCTTCCCAGCCCTGGGCAACAACATATTCTATTCCTTGTAAGATAAGAAGAATAAGACAGAATATGACAAAAACTGCATTGTGTAATCACTGCAGGTCAACTGAACTCTAGAAACCATAGCCCAATTTCAGGAACCACATCAATCCGACCACATAAGGATTTACCTGGGACAAAGGCCATGCTGAGCTTTGCTTTCCAGTATCCTATGGCTCTACTATAACTTCCAAAGAGACTTGGGGATTGACATGTAGCTATGCAAGTCTGAAATGAGAATGGGGCTACTATTTTGGTAAAAATAAGAATACCTACGGTATTCTTTACTGGTAAGAATAGGAATATATATAAACCAAGTCACAGATGGCTCAGTTCATACACCAGCCCATGTTTAAAGTGTCTTTTCAAAAAACTAAGCAAAACACTTGGGTTCATGTCTTTGGTAACAGATTCATTTATTATAAATTATTGATCTTATAAATGGTATCAGGAAAGATGATTAACTGCTTAGGAAAATTAACTTTTGATATTCTCATCTCACAATACCATGATAAATTCCACATGGAACAAGGAATAAAATGTTTTAATAATAAACAAATTAGAAGAAAATGTAAGTTAATATCTGTATGATTCTTTGATGGATAGGGACTTTTTACATGTAAAAATCCATGGAATCAATGAAAAAAATGTTAGAGGTGTGACAATACAAAGAAGATAAAAATATCTCTATGTCCCAAACACCACACAGAGTAAAAAAGGCAGAGAACAATTTGAAAAAAATTATAATGACTATGAGAGAAAATGGACTAGTATTTAATGGTATATATGTAGCTTAAATGGGTATATAAGTAGCTTATAAAAGTTGATATGAGGTATTTTATTGTTTATAAAGCCCCAACAGAAAAAGTGAGCAAAACACTTGAACAGCTAAAAGAAGAATCCAAATGACTAACAAATACATGGAAATTTCACTAGTCATTAAAACAAAATAATCTGATAAATACATGTAAATAAATATAACTTCTCCATGATAAAAAAGCATTAAAAATTAAAACAGTATATGACAAAATTAGAATTCTCTGAGCATCTATGTAAGCATTCTTATCCTACATATTTAAAAAAAGACTAGAAAAAGGATATAAAAATGAAAATAATGCTTATTTATAAGAGGTAGAATTATAGGGGATTAAAATGATCTTTTTTTTTCTTAAGTATCCTTCTAACATCAAACCTAATACTTTCATTATGTAAGAAAAAAAAAGAAGGTGGAAAAAAGAAGGAAATAATTTTTAACCGTCAAGAGGTTAAGAGGCAATAAAAAGTTTGGAGTAATAAGGCTCTAGTATCTAGAGCATATAAAAAACTCTGACAGCTCAACAAAAACAGGACAAACAACCCAATTAAAAGTTGGCAAAGCACTTCAATAGACATTTCTCCAAAGAAGATACACAGATGGCCAACAAGCACATGGAAAGATCCTTTAGTCACTAAGGGAATGCAAATCGAAACAAGATGGATGGGTGAATAAATGGAGGGAGGGACAGAGGAGGGACGGAAGGAAGAAAGGGAGGGATGGAGGCAGGGGGGAAGAAACAAGCATTGAGAGGATGTGGAGAAACTGAAACCCTCGTATTTTGCTGGTGGGAGTGTAATACGATTTAGCCACCATGGATAACAGCCTGGCGGTTCCTCAAAAAGTTAAACATAGGATTAACAAATGACTCTGCAATTCTACTCCTACATATATACCCCAAACAACTGAGAACAGGGATTTAAATAAATACTGTTACACACATGTTCATAGAAGCATTATTCACAGTAGCCAAAAGGTGGGACAAAAACGCCCATTGAGGGATGAATGGACAAACCACCTCTACAGTTTAAATACAATGGAAAATTATTCAGCCATAAAAAGGAATGAAGTATTGCTACAGGCTAAAACGCAGATGAACCACAAAAACATCATGCTAAGTGAAAGACACCAGACACAGAAGGTCACAAAGTGCACGATTCCATTTTACATTCAGTATCCAAAACAGGGAAACCCAGAGACAGAATGCAGATTGGCGGCAGCCAGAGGCCAGGGTGGCAGGATGGCTGGGAAGCTGCTGTGTAATGGGAATGGGCTTTCTTTGGGGTGGTGAAATGCCATCTCGGTAACCTGACAGAGGTGGTGGCTGCATAATATTGTGAATGCCACTGGATTGCTCACTTGAAAATGGTCAATTTTGTCATGTGAGTTTCACCTCATTAAAGAGAAAAACAGAAAAAAATGTTTAGAATAGTCCTTCTATGGACATACCATCTACATGGAGACCAGTTTAAAACAGACTTGTCACACATTCTTAAGTCTGAGAGGCTTTGGACTCAGAGGGAAAATGTAGAAGTAACCTGTGAACATAGTTTCTTCTTTACATCTGCTGTGGATTGTGTGGGTCTGTGTTCCCACAGATATCTTCCCATGAGATATTTTAACTGATACAATTCCTTTACTTTTATTGGAGTTGGTGTGAGAATTTGGTTAAAAAAAAAAACATAATACAAAGGCCCAAATGATACAGTTTTAAAATTACTGATATTGTTTTTTCTATTTTTCATATTTACTGATGATAAAGAACTTAAACTATATAAATAAAATTATTAGCCACACAAGGCAGCATACCAGCATATCATAATAGCTATTTTCTACATTGCTGAAGTGTGTCAGAATGATTGTAAACAAATTTGCAATTATGAGTACAATAACTACCTTGCCTTTTTTATATCACAGCAGCAGCTAGAAGAAATAAAAATCCTTATATTGCCTGCCAAGAGCAGAAAACCGAAGTGAAAGTATTATATAACATAGTTAGTGTAATTACAACATATATAAATGTATATAGTTATGTATTTTATATATATATTATATATTAATGTATAAATCTGACCCTATGTCATAGGAACCAATCTCAGATTTCCACTTGGTCCAGCCAGCGGCCAGGCCAAGATGCCTGAGGGTCAGAGCGATGCACAAGACCTCAGATGACTTCAAGGAAGGGAGGGAGGGAGGAAGGAAGGTCTCCATACAAAAAAGATACAGAGATGAGGAGGGGCAGGCCCTTAGCCCTGCCTTGGGCACTGCCCACCCACCCAGTTAAAGTCTCTAAGACACATTTGTTTCCTGAGAAGCACTTGAAATTTCAACTCTGCTTTGAAGGTTGGAAGGACCTTGAATTTTGGTTTCCTATTAACAATTAGGATTTTTCCATCTTGAATATCTATATTGATACCCTTTACTTAAACTATACTAAGAATAGCTTCTATTCAGACTAGTCTTCTCAAGAATTTGATCTGTTTAATATTGCCACACATATTCCTGTATCAGACATGATGTCACATTATTTGCGATTCATATTTAAATAGATTCCCTTGCAGCAGGAATCCTGAAACGGGTAAGTTCAATGTACAGGATTCATGGATTCAATCTAGGTTAAAAAAAAAACCCACCATTCTAAAAATAATCAACTCTTCTGTTTTCCTTGCAATATGTTCCTCACACCTTCCTTTCCTGGCTTTCTTTGGTTTTTGGGAGGTTGTTTTTGCTTGAGAAGTGGAGGTGAGGTCTAATTTTAAGAATGCAGTGTACTTGGTATTGTATTGTACGTGTTCCCAAGAGGTGGACTCACCCTTTGCAGGAGGCAATTCTACGGAGCAGGTGAACACAGTCCCCTGACATACAAAATGAAAGACAGGTAGAGGCAACCTTAGGGAGTTTGCTTTTTTTCCTGCCAGGTGCCATTTTAAGAAATGCTGATCAAAGTGTTGTTCAAATTCAAATTTCATTCATATTTTCAGGTCTTAATTTGCAAGCCATATCCTTTCTTAAGTTCAATACATTGCTATATTCTATGAAGTGAATTTATTGAGGCTTGTCTTTAGTGGGACATCCCAGGGCTGGAGAACTATGATCATCACATTTGTATGCTTCCTCCTTCTCTAAAGAGAGGGCCTAGAGGAGAGCTGTCAGCTGTCTTATTCCATCCCTGAAATGAGCTATTTAGGAGGGAAAATAAACACATGTAAGGGACAGAAGTGAAACTTCTGCATTATCCCAAACGAAAATAACCAGGTACATAGCTATGAAGAGGTAGGTCTGGTTGCCAGAGTTAGGACGTTCTGTTTGCTCCGCAACACATCAACTTTCTGTACACATACATGAAATCAAATATTCTCTAGTTACTAACATATGTGGAATACATATAAAAGAAGGTACAATGGGGGGAACTCTGAGGAAACATAATTATGCAAAGTATTTTCTAGCCTTGAACTTACTACTGAAGACTTCCTAATGGCCAGTCCATGTGGTCTTGGGGCAGCACCTGACTGCGCTCCATCATCTCCTGCAGGATGCGCCTTCCTTCTGTGTCTTGCATCCCCCGGCCCCTGGGCCTTTGTCTCTACCTCTTGCATCACCCTTCTTAATTCCTTCACTCACTCTTTCTCTCTTCCATCCCCCCTTAAACCTTCCCTAGGATGATTCTTTTGTCCTCTTACTCATCTCCTGATCTAGATACTTACTGGCCTTCTCAGTTTTATCTGGAGTTCCAGCTGCCAAGTGTATATGGTAATCCTGGTCTCCTTTCGTGAGCTTGCAGGTCCCACCTAGAACTCATGAAGTCCAGAAGTAATCAAATGATCTCCACTGAAGCACTGCTCCCCCTGTTAATCCCTATCTCAAAGTCAATCTCCAATATCACACACAAGTCAGGATTCCAGGGTTCTGTTTCATTCCTTCACCTCCATGCTCTCTCCCTCAAACGGGCCAACCTTTACCATGGATTTTAACTTCTAAATATCTTTTCCATCAGTCAGCTTCTTCCCACAGGGTCCCTCGCACTGTCTCAGCTCAGACTCTGATTGTTCTAAGACTACTCAGATGTGCTTCTACATCTTTCCGAACCGCCGACCTTACCTCTGGCCAACACAGCCACAAGAGAGAGAATCATTTATAAACTGCAAATAGCTGAATTAGCTCAATGACTCCCCAGATAAGCGCACATTTTAAAAAGGAGATAGAAGCCCTTTAGAGTCTCTATCCTTCCAAACTCTCCAGCTTCATTTTCCCCACTCTTCCATGCTTCCTGTATGCTAGGTACCCGAAATGACTTTCAGATCTCTATCTTCCTGACTTTGTGCACGCTGCCCACTCTGCCTGGAATTTCTTGGTCTCTTCCACATCTAATTACTGTTTGTCTTTCAAGATTCAGCTGAAAGATGATCTGTAAACATTTCTTGAGCTCACCTTCCTTAAAATCATGGCAGTTTCTCTTATCTGAGACACTTTTCAGATTGGATTGCAAATATTTATGCGCATTGACCTCCTATCAGACTACAAGCTCCTTGAGGACAAGAGCTCATTTTTTTAAATGATGTTTACAACTCCTGACCACAAACATCATAGACAAGCATCATTCCTCATCCATGGTAAGTTCAGTACATGTTCACTGGAATGAATGAGTCAAACTTGAGATAGCATTAATTTTTAACTACTCTAGCTAAAAGAAAAAGAACCATTTAAAATTCATACTAAAAGAAACATCTGGAACCTGAGGGCCAACAGCAGCCTCCTCTCTGTAGTGTTCCAGTGTTCTCTGAAAAGGAAGTTGATTACTTCAGCCTGTTAACTGTTCCTTCTTACTCTCTTCCAGTGCCCAAAGTCTGCAATTGCATGTGTTTTAGGACTTGTTTGGTCTCAAATAAAGGAGACCCATGTCAAACCAGCTTAAACAACAGGGGAACCACACTGGTTCTTGCAATCTGAGGAAGGATCAGACAACCAAGCAGTGGGGACGGCAAGGGGCAGCTGGGCCCCACAACACAGAAGAACCCGGGACTCAGCGTTTGCTCCCACCTTGCGGCTCTGTTTGCTGCTTCATTGCCCTCTGTTCACCACATTCTCCCCACTATGGGAAACAGCCGGAGATGGTTCCCGGGCCCGCACTCACTGTTCAAGTTCTCTGTGTTTTTCCAGCCAAACATTACAGAGAAAAAGCTTTATTTGCCCAACTTTGCTAGGTGCTCTGTCCTGTCAACCAACTAGGCCCAGGGGCAGAGTCCACTGTGCAGTGCAGAAGCTCGCCTATTAACAACCATGCATATGGCAAAGAAGCTGCTTCTAGAAAACGGTGCTGACAGCTATGTCAGGGGGTCCACTACTCGTCTTGTACCTAAGGATGGCTTAGGTAAAAAGTGGTTTGGAAACTCCAATTCAAGAGATTTAAAGTTTCTCTGCCTTCCCTATATAGATAGCTTTTTTCTCCCTTTAATGTTATCTTCCTTCAAAAAATTTCATTGTTCCTCATCTTGTGGCAAACAAACATATACTCAAACACATTATGATTTGGCTCCTTGAATTTCTAGTCAACCCTGTGATTTCTCCTTCCAATCAGAAGAGGGCTTCCTAGGTAACCATGAATATTTTGCATACTTCCAACAACCCGGAGAGTTCTGATCCTGGGAGTGCAGAGCTTTAAAATATATTTTGCATAGGATATGACTAATCTTCTTAAAAGTGCTTTTCACTTTTCTTTTTTCCTTTTCCTTATCTGATCAGTCCACATTATTTTTAAACCAGCAGTTTACTCAGAAGAACCCAACTTACTATAATCCCATTCCTGTTTCTAAGGAGCAATCCTTACCCCACTCTCTCTGCTATAAGAAACCATCATAACTGATAGTAAAGAGTTCTGGTCACCTGACTGGAAAATGTTACACCGGGGATATCATTTGGCCTATCTAGAAAGGGATGTCAGTCATACACAGAGAAAACATGATATAACATACACTGTTGCTGGATTTTCTTTTTATCATCCACTCACCAAAAATGTGTACTGAGTACTTACTATGATCTATATCCCAAATATAGCAGAACGTTAAAGACCCATTGTTTGAAAGTCACTCACAGTGCAATGGTGGAAAAAGGGATAAAGACAATGTGATAGGGAAATAGCTAGAACAGAAGAACATGTAAGAAAAGCTCATTCTACCATCACTATAGAATTTCAAAAATTGCATACCATGTGCATTACTGGATAAATGATCTGCTAGGAGAGATTACCATATTTAATGAATGCTAGGATAAGTGTTTATTCAAGTAAAACTCTGCGTAAATGTCTAGACCACAGCTGTCATGTCTGGTACAAATATTTCAACTGGTAATTTTCACTATGAGTTTCCTCTCTCATCTTACTATTACCACTTACTTCAGGAGGAAGTGAAGGCTAAGAAAAGTAGCCATATCTGTCAAACACAGAATCTAAAAACTTTTGTGGGCTATCTTTCTCTTCTGAGAAATATTACACACATAATACATGAAACAATTATCTTCACAACAGATTATAAGGCAGCTGGCATTTTGTTGATTTTGTCCTCATTTCTGAATTGTGCTCCCATGGAAAAGATTTTAGGCCAAACTGAGATTCAGTCAGGTCTGAACTTGACTCCCAAGCCTTGATTTGCATGTGTTTACCTCAAGGAGAGCATTTGGGGGCAGGGGCCAGGGAAGGTAGGTAAGGAGATGGGGCTCAAGGTGGAGGTGCCTGAGTCCCAGGTGATGAGAATCACACTGATGGGGGACGGCATAGCTCTTCACGAACACCAAGTACTACAGGCCCAATGTCTCCAAGTATGCCAGCTAGGGCGACAGCAGGAACCTGGGGGCCGAGCAGGAATCACGTCATGTGCAGTGAAGTGAGCTTGTTTGGGAACACATAGGAGATACTCTTTGGGACTTCCAGAAATACCTGAAGGGGACTTTGCAGGAGACTGAGACCATGTGAGCAGATTGGTGGTGACCTGCTAGGGATATCTGAATGTAAGCTCCTTAATGCATTTCCCAAGTGCTGACTAGTCCTCTTACTGTCTAAGGGTCCCCACTGAGATGGGGATTCCCTTACTTGAATTATGCTGTCTTGAGGTGTCCTCCTCTTTTTCATGCAAATCTTAAGGAACATTCTATCTTGTTCTTTCTCACTAGATATCCAATTAAATTCTCATCATGATAACACCTATCCTAGCTCTAAGCTACACTTCAATAAGTAGATCACAGTGAAGTTACAGACTCTTAAAACAAAACAAAACATAACAAATTGAAGCTCCTGTAAAGTCCTGCTGGACTTCTGAATTTTCTAACTTAACTGTCCCCTATCCCCACTCCCATGTCTTGAGTCAGCCTCATTCTGGACTCTAAGCCCAAATCCAACTCTAAAGAGGAGACAACCAGGAACCCTGGACAGAAGCTCATAAATAGAGCATCCGGGCAGGTGTGCCGATGATTCTGCTGCAGTATCAGGTGCTCACATCCAGGCACGTGGCCTCCACGTTCCCATGACTAAGCCTCACCTCTGACTCCATTCCTCTATAACTGGATTGCTGCCCCTAAGCCCGGATTCTCTGTGATGCTTGTCTGCTCTGCCACACAATTCCACTGTGTTCATGGACCACTTTGCTCCCTATCAAACATCGCTAATAAAGGTACCCTAGATCTTTATTCCAGGGAAGCAAGGATGGTACAACATTCGAAAATCCATCAACATCATCCAGCATATCAACAAAAAGGACAAAAACCACATGATCATCTCAAGAGATGCCAAAAAAGCATTCAACAAAATTCAACATCCATTCATGATAAAAACTCTCAACAAAATCAGTATAGAGGGCAAATGCCTCAACATAATAGAGGCCATATATGACAGACCCACAGCCAATATTATACTTAACAGCGAGAAGCTGAAATCTTTTCCTTTAAGATTGGGAACAAGACAAGGATGCCCACTCTCCCCACTTTTATTCAACATAGTTCTGGAGGTCCTAGCCAAGGCAATCAGGCAACACAAAGAAATAAAAGGCATCCAGATTGGCAAGGAAGAATTTAAACTGTCGCTGTTTGCAGATAACATGATATTGTACATAAAAAACTGTAAAGAACCCACTCCAAAACTAATAGATCTAATATCTGAATTCAGCAAAGTTGCAGGATACAAAATTAATACACAGAGATCTGTTGCATTTCTATATACTAATGATAAACTAGCAGAAAGAAAAATCAGGAAAATAATTCCATTTACAATTGCATCAGAAAGAATAAAATAACTAGGAATAAACTAACCAAGGAGGTGAAAGACATACAGTCTGAAAACTATAAGACACTCTTAGGAGAAATTAAAGAAGACACCAATAAATGGAAATACATCCTATGCTCATGGATAGGAAGAATTAATATTGTCAAAATGGCCATCCTGCCTAAAGCAATCTACAGATTCAATGCAATCTCTATCAAGATACCAACAGCATTCTTCAACGAACAAGAACAAATAGCTCTAAAATTCATATGGAACCACCAAAGACCTGAATAGCCAAAGCAATCCTGAGAAGAAAGAATGAAGCGGGGGAGATTACGCTCCCCAACTTCAAGCTCTACTACAAAGCCACAGTAATCAAGACAATTTGGTACTGGCACAAGAACAGACCCATAGACCAATGGAACAGACTAGAGGGCCAAGATATAAAACCCAAGCATATATGGTCAATTAATATACGATAAAGGAGCCATGGATATACAACAGGGAAATGACAGCCTCTTCAACAACTGGTGTTGGCAAAACTGGACAGCTACATGAAAGAGAATGAAACTGGATTATTGGCTAACCCCATACAAAAAAGTAAACTAAAAATGGATCAAAGACTTGAATGTAAGTTATGAAACCATAAAACTCTTAGAAGACAGCATAGGCAAAAATCTCTTATATATAAAGATGAGCAACTTTTTCCTGAATGTATCTCCTCGGGAAAGGCAAACAAAATAAATAATGAACAAATGGGACTACATCACGTTAAAAAGCAAACGACACCATCAGCAGAACAAAAAGTCATCCTATAATATGGGAGATATATTTGTAAATGACATATCTGACAAGGGGTTAACATCCAATATATATAAAGAACTCACACGCCTCAACGCCCAAAAAAGCAAATAACCCTATTAAAAAATGGGTGGAGGATATGAACAGACACTCCTCCAAAGAAGAAATCCAGATGGCCAACAGGCACATGAAAAGATGCTCCACGTTGCTGATTATCAGGGAAATGCAAATTAAAACCACAATGAAATGGCCAATATAGAAAAGACAAACAACAACAAGTGCTGGCGAGGATGCAGAGAAAGGGGAACTCTCCTACACTGCTGGTGGGAATGTCAGCTAGTTCAACCATTGTGGAAAGCAGTATGGAGGTTCCTCAAAAAACTCAAAATAGAAATACCATTTGACCCAGGAATTCCACTATTAGGAATTTTCCCTAAGAATGCAGGAGCCCAGTTTGAAAAAGACATATGCACCCCTATGTTTATTGCAGCACTATTTACAATAGCCAAGAAATGGAAGCAACCTAAGTGTCCATCAGCAGATGAATGGATAAAGAAGATGTGGTATATATACACAGTGGAATATTATTCAGCCATAAGAAGAAAACAAATTCTACCATTTGCAACAACATGGATGGAGCTAGAGGGTATTATGCTCAGTGAAATAAGCCAGGTGGAGAAAGACAGTACCAAATAGTTTCACTCATCTGTGGAGCCTAAGAACAAAGGAAAAACTGAAGGAACAAAACAGCAGCAGACTCCCAGAACCCAAGAGTGGACTAACACTTGCCATAGGGAAAGGGACTGGGGAGGATGGGTGAGAAGGGAGGAAAAACGGGAATAAGGAGCACTACGATTAGTACACATAATGTAGGGGGGGTCAAGGGGAAGGCAGTACAACACAGAGAAGACAAGTCGTCACTCTATAGCATCTTACTATGCTGATGGACAGTGACTGTAATGGGGTATGTGGTGGGGACTTGATAATGGGGGAAATCTAGTAACCACAATGTTGCTCATGTGATGGTACATTCATGATACCAAAGAAAAACAAAACAAAAAAGATACCGTAGATCTTAGATGACATTTGGACCATCCGTGCACACCACTGATCCCTCCCCATGAAACTGACCTCTCATGCCTATAGGTGCCCCCTTTTGTACACTTTCTGGCTGCTGCCTGAGCCTCAGTTAAGGCCAAGTTAAGGAAAATAACTATCCCAAGAGCCATGTGGGGCTACTATGTGGCACTAACCAAGCCTGCACACTGTGGGGGTCGTGATTCTGGCCTTGAGTGATGCTGGAGCCCAGAGGGTTTGCCAGCAGAAAAGAGCTAGTTTCTGGATAAGGAGGTGACCAGCAAGGTGAGGCATACCAGCAAGGTATGCCAGGGCCATCTCTGCTGTTCAAGAATTTGAATTTTTGAAAACTTACTAAAATAGGCATCACCTATATATATATATATATATCCTTGACACTTCTTTACAAATCATAGGCCCATCGTTAGAGACTCACCTCCAAAATGTGTAGTTAGGATAAGTGTTTGGTTATCCTAGGTGCAATTCTGAGGTTGCACAGTGTCAGGCTATATTTGGATTCATAAATCTCTTGGTTACTGAGACATCATTAACTGTGTGGGCCACAGTACATTCAAGGCTGAGCCTCAGTGGGATGTGAAGACCAAGGTGACTGACACAGGTGCAGATGGCGGGCATGGGTGTGGGGAGGGCAGGGTCTCACTGCAGGCTCTGGGCAGCACATCTGAGTGGTAGCCAGTTGAAAGAAGTGATTGTGTGAACTGGGATAACAAATTTAAAGACCCTGAAATGATTCATAGCCTTTAGAATTGCTTTCTGGGCTGTCTGAACCACAACAATAAAGTTCTTAAATTCATGCCACCAGCACTGCAATAAAAACGGAGAAAGGGCAAGGAGCCAGAGGAGTTCTAAAGCAGGCCTGGCCACCCCAGCCACCTCGTTGGTGCTGCACGCTAGTGGTTTCAAGGGGACACCACTTCTGCCAGGTGCCCAAACGATGGGGCAGGGCTGCTCTCCCCATCCCATTCTGCCAGCAGTTCGGTACTTAGCTCCCCTCACAGATGGCCCTCGGTGTACATTTTCATTTGCTTTAATCTGATCAACACTGCTAGAGGCGGCACAGGGAAACATCCAGGGACTGGGGTCACTCTGACCTTGTATCTTGGACATAGAGTATTCGATCTCCACACTACAAAAGGATACGTGGATACGAAGTGAAGACAATGTCTGGAGAACCCCCTGAAAACCACTAATTGGAAGTTAAAGAGGAAAGAGTGGCTTCCTGGTTAATTTTCACAAAGGCGTGCTGGAACCCAGCAGATTACTAAAGATTGAGCTCATTCAGCGCCCAGCCTCTCTCCCCGCCGAGCTGTCCTCAAGCACGCTCCCTGCTCCTTCCCTGCCCTGTGCAGCAATGCCACTCCTAGGCCCTCCCGGGTCAGCGTCAAAGGTCAGACTCCTCCATCAAGTGGTGATAAGCGGGGGCATGAGGCAGAACAAGGTGTTCGGTGACTGAACTAAGTGTGTTTTAGTTTGCCGAACACTGGTAGCAAACAGGGCTGCTAGGTGACAGCAGTGAAATGCACCCCTCATGGACTGCTTTAAGGAAGGTAGGGAAAAACAAATATTCAGGCTAAAAATAGTTTCCTTAGAATTGCTTTCTGGGCTGTCTAAACCACAACAATGAAAGTTCTTATACTCATGCCACCAGAACTGCAGTAAACATGAAGAAAGGGAAGGAAGCCAGAAGAGTTCTAAAGCAGGCCTGGCCACCCTGGCCACCTCCTTGGTGCTGCATGCTGTCGGTTTCAAGGGGACACAACTTCTGATAAGCTCTCCCAAGATTAGCTATAGTTGGCTTTTCACTGCTGGCCAATCTTTAAGCTCAGGTAACTACTGCCTATTTGGCTCAGTCAAAAGAAAGAAGACCAGGGAGTGATTTGGTAGAAGACAGAGACGGTATCCCATCTGTACATAGCTTTTTCTCAACACACAAACCAGACAACAGCCATATCAACTATATAGCTCTGTAGACCAGTATCTGTGCTGCTTTACAAAGTATTTTGAATTTTCCTGATTAAAAATTTACTCAAGCTGCAGGAGAACATGCATCATTTCAGAATGACAGTTTTATATGCAGTCTCATTCTGCTTCTCTTCATTACCAGAACTTCCGAGTCATTTGCACTTGGCTGCCAAGCCTAAGACTCCTCGCTGTTCTGAGGTGATTCTTTATTTTAATAAACAAGACTGGCTGATTGTGAAAGTTATTGGTGTTTATTCTAATGGCAAACAACTTTTTTTAGGACTCCATGCAGTTTTCAAAGCATTTCATATATATATGCTCACCTAATTTTTGCAGCCACCTTTAAGGATGACATTAGTACTCTTGGTTGGTAGATGAGGACATGGAGGCTCAGCTGTCTCCAAAGACAGACTGCCTGGAACTGCAGGAGGCAGCCTGGTGCAGAGGACTCTGTCCAAAAAAGGTGATGGTAGTTTGCTCAATTAGGTTAGTTCCTTGCAGAATTTGTACTGGGACAATGCAGAGGGCTGCCCAGAAAAGACTGTGGCTAGTACAGAAAGAGGTGGTGATGTTAATGTGTATAGATCACGTGCAGGATAAAGACATGGCCGGGAGAAACAAGGAGGGAGACAGAGCAGAGGCGATCTCATGCAGAAGGCCTCTGGCCCTTAGACCTGCCTCAGTTTTGAACAACTTTTAGGTGTATCCTTGAAGAAATCCCCCTTGTCTGGAAATGGCCACCATGTGTGAACCTGTCCTGGCAATGAAATTGCCTAACAATACAGAAGCATTTTTAAAGAAAATTCACATTAGAATCAGGACTGTGTATGTCTCATTCACAAAGTATCAGAAGGAAGACAGACATACAAAGCTTGCTATTCTGTCTCCTTGGTAACCTCTGAATCTATAGCCCTAGACACGTGCCTTTTATTTTAAGTCAATGAAAGTTTACTGAGCATCAATCATGTGCAAGAAACTATGCAGGCCGTTTGTTAGGCTTAGTCATACTGTCATCTTTCTGCTACTTCACTTCTCCTGTGTTATGTGCCTCCATAGAAACTGGGATCTTTCTTCAACAGCCTTGTGGTCCCAATTAGCTCAATGTTTCCCATAACACAGGAACTAAAGAACCAATTAATGAATGTATTTATGGCATGCCTCTGCATGAAGTTCAAGGAAGTCTAAAAATGGTAGTGCCTGAGAAGCTATTGAGTTCAGGTTAAGGAGAAAACAAGGGAAGATCTATAAATCTACTGACTTGTAAAACGAGGTCAGAGGCCTGAACATTTGACCCATGTGGCTAATTAGACCAAGGGCGGCATCTGACTCAAGTGGAACCTGTCCACCAGCTGGTCAGTGAGCTTGGACCTGGTGAGAAAAGTTGGATTAGGTCAACCAGATGCTTTTGTTGAGGGTGTCAGAAATAGGGGAAAGATCTGAAATTGGTGTTGATTTGAAAGCTGGAACCTGAAGGTCATTTAGACTAAGGGGCTGGGCAGGTGCTCTGAACTCTGCAAAATATGGACAAAGCAGAAGCTATATGGTGGGAAGGTGGGGAGAGAGAAAGTGAGTATGAGAAAATAAGACGGAATAGAGAAGCAGAAACTGGTAGGCACGCCACAGGAAGAGTGATGGAGAGAAAGGTCAGGCCCAGCCTCAGATCAGCTCTTTCTGAACCGTCCCTGGTTTGTCCAGCTTTTCTTCTTTTGTATCAAGTGTATTTCTTGGAACTACAAGAACCCTGACTGGAACACCTCCCACCATGAGTGAGGTCCTTCTCTCCCTTCTCCCTGCTGTTATAACAAAAAAATAATTTCAAGAAATATTTTTCCTAAGAAATAAGTCATTCTCCACTAAACAATATCCCAGAGGGTCTCACCTGGGGGGCAGTTTTGCCTGGCAATGTCTGGAGACATTTTTGATTATTATAAGGGGGGTGGGATTGGGTGTGAGTAGAGGCAGTTCTGCTAACCATCTTTCAATGTACAAGGCAGCCTCTTCAACAAAGAAGTATCTGGTCCAAAATACCAGTAGTGCAGAGGTTGAAAAACCCTGCCCTAGACCAAGGGGGTGGTAACGCACAGCATATACCACCCGCTGTATTCCAGGGTCACAGGTCATTTGATATAGATGGAAAAAGTCAAGACTGGGAAAATCTTAAAATGCTCAGAGATGTGTGTTAGGGTATTGAGATGATTGGTGAATCTCCACCCTTTTTCTTTTCAAAGTTTTATGTGTTGCCATTTTTATTGGGTACAATTTAAAAAAGCAAAAACAAATAAACAGACCAAAAAAAAAAAACGAAGAAAGAAGAAGAAGAAGAAAGAAGAAGGAGGAGGAGGAGGAGGAGGATTTTAATGGGAAGAGAATGGGAGGATTCAGGTGCTCAAGGATGAAAAACTACCTTTGGGGGATTTTAGAATGTGTGAGCACAAGTCTTAAAAAAACTAAATGTGTCTCCCTCCCTATATCAGGCAAACTATGGGCCAAATCTAGCCTACCACCTGTTTTTGTAAATAAAGCCTAATTGGAACACATCCATGCTCATTTGATTTCATCTATGGCTGCTTGCACAACACCACAGTTGAGTAGATGTGACAGAGACTGTATGACCCGCAAAGTCTAAACTATTTACTATCTGGCACTTAACAGAAAAGTTTGCTGCTCCTTATTCTAGATATTTCCTGAGAATCATTATACAGTGAGCCATTACTAAATAATGTGTCCTTTTTCTCAAAGCTGTGATAGCAAGGTTTACCTTTAGTTGTCCGTAATGAAGACCTGAAAAATAGTGGCTTAAGTAAGATACTTCAATCTTACATAAAAGTCCAGGACTGAATTGACACTCCAGTGTCAGAGACCCACGCTGTACTCCACATAGCCTCCACTGCCAAGGCACACAATGGTCCAAAACGGCTGCCAAAGTACCAGCCATTACAGTCATATCCAGGTAGCAAGAAGGAAGAAGAACCACCTCAAAGCAACTTTTATGGAAACTTCTGGAAATATCACTAAACACTTCTACTTGTAAATCATTGGCTAAACTTGGCCATATAGATACACTTAGCTGTAGTGGCAACTCGGAAGAGTAGACTTTTAGTTGTTTGGCAAGTTGCTTAGATAAAAAAATCAAAGTTAAGTCATTTTTAAAATGGGGGGTTGGATACTGAAAGATAATTAGCAGTTTCTGCCACAGGAACCTTACTTCAATCACCAAGCCCCTTGTTAAGATAGGTGCAGGCTCTGAGCAGGCCAATCATTTGGCATAGCTCCAACATGACAGGCCTTAAATATCTAACATTTATATAAGACATGGTAAGATCAGTAGCAGTGAGAATTATTTCTTGCTTTTGGCTGGCTGTTTTCAAATTTCCAATCAAAAGTACTCTCTCTTTCAGAAGGAATTGGATGAATTCTCCTTTGCCAGTTAGGATGCAGTTGTGTGTGTAGAACTGTGTCAAGAATATTCCTATATAGTCCAGTCATGTGTGTGCCATGTGTGCGTGTATTTTAATGGACTGTCTGCCTTCCTGGTCTGTCCCTGCATCCGCAGGACCATGACACTACCTGACTCCCATTGCAATATCCAGTTCCCATGCCCAGTCAGCAGTTACCCCACTCACTGCAAATCCCCTATGAGCCAGAAAGACTCAGAATGTATCCCCTGCCCCAAACCATAGCTATCCCCACACCCAGGGCAAAAACATCTCTCTGTAACTTTTATGTTTTGTTAATCTCCAATCAAAAGGACTGCTCATCTCATTTTTAGCACTGGTGATACGAGAGGCAGAGGTAAGTCTAAGGCAATATGAAGAAGCAAGAGCTTGAGAAGCAGACAGTTAAGAGTGGATTCTGAATCCTTGATTCCAGAGCATTTTCTGCACATTAAACAAGAATGGGAAACATATGACAAATCACATGTCTTTTTAATACTTAGCAGTCTTGTTCCCCTACTTTTCCTCCCCTTCCGGAGTGAGTAACCAGACTTTCAGTATCAACATGTAAATTGGAAATTTCTCTTTCACATAAAAGTCTAGGGGTGAATATGTACTCTATTGTGTCAGGGACCCAGGCTGGCTCATACACTTTATTTCTGTATAGTTAGGAGACAGTTATCTGCGGGCTCCAAAATATATTTAAAGGATGCCAAAAGCAGTTCAAATCATGTAAAAGCCAAATGGGAGGAAATGAAGAGAAGAAACACACAGAATGGCATATCTTAGAAAATACCAGCAAAAATACATTTCTCAGAGCTGAGCGTTACAATCTGAAGTGCAAAGACTGTATCACTGGTAAGTGTTGTACAAGGTACAACTTCTGTTTGTAACAAGGGTAGATTTAGTGTGGGAGGCAGACTTACACAAAGAACCAAAGAGATCAATGAGCCATATGTACATTCTTGGCACTGGAGAAAAAGAAAGCTTTACTGTTGTGGAAACCATGCCTGAATGACTCCCTTAGCCCCTCCCTGCCATGTCAACCCCTCAACCTCATGGAAATCTCTGGTTCAGAAAAACTAATGCATTCAAATATGAGTGACAAAAAGGTATTTGTATGTATACCACTGATATAACAATTTAAAAATAGTAGAAAAGGTAAGGACAATGTCAGAGAAACTTAACAAGCAAGTCATAGAAAAATGTTGCCAGTGGATCACATGACATTTCTGGCCAAATATTTTGCAATAGATTTTAAAAACCAAATGAAGCAATTTTTCTATAAAGGAAAATCACAAAGGAGAAATAATTTAGAGAAGAGATAGCAAGAAAACAGGAGGAACTGAAATGTGAGCTTGCAGAACTCAGAAAAGGGGGCAGAACAAAGTAACTGAAGACAGAAAAGGAATGTGTACAAGAAGAGATCGTAGAAAACACAGTGAGGGACAGAGAAGATAACGAGGGATCATTCAAGATGAAATAGAAATAACTTTAAAACATTAGAAGAGAAAATATTAGAGAGGTCAGGCAAATGAGAGCCTATTCATGCATAACTGGAATTCCTGAAGAATGAAACAGAACGGAACAGTGGATCAGAACAAACCCTTAAAGATGTAAGTCAAGAAAACTCTCCTAAAACCAAAGCAGAGTCAAATGTGATTAGGGAGAGACAACAATATCAGTTGATTCTTGAACTACATGGATTTGAATTGTGTGGGTTCACTGATACATGGATTTTTTTCAATAAATATAATGGAAAACTTTTTGGAGTTTGTGACAAAATTGCAGATGACTTGTGTAGCCTAAAAATATTGAAAAAATTAAGAAAGAGGTATGGCATGAATGTATAAAATATATGTAGCTACTAGTCTATTTTATCATTTACTACCATAAAATACGTACAAATCTCTTATAAAAAGTTAAAATTTATCAAAAATATATGCATATAAACATTTATAGACTGTACATGGCCTCATTTGCAGTTGAGAGGAATATAAACAAATGTAAAGATGCAGTATAAAATCATAACTGCATAAAATTAATGGTAGTACATACTGTATTATTGTTATGATTTTGTAGCCACCTCCTGTTGATAATGTAGTAAGCTCAAGTTTCAAGATGATTCATCTTGCAAACAGGTGATGTAAACTTATGGTATTGATAAATACAGTCCAGTATTGTAAATGCATTTTCTTTATAATTTTCTCAACATTTTCTTTTCTCTAGCTTACTTTACTGTAAGACTACAGCATAAAATACATATAACATGAAAAATGTATTATCAACTGTATTATCATAAGGCCTCTAGTCAACAGCAGGCTATCAGTCATTAAGTTCTTGGACAGTCAAAAGTTATGTGCAGATTTTCGACTACACAGGAACCAGTGTCCCTAACCTCTGTGTCATTCAAGGGTCAGCTGTTCAAGGGAAAACAGGTCAACACTGATATGGATACTCATTAACTTATTAAACTTTATCTTAGGACTTAATATAGGTTTTGGCCTGTGATTAAGTGCTTAATAAATATTCACCAAGAGACTAATGTAACTTTCTTCTCCATAAACTCCTCTTTCAGCCTCATCTCCTCTGTTCCTGGAATATGAGATGGTAAGAAATCACTTTCGAAAACAATACTGAAAAACTCCAAGATCTTTAAAACATTATTTTACATAGTTTTTCTTCATGAAGGCAGGAAAGATTAAAAATGCATTTTAGAAATATTTTCAGAAAGGATTGATACATAAGGCTTCACTGATAAGCTATACATTCACTATATATATTCAGAAGACTTGCATTCAGAAGACATATGTATTGGGTTTCAGCAAAATTTTATATGTTTCCATAGACATTTGTCACACAAGAGGCAAAAAGGATAAAAATCAGAAAGCTTTTTACTTACTTTGGATGTTCAAACTTGTCTATAAGATCAACTTTTTCGACCAGGTCTCCTCCAATTGTTCGTACTAAGTCATAGAAATCGTTTTCTGTGTATTTCTCAGAGGGCAGCCAGAATGAAATGTCATTTATCACAGCAGGATATTTGCTAAGGGGCTAACAAAATGAGAAGAAAAGACAGATTGATTTGTTAGTTGGCTGAAAATGTTTAAATTCTTCACAGAAAGTTATACTTGGCTAATTAGAAAATGCTGGTAAAACATTATTTCAGCACTTCAATTTTCAGGAACAAAGTGAACTTAAAAAATAAGTCAATATTCAAAATTAGAAAATTCCATTAAAAACGTTATAGATTCTTATCACATTCATATGTAACAGTATCATATATTATATCTCCATTAATGTTCAAATTCAGTACAAAGCAATTTGAATGTATCATATTTCAGCTTTTTCTATTTGAATACTAGAGGAGAAAAGTTCAAATTTAATTAACAAGCAATTCATTAACTTCTTGTGATACTTCCAGGAAACCATTTGAATAGAGAAATAAGTAAGGGCTTGTCAAAACTGATATTTCAATTAGTAATGTCATTATTTGTTAGTATTTCTAATTATTAAGATAAAGGACTGGGCCAGTAAGTAGCCATTTAGGGAGTTATATTTCAAATTATGCCTCTCAGGATGTGATAAACAGAAATGTAGCCATTTCCCCTATTGTATCCTGTTTTTTTCCAGTGATCAGAGTTCACTAGTTCATCTTTATTTGGATAGATATATAAAATGAGATACTTTCAGAAGTTACTGCATTTGTTTTCATGGCTTATATATATGTATCTGTATTGGTCTGTAAGTTACCTCCACCACAAAAATGTTTTATTAAACATTTAATTATCTAACTATGAAGTCCTAAGGGAATGTTTGCTAAACATACACATTTGTTAGAAGGGCAAATTTATAAATTGATTACACCAAGCCTGATATCACTAGAAACTCTTTGGTGAATCACTACTGATAAGAAAAAGTATCCAACTTTTTAAAGGGCAAACTCTCTGAAGAGCCAAATGCTGAAACATAAATGATTATTCAAGTAGAAATATCAATGAAGTTGTCAAAACAAAATGTGTAAATTTAGAACACACATGTCAAATGAACATATAAATAAAGCTACCATCCAGGTGCTCTTGACAAAAAACCAAGGCTCCTGAAAAAACATTCTGTTTTCTCTCCTAAAGTCAAGATGCTGTGATAACAGCCCACGGGTTAATGTAACAAGAGAGAAAAGGACTTAGGTGGTTACAGAAGTTGTTTCTACTTTTGACAACACCCTTTTGCCACTTGAGGAATATAGAAATTTAGGGAGATTAGATAAGAGGCTGGGATAGCCAGGAATTCACATGAAATCTCTTCTTCACTTGATCCAAGCTGAGGAACCACACTTGTTGAGCTCTGATGTGAGGCAGGATGACAGAAATGGGAGATGGTGCTCAACTGAGCATTTTTGTCAGCAACCCACTGACAATGATCAACACAATAATAATGTAATTAGCCAGAATATAGGCCCCTGAGACATTTAAAATAATATGTATTACATTAAATACAGCTTTTGAAACCACGGAGAAAATCTCAGATCATACTGCATTGCAAACCTAGTTGAAGCCAACAAATTATAACAAGTATCAAATAATGGTTTAATTAAAGGAAGCACTTACTACGCTAATTGGTATGTGTCAGATATTGGACACATACTAATGATTCTTGTTTTTGTGGGAGAGGAAATAAAATTTTGTTTTGAAAATAAGAAGATAAATAGAAATCCATGGTCACTGAAATATAGCCTTTCTGGTGTCTAGACAGAGGTGGTGGTAAAAACCATCCGGTGGCTTCCCATTACTCTTAGGATAAGCCCCGGTTCTTAAAAGGTTCCACCTCTTTCCATTGTTCTCCATACTCAGGCCAGCTTAGCTCTTGAACACACTAAGCTAATTCTTCCATATACTATTTCCTGCCCTCCCTGCCCCACCTCAGCTACCAAGTGCACTTAACCTCCCAGACTCCATTAGTGCCTTGTCATGCCGCCCCCTACTTCTCTTCCATGGTGCTTTCCATCATTGTAATTATTAAAGTCTGCCTTCCCAGTCAGTATGTGATAATTTTTGAGGGTGGGGTGTGCATTTTTTTTCACCACTAAATCTCTATCATGTTGCATCATCCCCTGCACATTGTATTCACTAAGAGCACATTACAACACTGCCTTGTGTGAACAATGGCTACACTGCAGTGAATCAGTGCAGCAGGACCAGCTAATGGACGTATCATGGAGACTTGCTTCCACCCCTGGCTATGTTGTGACAAGGAGATAGTGACCATGCGGAATGATAAATAGGCTGGTGGTAGATGGGCAGAGTAACCTGGTAGGGATTTGATAATCCATAATCACAGAATCAGAGAATTTTAGATTTGGAAGGGACCTGCTAACTTAAACAATGAGGTAAACTGAGGCAAGCTCAAATGACCAGAAACTGAGTTTATTTGTGAATAGCAAAGGAACTGCAATTCAGAAAACACATGCTATAGCAAGCTGCAGGTGAGTCGAGGGTTTGGGGGAGGCTGTATTCAAGGACAGGGAGTGCATAGAGGGAGAAGTCCAGCCAGAGTCCAGGCAGTAAGTGGATTGGCTTGCAGATGAGGAGAGATTCTTGGCAGATGTCCATTGGACAGGAGGTGGACTCCATCTTCTGTAAATAAGTTATTTATGGGAAATCAGTGTCTCAGTTCCTAAGTTCGGTTCTCCTGAGGGCGCATGCCTGAGATTCTCCATTTCATATCCTCTGGTTCTATTTTAAATTGAAATCCTTTCACAGAACTTAAATAGCATCTAATATTTCTCATTACTTTTCTTGATCTAGTCAGAGGCATGTCTGCTTTATTAATTTTACCAAATATCATGCATTGGTTAGTTCTTTAGAGAGACTTTCTATAATTCTTGTTTTTTTTTCTTAAAAATTGAAAAGGGGATCAAAATGACAGATGTAGTAGAGACTTTAGAATCCACAAGTGAATATTATGAACTATTTAATAACAAGGAATTAAAAAATTTGCATTGAATGAATAATTTTCACTCAAGACAAAAAATTTAAACCAATGACTGTACCAAACTGAATTATCAGTCAAATATTATAAGTGTTAGATTGTTCATAATGTAACTTTTTCAAATATTTAAGGTGAAGTAGTCCTATTAACACATAAACTGTTAAATGAATCAGAAAAGGAGTGAAAAGCAGTGTAATTCATAAAAAATTATAGTCCAATTTCACCTTGCAACCTACATGAAAGATCCTAAAACTTCAGCAAACACAGTTAAACAGCATACTAAAATATTACAAAATGAGTAAGTAGGGTTTATTCCAGAATAATGGGAATAATTTTAAGCTAAAAATAATCTACTGATGAACAAAGAAAAAAAATCATGTGATTTTTTTCATAGAAATATTTGATAAGTGCAATTTATTCATTATAAGAAAAAATTGTTTGGAAAACAATAAATGGAAGAAAACTTCCTTAACCTAAAAAGATGTTTATTGAAAACCTATGTAGCAAACATATTTAATGTTAAAAATTTTTTAAGAGCATTACAAATGAAGTCAAGAATAAGATAAGGATATCCATGCTCACTTTGTTTTGTCACATTGTAAATCCTAACCAAGGTAATAAACAGGAAAAGCTATGAACTAAGTGGACTGAAATGGAATAGAAAAAATAAGTGGTCCTAAATTTGAATCTTTCTTACTAGCTGTATGACTTGGACAAACTGCTGAATTTATCAGTTTCCTCATCTGAAAAATGGAAGTATTAATAGTATCTACCTTATATAATAATTACTATTTCACATATATTGTTATATTATACACACAATATACAAGAGTTAAAGTGAATGAGTCTGAGATTTATGGCTATAAATGTTCCTCTAAATACCTATTTAGATATATCTCTCAAGTCTTTTCTTTCCATATATTTTCTCTTTTCCTGCATTTAATTGGCTTAATCAATTAAAAATATTCTAATAGTTTTCCTTCATTTTTTTTCTATTTTTTTTATTTTGGTATCATTAATCTACAATTACATGAAGGACATTATGTTTCCTAGCCTCCCCCCTTCACCAAGTCCCCCCGACATCCCCGTTCACAGTCACTGTCCATCAAAATAGTAAGATGCTGTAAATTCACTACTTGTCACCAAGTTCACAGTCACGGTCCTTCAACATAGTAAGATGCTGTAAAATCACTACTTGTCTTCTCTGTGTTGCATAGCCCTCCCAATACTATACATGCTAATCGTAATGTTCCCTTTCTTTTCTTCCTGCCCTTATCCCTCCCTTCCTACCTGTCCTCCCCAGTCCCTTTCCCTTTGGTAACTATTAGTCCATTCTTGGGTTCTGTGTTTCTGCTGCTGTTTTGTTCCTTCAGTTTTCTTTTGTTCTCATACTCCACATATGAGTGAAATCATTTGGTATTTCTCTTTCTCCGCCTGGCTTATTTCACTTAGCATTAATACCCTCTAGCTCCATCCATGTTGTTGTGAATGGTAGGATTTGTTTTTCTCTTATGGCTGAATAATATTCCATTGTGTATATGTACCACATCTTCTTTATGGACATTTAGGTTGCTTCCATATCTTGGCTATTGTAAATAATGCTGCGATAAACATAGGGGTGCATCAGTCTTTTTCAAACTGGAGTGCTGCATTCTTGGGGTAAATTCCTAGATGTGGAATTCCTGGGTCAAATGGTATTTCTATTTTGAGCATTTTGAGGAACCTCCATACTGCTTTCCACAGTGGTTGAACTAATTTACATTCCCACCAGCAGTGTAGGAGGGTTCCCCTTTGTCCACAACCTCGCCAATGTTGTTGTTTGTCTTTTGGATGGCAGCCATCCTTACTGGTGTGAGATGATATCTCTTTGTGGTTTTAATTTGCATTTCTCTGATGACGAGCAATGTGGAGCATCTTTTCATGTGTCTGTTGGCCATTTGAATTTCTTCTTAGGAGAACTGTCTATTCAGCTCCTCTGCCCATTTTTTAATTGGATTATTTGCTTTTTGTTTGAGGTGTGTGAGCACTTTATATATTTTGGATGTCAACCCTTTATCGTATCTGTCATTTTCGAATATATTCTCCCATACTGTAGGATACCTTTTTGTTCTATTGATGGTGTCCTTTGCTGTACAGAAGCTTTTCAGCTTGATATAGTCCCATTTGTTTATTTTTGCGTTTGTTTCCCTTGCCTGGGGAGATATGTTCAGGAAGAGGTCACTCATGTTTATGTCTAAGAGATTTTTGCCTATGTTTTTTTCTAAGAGTTTTATGGTTTCACGACTTGCATTCAAGTCTTTGATCCATTTCGAATTTACTTTTGTGTACAGGGTTAGACAGGGATCCAGTTTCATTCTCTTACATGTAGCTGTCAAGTTTTGCCAGCACCATCTGTTGAAGAAACTGTCATTTCCCCATTGTATGTCCATGGCCCCTTTATCGAATATTAGTTGACCATATATGTTTGGGTTAATGTTTGGAGTCTCTATTCTGTCACATTGGTCTGTGGCTCTGTTCTTGTGCCAGTACCAAATTGTCTTGATTACTGTGGCTTTGTAGTAGAGCTTGAAGTTGGGGAGTGAGATCCCCCCCACTTTATTCTTCCTTCTCAGGATTGCTTTAGCTATTCGGAGTCTTTGATGTTTCCATATGTATTTTTGAACTATTTGTTCCAGTTCACTGAAGAAAGCTGTTGGTAATTTGATAGGGATTGCATTGAATCTGTATATTGCTTTGGGCAGGATGGCCATTTTGACGATATTAATTCTTCCAAGCCAAGAGCATGAGATGAGTTTCCATTTGTTAGTGACCTCTTTAATTTCTCTTAAGAATGTCTTATAGTTTTCGGAGTATAGGTCTTTCACTTCCTTGGTTAGGTTTATTCCTAGGCATTTTATTCTTTTTGATGCTATTGTGAATGGAATTGTCTTCCTGATTTCTCTTTCTATTAGTTTATTGTTAGTGTACAGGAAAGCCACAGATTTCTGTGTGTTAATTTTGTATCCTGCAACTTTGCTGAATTCCGACATTAGCTCTAGTAGTTTCGGAGTGGAGTCTTTAGTGTTTTTTATGTACAATATCATGTCATCTGCAAATAGTGACAGTTTATCTTCTTCTTTACCAATCTGGATTCCTTGTATTTCTTTGTTTTGTCTAATTGCCGTGGCTAGGACCTCCAGTACTATGTTGAATAACAGTGGGGAGAGTGGCATCCCTGTCTTGTTCCCGATCGCAGAGGAAAAGCTTACAGCTTCTCGCTGTCCAGTATGATGTTGGCTGTGGGTTTATCATATGTGACCTTTATTATGTTGAGGTACTTGCCCTCTATACCCATTTTGTTGAGAGTTTTTATCATGAATGGATGCTGAATTTTATCGAATGCTTTTTCAGCATCTATGGAGATGATCATGTGGTTTTTGTCTTTCTTTCTGTTGATGTGGTGGATGATGTTGATGGATTTTCGAATGTTGTACCATCCTTGCATCCCTGGGATGAATCCCACTTGGTCATGGTGTATGATCCTTTTGATGTATTTTTGAATTTGGTTTGCTAATATTTTGTTGAGTATTTTTGCATCTATGTTCATTAGGGATATTGTTCTGTAGTTTTCTTTTTGGTGGGGTCTTTGCCTGGTTTTGGTATTAGGGTGATGTTGGCTTCATAGAATGAGTTTGGGAGTATTCCCTCCTCTTCTATTTTTTGGAAAACTTTAAGGAGAATGGGTATTATGTCTTCTCTGTATGTCTGATAAAATTCCAAGGTAAATCCATTTGGCCCGGGGGTTTTGTTCTTTGGTAGTTTTTTGATTACAGCTTCGATTTCATTGCTGGTAATTGGTCTGTTTAGGTTTTCTGTTTCTTTCTGGGTCAGTCTTGGAAGGTTGTATTTTTCTAGGAAGTTGTCCATTTCTACTAGGTTTCCAAGCTTGTTAGGATATAGGTTTTCATAGTACTCTCTAATAATTCTTTGTATTTCTGTGGGGTCCGTCATGATTTTTTCTTTCTCATTTCTGATTCTGTTGATTTGTGTTGACTTTCTTTTCCTCTTAGTAAGTCTGGCTAGAGGCTTATCTATTTTGTTTATTTTCTCAAAGAACCAGCTCTTGCTTTCATTGATTTTTGCTATTGTTTTATTCTTCTCAATTTTATTTATTTCTTCTCTGATCTTTATTATGTCCCTCCTTCTGCTGACCTTAGGCCACATTTGTTCTTCTTTTTCCAATTTCGATAATTGTGACATTAGACCATTCATTTGGGATTGAACTTCCTTCTTTACATATGCCTGGATTGCTATATACTTTCCTCTTAAGACTGCTTTTGCTGTATCCCACAGTAGTTGGGGCTTTGAGTTGTTGTTGTTATTTGTTTCCATATATTGCTGGATCTCCCTTTTGATTTGGTCATTGATCCATTGATTATTTAGGAGCATGTTGTTAAGCCTCCATGCGTTTGTGAGCCTTTTTTCTTTCTTCGTACAGTTCATTTCTAGTTTTATACCTTTGTGGTCTGAAAAGTTGGGTGGTAGGATTTCAGTGTTTTGGAATTTACTGAGGCTCTTTTTGTGGCCTAGTATGTGGTCTATTCTGGAGAATGTTCCATGTGCACTTGAGAAGAATGTGTATCCTGTTGCTTTTGGATGTAGAGTTGTGTAGATGTCTATTAGGTCCATCTGTTCTAGTGTGTTGTTCAGTGCCTCTGTGTCCTTACTTATTTTCTGTCTGGTGGATCTATCCTTTGGAGTGAGTGGTGTGTTGAAGTCTCCCAAAATGAATGCATTGCATTCTATTTCCTCCTTTAATTGTTAGTATTTGTTTCACATATGTTGGTGCTCCTGTGTTGGGTGCATATATATTTATAATGGTTATATCCTCTTGTTGGACTGAGCCCTTTATTGTTATGTAATGTCCTTCTTTATCTTTTGTTACTTTCTTTATTTTGAAGTCTATTTTGTCTGATACTAGTATTGTAACACCTGCTTTTTTCTCTCTGTTGTTTGCATGAAATATCTTTTTCCATCCCTTGACTTTAAGTCTGTGCATGTCTTTGGGTTTGAGGTGAGTCTCTTGTAAGCAGCATATGGATGGGTCTTGCTTTTTTATCCATTCTATTACTCTGTGTCTTTTGATCGGTGCATTCAGTCCATTTACATTTAGGGTGATTACTGAAAGGTATGTACTTATTGGCATTGCAGGCTTTAAGTTTGTGGTTACCAAAGGTTCAAGGTTAGCTTCTTTACTATCTTACTGTCTAACTTAACTCACTTATTGAGCTATTATAAACATGGTCTGATGATTCTTTATTTCTCTCCTTTCTTATTCCTCCTCCTCCCTTCTTCATATGTTGTGTGTTTTTTTCTGTGCTCTTTTTAGGAGTGCTCCCATCTAGAGCAGTCCCTGTAAGATGCCCTGTCGAGGTGGTTTGTGGGGGGCAAATTCCCTCAACTTTTGCTTGTCTGGGAATTGTTTAATCCCTCCTTCATATTTAAATGATAATCGTGCTGGATACAGTAATCTTGGTTCGAGGCCCTTCTGTTTCATTGCATTAAGTATATCATGCCATTCTCTTCTGGCCTGTAGGGTTTCTGTCGAGAAGTCTGATGTTAGCCTGATGGGTTTTCCTTTGTAGGTGACCTTTTTTTCTCTCTGGCTGCCTTTAATACTTTGTCCTTGTCTTTGATCTTTGCCATTTTAATTATTATGTGTCTTGGTGTTGCCCTCCTTGGATCTCTTGTCATGGGAGTTCTCTGTACCTCTGTGGTCTGAGAGGCCTTTTCCTCCCCTAGTTTGGGGACGTTTTCAGCAATTATTTCTTCAAAGACACTTTCTATCCCTTTTTCTCTCCCTTCTTCTTCTGGTACCCCTATAATGTGGATATTGTTCCGTTTCAATTGGTCACTCAGCTCTCTTAGAATTCTTTCATTCCTGGAGATCCTTTTATCTCTCTCTGCATCAGCTTCTCTGCGTTCCTGTTCTCTGTTTTCTAGTCCATTAATGGTCTCTTGCATCTCATCCATTCTGTTTTGAAGTCCTTCTAGGGCTTGTTTTATTTCTGTATTCTCCCTTCTTAGTTCTTGCATATTTCTCTGCAAGTCCATCAGGATGGTTATGACTTTTGTTTTGAATTCTTTGTCAGGAAGACTGGTTAAATCTATCTCCCCAGGTTCCTTCTCAGAGGAAGATGTAGCAGATGTCTAAGCTGTCTGGGTTAGTCTTGTCTGGATCAAATTTTTTTTGCCTTTTCATGTTGATAGGTGCAATGGTGAGCTATTGACTTTCTGTCAGCTGGGAGGGCCAAGGCTTTCCACCTGCTCCTGGCCTTTCTTTATTGGGAGAACTGTGACCCCTAGTGGCTTATGTTGGGCAACTGCGTGTAGACTGGGTCTCTGTGTCTTCCTGGGCTGGTATGGAGGAAGCTCCCTTGCTGTGGGCATGGCCAGCCTCAAGCTGCTGCTCTGCTATGGCAGGGCCCCGGAGGGGTAATGGACGGGGGGCTGTTTGGCTGTTTACCTCTGTGAGGGGTCTCAGAGCTGTTGCCCAGGGGGTTAGTGCGCCCGGGGTTCCCTGGAATTTCCAGCTACTGGACTGTGACCCAGGAAGCTTCCATCCAGCGGTGGCATCCCTGTCCCTTTAAGACTTTCAAAAAACACTCGCTTGTCTTTGTGACAGGGGCGCCGGCTTCGGGACCTGCTCAAAGGTCTTGTTGTCCTGTTTCCCTAGTTTCCAGCCCTCCACGCATGCACTGTGTGTCTGCGCTCTGGTGTGGATGGTTAGGGCTGGGTGGTCAGCAGTCCTGGGCTTCGTCTCCCTCCCCGCTCCAACTCCTCTCCTCCCACCGGGAGCTGGGATGAGGGGCGCTCAGGTCCCGCTGGGCTGGGGCTTGTATCTTTCCCCCTTCGCGAGGCACTGGGTTCTCACAGGTGTGGCTGTAGTCTGGCTGTTGTCCTGTGTCTTCTGGTCTTTTAGGATCAGTTGTATTTGTTGTATTTTCAAAAATATATATGTTTTTGGGAGGAGATTCCCACTGTCCTACTCACTCTGCCATCTTGGCTCCCGCTCAGTTTTCCTTCTTTAAAAAAGTATAAATTGTTATTTTTGTTCTTTAATACACACACATAAATATCCTTTAATAATTATTCTAAAACCTAAATCTTTTTTTAAGGGTTTTTATTTAGCTCCTAAATAAGATAGGTACATTTGGGTTTTTCTTTTATAGGTCCTTCCCAACTATTAGAGTTTTTATCTTTTAAAAAGCACACATGGAACAGCAAGTTATTTAAAGTTAGTTTTAAGAGTTAATTTTATGTTAAGAAATTGTTTATTCTATATTTGTTTTATCCATTTCACCTCATTGTTCGGAGACAGTTCTCTATGGACTTTTCCCCATAACTTGCAACCACTTGTATAAAAGCCAGGGAAGACAGACGTAGTTTCTCTCTGGGGGTAGACAGTAGATTTGTTTCTTCACAGGAGAATAAAGATAACATTTTCCTGAGGAACAAAGATTGGGCAGGTTTTCTAACAGTCTCTTTTAAAGATTGGAAGGAAAATAAGCTAGCAAAAATAAAGCAACACACAAAAGATTGGAGGGTTCCTAAACTCAAGGGTTTTGGGCTGTGCTCCAAGCCCAGCTTGTGACAGCATCCAGCTGAGCTGCTCTGCATCGCTCCTGCGGGATGTGGGGGGTTAGGAGAACCAATGTGAACAGGTAACTCAGGCTGCCTCTGTGCTGTGAGTATTAAAATCCTTTGTCTGACCCAGGAGACTCATATCATTCTGCCAGCAGCCACAAAACTCTGGCAAGCTACCTTGTTAACTTGCAAGTGGGGTACAATCCTAGGCCTTTCATAGTTCCTCACAGTTTTCCTTCTTTCTCATTTTGTTCTTGCAGATTGTCTTGCCAATGGGTTTCAGCCCCTAGCAAGTTCGCTATGGATTCAGTGTGACCAAAGAACTTTGGGGTGAAAGGGTTTATTAACTGTCTTGTTCTCCCAGCAGTAGGTCGAGCACTAGCTTCTCTACCTCTGCCCAGAGCACTGGGCCGAGTTCTCTATATAGCACAATAATAGCTTATTGCCTAAAGGTGTGGAAGAGGTAGCCTAGCAACAGGCCAGTTACATCATCAGGTGGTTTAAGTTCAGGGAGGATCCTTGCCATAGGAACCCCAACTTCCCCACACAGATGAATATCCTTTAATAGTTTTTTCAGTGAAAGTATGTGGGAAGCAAACTCTCCCAGTATTTACTACCTGAAACCTCTCATACTTGAATAACTCGGGAGGGCAAAAAACTGTAGGTTTGTAATTGTCTGTGTGGGCAGCCCCATCTTGTATGGGAGATAAGTGCTCATGTCCTCACTAATCACTCCTCCCTGCTTAGAGGTCTTTGTGGCTCCTCTCCTTGTCCTGCTAACCCAGAATCAGGGGTAGTGGTGTCTGGGTTCCCACCAGTAGTGATATTGATGATGATGCCACAGGGGTGACTTATCTTAGTTTCTGACAGAGGCCATGTCTGTGTTGCTCTCTTCCTAGGATCAGATTCCTATAAACGAGAGGTCACAGCAGGCAGCAATTTGCAACAGCAACTACTGCCTCCCTTGTAGAGTAGGAGAGCACAAGCCACCACCTGACCCACGCCCTGAGGAGGGTGTACGTGCTGGCCAGCACATCAGGCAGAACTCTTTTAGTTTTGATGCTCCACCAGAGCTACACCACTGGTCTTCCCTCCCTGCTCTTGAACCTGGAGACTGTTTGTGTCTTCTACTCACCCTCCACGTTGTGTTCCTGTTTGTCTCTTGTCCACAGATATGTATCTTTTGTGGTGGGAGCGGAAGGCATGGTTCTGGCTCTTTCATGTTCTCTTTTTAGATTTTTACCTATCATTGCTGTGTATGTGAAGCAGTAAAGAGCAGCCTACAGAGCAAGACTGACATGACTCTGTTATTTCCCTATACAGTGTGTGGGGAAGTTGGGGTTCCTATGGCCAGGATTCTCACTGAACTTAAACTACCTGGTGATGTAACTCTCCTATTGCTAGGCTACCATTTCCACACCTTTAGGCAATAAGCTATTATTGCACTATATAGAGAGCTTGGCCCAGTGCTCTGGGCAGAGGCAGAGATGCTAGTGCTTAACCTACTGCTGGGAGAACAAACTGGGTAATAAACCCTTTCACCCCAAAGAATGTTTTTCTGTCAATTTCTTTGGTCACATTGAATCCATAGTGAAATTGCCCAGGGCTGAAACCCATTGGCAAGATAATTGGCATAGTCGGCAGGGTTCACTGTTGACCAAGGAAAAAGACTGCCCTTATGGGAGGGGTGCTACAGCGGGCCACCCCTATGAACGGGGAGACAGTAGATTGTCCCCCAGTGGGTAGGTGGTCTGAGGTGGCTTGCCTCCTAGAGGACTGGGCCCCACCCCAGGACTGGAGGCAAGTGGAGGTGACACCTGAGGCAGTAGGGGTGGCTCTTGGTATAGTAAGTAGGTCTTTTGAGAGACAGAGGGCCCCTGAGGCAGTGGGGACTGTGGGCTGGCTGCTATTCATAGTATTAAAAAAGTCTACATACAAAACAGAAGGATATGCTCCTGAAAAAGACCCAAGAAATGGTGGCACGAGAATGCAAGCTGCAAACTTCTGTGGATTCCCTGAAGAAGTAAATGGCATTAATGTGAGAGGAGGCAGCACGAGAATGCCAGCAGCGAAGTGCCATTGGAGAAGTAAACAATTCCTTACAGAACAAGATGGCAGCATGGCCAGTTGCTCTGAAGGAGGAAAAGGCCATCAAGGAAAAAGACGAATTCCTGAGAGAAGCACAGGTGGAGGTGGCATGAGAACACCAGCTGTGAAGCATTGAGGTGAAGGGAAGAGACCTTCTGAAGACTAAGGTAGCATTGCTGCGAAGTACGGTAGAAAAGGTAATGGTTGTATCAGAGGAGGCACTTGGGGGAGGGGAGAGAAAGGTGCCATCAGCCCCAGAAATGGAAGAGCCGGGGAAGGATGAAGGGGTGGTGCCGGAGGCACTGGCATCTCCTGTATTGAAAGCATGCCCAGTAGTTGTAAAGAAAATAAAGACCCAGCAGCTGAAAGTTCCCCAAGGAGAGGAGCAGCCCTTCCCCAGATCGTGGAGCACTCTATGCTCCGCCTCTATACTCAGGCTGAGCTGCTGGATTTGGGGTCCTGGTTTAGGCAGAAGCCCTCAGAGTCAATATCAGCTTGGCTCCTGTGTCTGTGGGACTTAGGGATGGATGGAAGTGTTCTGTCAGGAGCAGAGATGGGAAAGGTGGTTTCCCTGACAGTGCACCCTGCCTTGAGGCAGTGATTACAAAAAGCACATCACATCAGACTGCAGGGAGTCACTCTCTCCTCGATTGGCTTATGGCTGCACTTTGTGCTGTGTGGCTGAAACCAGGTGATCTACCATCCTCTCATTAGATGGCAGACATCTGCTGAGCTCCAATAGGTATTAGGAGAGCTAGGCATAAGGAATGGCATCTATAGTCGAGAGAATTATGGCCCAGATGAAGAGATTTTCATAAATGGGATGAGAAATATTGTGCTTCCAATGGCTCCCACATCCTTCTTTGGGTTTCTAGTGGCCATTCTTTCCCTTCACTTAGGGCATCCCATAAGCAAGATGACACATGTGGTAGCAGACTTAGGAGAGGCTGAAGTAATGAGAACCCAGAAAGAAATGAGATCTGTTACTCACAAGAAGAATTTAAAGGACTCCATGAAGGTTACAAGGACCCATATGTGGGTTGATTTAATACAGGCAGAAGCTGGAAAATGTGGGTATTATAAAGCCCACCTACAGTCCTTTCAATTCCCCAGTGTTGCCACAGTATGACTGGATTACAGAGAACTGAATAGTCATATTCCCTATGCATGCTGCTGTCCCCTCTATTGAAGGCTTGATGGATACCCTCATCCATGAACTAGGAACATACCATTATGTAGTAGATCTTGTTAATGCCTTCTTTTCCATTGACATTGAGTGGGAAAGTCAGGAACAGTTTGCCTTTGTGTGGGAAGGATGGCAATGGAATTTCACTGTCTTTCCACAGGGATACTCCACAGCCCCACCATCTGTCATGGACTTGTAGCGCAGGACTTGGCTACATGGGAGAAACCACCAATGGTGTGGCTGTACCATTATATTGATGATGTCATGCTCACGTCCAATTCTCTTTCAGATCTAGAAGGGGCAGCACCTAGACTGCTGCAACATTTACAGGAGAAAGGATGGGCTGTGAATAGTACTAAGGTTCAGGGACCTGGTTTGTCTGTCAAATTTTTGGGAGATCGTCTGGTCGGGTAAGACTAAAGTTATACCAGAAGGAGTTATAGATAAAGTGCAGGCCTTTCCTACCCCTGCAACTGTAGCATTGCTACAGGAGTTTCTGGGTCTTCTAGGCTACTGGAGAGTATTTATTCTGCACTTGGCACAAATTCTGAAGCTCTTATACCAGTTGGTATGAAAGGGCGTCAGGTGGGACTGGGATGAGACATGTGCATCTATCTTTACTGCAGCAAAATGGGCAGTCAAGGCCATGAAGGCCTTGAGTGTGATAGACCCATCAAAGCCCTGTGAGCTGGATTTTCATGTGACTGAAGATGGTTATGGCTGTGGTCTCTGGCAGCGGCTTGAACAAACTCGCCAACCTGTTGGATTCTGGTCACAACTCTGGAAAGGGGCAGAGGTACGACACACTTTGATAGAAAAACAACTGGCTTCTGTGTATCATGCCTTGCTGGCTACAGAACCCATCACTGGAATGGCCCCAATAAAGGCAATAACCACCTATCTCATCTTAGGGTGGGTACGAGACTGGACCCAAAAGCCAAGGGGTGGTGTGGCACTGGCCAAGTGGGGTGCTTACCTACAGCAGTGTAGTCCTCTCTCTAGAAGCCCCTTGAGTGAAGAACTCCAACACTTATTGGGGCTGGTGACATATACTAGTGAAAAACAGGAAGAACTTGCTTTTGAACTATTAGTAGCAGAGAGTCCCTATCATGAGGGAAGAGCCCTATACCTAAAGATGCATGGTACATAGATGGCTCTAGCCATGGGCAGCCCCCAGTATGGAGGGCCATAGCTTTCCATCCTAAGTCTGAAACAATATGGATGGAAGATGGTGAGAGGAAGAGCAGTCAATGGGCAGTTAGGGGCTGTGTGGCTTGTGATCAGCCAGGAGCCCTCCCCTATAGTTGTCTGCACTGACAGCTGGGCTGTCTATCGGGGCTTGATCCTGTGGCTACCAACCTGGTACCATGCCAACTGGCTGGTTGGTCACTGACCCCTTTGGGGGCAAGAATTGTGGCAAGAATTATGGACCCGTGGTCAGACTAAAATAATTACAGTATACCATGTGACAGGTCATTTGTCACTGGCATCCACAGGAAATGATGAAGCCGATGAATTAGCCCAGATACGTTGGTTAGAAGGAAAGCCTGCCTCTGATGTAGCTCAATGGTTACATCAGCATTTGTTGCATGTGGGGCAAAAGACAATGTGGGCTGTAGCCTGATGGTGAGGCTTGCCTTTGATCTTTGAAGAAGTTAGTAGAGCCCAGCAGGAGTGTGTCATGTGCTCCAAAAGGGACTTATATTGAGTTCCACAGCAACATGGGACAATAGCTAAGGGGCCTATACCCCTTGTCAGGTAGCAGATAGACTATATTGGGCCTCTACCTGTGTCAGAAGGATATCAGTATGCCATGACTTGTGTAGACACAGCTACTGAACTTCTGGTTGCTTTTCCTACCTGGTGTGCAGACCAGCAGATGACCAAAAGAGACCTGGAGCGTCTCTTTGCTGCCTATGGCCAACCACAGGTAACTGAGAGTGATGAAGGCACCCATTTTACTGGACATACACTGCAAGATTGGGTGTGACAGCTGGGAATCAAATGGAAGTTTCATGTGCCATGCAATCCTTCCACAGCAGGCATGATAGAGAGGCATAATGGCTTGTTAATATCTGGACAAAAGTCAGATACCAATAGTCAGCAGGCATGGTTAGCCTGCTTATGGACTGTGCTACGGCCTTTGAATGAGAGACCGTGAAAGGGAGCCCTGAGCCCCATAGATATGTTAATACATATGGCTGCCTCCCCTATACAACTGCTAGTACAAACCAAGGAAGAATGAGTGAAGCCGAGGTTGGGCCACCAGAATAACATCTTGCTGCCAGCACCAACTCTGGAGACTCCATTGAGTAGACGTGGCCTTGGACCTTTTGACACATGGACCAATGATGGCTACCTCTCCTGGCACCTTGGGGACAAGGCCTGGAAGCTGGCCTCCTGTGCATTCCTGGAATAACAGCAGAATGGCCACCAAAGGTCACAGTAGTATATCCTGAATGGCCAGAGCATCTTACAGGGGAGTTTTGTTTTATCATTAAGGCCAGTGCATGCACCTCCAGTAGCACTATATATAGACCTTTCAGTAACCCCCATGGGGAAAGGAGTAAAAGTGTGGTATCGTAGACCTGGAAGGGACCCCCTTCCTGCTACAGTCCTATCACAAGACCACTCTCTTGCATGCATCCTACCTGAATGGACAAGGTTTGCCTATGTTGGAGTCATTAAAACATGTGTCTTATTGCCCCTGAAGTCTTTGTGCATTGGGAACCTCCTCTGGCTTGAGGATTATTATAATTTTTGTTACTTGTATCAAAATCTTGTTGTATCTTAATTTTTGTTAATTATCTCTAAGTTGTTGTTATCCTCTGTTGCTATTGTGGAATCTGGTTACAGTGCTGCAGCTTTCTCGCACAGGGACCACCGTGGAAGATTGAAAGCATGTAGATTGTGAGGTGAGAATCCTGGAGGGGTGGAGTGTGGGGAAGCTGAGGTTCCTGTGGCCAGGATCCTCACTGAACTTAAACCACCTGATGATGTAACTGGACTGTTGCTAGGCTACTGCTTCCAAATCCTTTAGGCAATAAGCTATTATTGTGCTATATAGAGAGTTTGGCCCAGTGCTGTGGGCGGAGGTAGAGATGCCAGTGCTCGACCTACCACCGGAAGAACAAGCCAGGTAATAAATCCTTTCACCCCAAAGAACATTTTGCTGTCAATTTCTTTGGTTACATTGAATCCATACTGAACTTTCCCAGGTCTAAAACCCACTGGCAAGACACAGTGGTTCTTAACTCTGTGGCAAAGGACCTGGACCTCTCTGAGAATATGAAGAAAAATTCAAATCCTTGTTCCAGAAAAGTATTTATTTTCATAAACACATATTTCTGCCTAGAATTTCAAGATTCACACACCCAGTAATTATCAATCATCATTCAAGGAGTCAGTAAGGACCCTATGTTTGATCCATACCCATAATTGTCATGAATTCACGTATAGACAATTGAGATTATTGTACTAAGGGAGTTTAAAAAATACCAAATCATTCTTTACTAGCATGACATATACATACACACACACACTTTACAAATATATACATTGTAAAAAATGTATACTTTTTGATAATAAAACAATACATAAAGTTATCATTTGTCTTGTAGTAGCTACCTGAAATGCAGTCATGTTTATATAAATTAAAAGGTCTGCTTCTTATGGGCTGGTCTAAGAAACCCCTTCCTGCAACCTGGGACAACTCTGAGGAGCCACCCTTGTTTCAGAGCTGCCTCTGGGTAGCTGAGGCCTTTGTTATAAATGCACACAGCCCAACTTCTCCGTCCCTTCCCCAGGTGTGGATACTCACAGCACCTGTTAAGAAGCTTCCAGTTTGCTAACCTCCACCTAAGGGTGTGCTTTCTGAGGGAATTTTGCTGTGACTCCTAGACGTCAACAAAGCCAGCTGACTGGCACTCTAAGTGAATCACAGAGCATGCCTGTAGACTGAGGCAGGTCTGAATTGGCATTTGGATCCCTATTACCAGCCATCTGACATAGAGGAATGGCTCCACCACACCTTGGGGACCTTGCATGTACCTGCACAGGCCACACTGAGGGTACATGCTTGAACCATTCACACCTGCATGCTGGCAGAATCCTTGCGATCCTTCTGAAGAGGCTGGGAGGCCTGTGAGGAGCTGCTACAGGCATCTCTTACTCACCTCCTGAGCTCCCTGAGAGGCTGTCACAAGGCAGTATCTCACCACGTCCCAGGATCTGAAAAGCTCTAAGGCTTCCTACCTTGCCCTCCTCCGAATCGAGTCACGGAATATGAGACCTCTTAGTTGCAGTCTAGAACTGGTTCCTCAGAACAGGGTATTGTATAGCTTGCACTGCAATCATCCACTCTGTTTCAGACTGAACTGTGTCCCCCCAAAAAGATATGGAGTCCTATCTCCACAGTACTGCATAATGCAACATTACTTGGGAGATCGAGTCTTTACAGAGGTAAGCAAGTCAAAATGAGGTTATTAGGGTAAGTCCTAATCCAGCATGACTGCTGTCCTTATAAAAAGGGGAAATTTGAACACAGAGTCAGACATACAGGGAGAACTCCATGTAAGAGATCAGGGTGATGCTTCTATAAGACACGGAGCCTCAAAGATGGCCAGCAACCACAGAGGCCAGGGGAGAGCCCGGGGCAGATTCTCCCTCACAGCCGCAGAAGGAACCGATTCTGTGCAGGCATCTTGATTTCAGACTGACTGGCTCCAGGACTGGGAGACAAGAGATTTCTGTTGTTTCAGCCACCCAGTCTGTGGCGCCTTGTTGCCGCAGCTCTAGGAAGCCAATACAGCCCCTTCGGTTTCTGTGTGTGGGAGAGGGATGCTGGGGGACTGGCGCCTTCGGCTGTTCTCCCTTCTGTGACCTTTGTGGGTCACAGCCTATCTACAGCTAAGGGCGGCTGGTCTGCCCCCACCGACTGAACCACTCAGGCCTTGCCCTGGGCCTTGCCTGGTGCGCTCGTGTGCTGGAGGAAAACTCACATCCAGGTTTCTTCACCTGTAAAATGGACACGGCACCTACTTCAGCAAACTGCATTGCAGGTGGCATGAAATAACATTCATAAGGCACATACCTGTTTACTGGCCAAAATACTGATATGCACAGCTCAGAAAATACACAATTTCGAAAACTGCTCATGATTCAGTTATAAATTGTAAGCTTGCCAAGGTGACAGGAGGTCCAGGGACCTAAACAGTGAGATTTTGGTCTAACAATACTCACTCATTCTAAGTGGCCCCTTGCTCCAGGCTCACCCCATATTTAAAATACAAATGTTTCCATGTACTTTCCAAGGTTAAAATCTTCAGAGCCTCCCTTCTTCTTATCCATGACAAAATATAAATTCTTTAGCCCCATACCTGTTCATAAATATTCTTCAAGGAAGATATTCTTATACTTCCACTTGGTAACACAACTGTGTATTTTTATTCCAATGAAGTTTGTTTCTTCTATATCAAAATTGTCCTCTTCAGTTAACCATTCTTCTCTTTTTTAATGTTACTGAGCCAGGATAATGGATTATTGTTCTCCAGTATGGCTTTCTGTATTAGTCAATATTATGAAGTCAATCTTTTCCCTATAGGCAAAGCTATTACAATTTTTTTTCTTGGTTTAGAATTTATTTTGATAGGCACTCTAACAGTGGGAGGACCTGCTTCCTCCACAAGTTCTCCCAGAGTTCTGAAATTGTCAAGGTGACTTTCAGTCAGCTTTTAACCATGGCCAAGTTTGCAGCTCTTCTGGGCACTGCTTCTCTTTCTAGATAAGAACACATGTGCCCTTGGATTTTAGTGATTATATTATTAACAGTTACATTCTGAGGGGTGCTGACTGTGTGCCACAGACTGTGCCGGTCACCGTCTATGCATCATGTCCTTACTGCACAGCACAGTCCTGTGGGGTGGCCTGTTTCTATCTGCACTGTGTCCATGAGGAAATTGGGGCTTATAGTCCTTAGCTGGTTTTCTCAAGGTCAAACAGCCGGTAACTGACAGAGAAAGACCGATGCTGGCCGGGTTGTACTCTTCCCCTCTGTGCTTTAAGGCCTCCCATTTAAAACTAAGGGCTCACAGGAAATGGCTCAGTTTCTAGTACTGTTTCCAGAAGGAGTCTGTTCATCCTAATTAATAATTATGTAAATAAGACAGAGTCTAACATTTATCCCTATGGTGTCTTCTGTGACATTTCCTTTTCAAATGATTCATTTAGCTTTTAGATTAATTAGCTTGATTTGTAGGGACTTCCATAGGCTGTTTATAGTCGGTGTGATTGTGTTTGTATCCACATTGACTTAAAAATCAGTTTTACCTATAAAAATAGTATCCACTGTCAATTATTCTGCTTTACACTCAGGTGTTTGATAGTTCTACTTTAAGTCTATCTCTTCATTGTATAATAAAGGGCTGCTTACTTGGCTGGCAGGTTTGATACTTTACAAAGTCAGGATGTTCTAACTCACGATTCCATGCTGCCTTGATGATTACAGATTGTCCTCACATTGTTCCAATATTTTGTTTTTATTTTTAGTTAATTTCACTGGTGCCAGGAGCAGACTGTGCTGGTCAGACATAGGCACAGTTCCTACTCAGGCACCTTTTGTTCTTTTACTTCACCGAGAAACCGCAAGAGACCCACGAAGTACTAAGCATTCTTCTAAGCTTTAATATTTGTTATTAACTTTTGATACAGTTTCAGTTCTGTTTGAAAATTCACAGAAAGCAAAGAATTCCCACATTGAAATTGTGTGGAACAACCATTCTGGTAACCTTGTATTGAATGAACTTCCCATGTTTCCATACTATGGTCCCCCTAACTATTAACTGAACTCCTTAAGAGTAGAAACAGAATTAAAATGTCTGTGAATCCTCTCAATCTAAACTCTTTATTTGAGCAAATCATATGCATTTGAAAAACAAGATGCACTTGCTGCTCCAGGTAAGTAGGGTGGAAGTAGAAGGTCTCTGGCTGCATGTGGCCCCACATTCTCATTGGGTTCTGAGGGATCCACAGCAAGGTTTCAGGGCCTTGCCTGCATGTAATGGTTTTTAACTTGAGAAACAAAAGAAAAAAGTAAGCCTCAGAAATCTTTATTCAATTAAAATACCATATATGCCTCTGGTCAAAGAAGGAATTGCAGAGCAGGTTGGGGCCTGTAGCCCAGACCACTACCTTAAAGCATTGGTGACATATCTGAGACAGAGGTCAAATGCTAAAAACAAAAGACTATCTTTTGGAGATTGTGAAATTGTTCTAAATTGTTTGTAGAGATGGTTGCATATCTCTGTGGATATAGTAAAGAGCACAGAGTCACACAATTTAAAATGGGTGAATTGTATAGTATGTGGATTATAGTTTAATAAAGTTATTATGAAAACAATAAATGAAGAAATAAACTTACTGATCAAAGGAGTAAAGGTTTTAGAAATGGAGAACTTCTATTTTATATTTAGTCTATCTCATCTTCAGAGATCCTCAAAGACTTCTTCTCTTAAACTCATTTTTTTCAGGTTAAATAATTTAGCCTTTCTAGAACGAGCATCACTTCACTCTAGTTTTTCTTCTGCGGTATTGTAAAACATTTGTTGAAATTTTGCCCAATCACTTAAATATTCCATTAAATGTTTTGCCTGAATATTCATGACCTTAGACAATAACTATATTTTAAGTGAGGTCACATAGAGCTTTATGATTATAGTCTTTCTCAGTTAATCGTGCTTACTGGGAGACGTATTTCCAAGAGGAAAAAGTACATAATGGAAACTAGGCCTGTTAACCATCGAACCCAAACTAAAGATCAAAGTGATACATGCATGTATGCTGTCTCCACAAGTCCCCATTCTGTGAGGGGCTGTATGTGCTGTGAGCTAAAACTGAGGGCCAGCAAGAGACAGCAATCTGGGCTTGCCTGAGTTCATACAGAGCTGGCCTTCTGACGATTCCAGCATCCAGTGGAAAATGAGCAAAACAAAAATTAACCTGAGGAACTTGAGACATCTGATTTCCAATGGCTTGTTCAAAATTGGAGTAAAGAGAAAACTTAAGACAGAAAGCCTTCTATGGTGCCGACTCTTTTGAATTTAATCTTCCTTTCTCACCTCACACGCTCTCTTCTCCCATACCCTTGTTTACTGGTCCTGTTAGGCGAGGTCCTTTGAGGCCATCAAGATCCCTTCATACTACATGCTTCAGTATTTCTTCCTGACTCCCACAATGCTGAAGAATGAACCCTGTCCCAGCTGCTTCTAGGCAACAGACCCCAGTGGAAAGACACCCACCCTATGGCTGTGTCTAAAGTTTTGTTCGTCATCTCATTTGGTGACAGAAATGCACCAGAGTTGGGGCTAATTACTTCTGAAAACACCTATTGATTTGGTTTTCCTAGAAAATAGTCTAACATCAGCTCTTGGCCACAGGGTAGAAATGAATAGCGAACTAAAAAATGTGATTATCTAAAGTTTTAAGAGAAATCACATCAGCTCTGGAAAAGAAGGGGGATGGGATGGGATGAGATGGGATGGAGAGGAAAGCACATGAAATGCAAGGTACTAGGACGGCCATCACGGGTGGTGGCTTCATGGGCACCCAACCGTATTACTCTACTTCATGACTTAAACATACTAATTTTCAAATGTCACATATTAGATAAAAAGAAAAAGGGAAAAGAATAGCAATGCTTAGTCATTTACTTACAGAAATTATGTAATGGAGGGAAACACTGGCCACAGCTTCATGCATTCACAAAAAGAAATCGTTTTTTCTGTATTACAAATAAAATTGTAGCTGTTAATATTAGATTGTATTTCAACAAACAAGACAAGGAGTCCAACTTCCCATGGTAGGGAGAAAAGTGCAGCATTAATTTCTTTGGCACCAAATCCAAAGAGTCCAATGCAGTCTACAACGAAGTTCAGACAGCAGATGTGACGCCTTGGTTAAAAGAAAATGGAGTGTGGATACAGGGTTCTGACTGAGAAATCCACGCTCCTGATTCAGGTGACAGTCAGAAGAACAACTTGCATGTAATTGGAGCCAAAGAACAGGACAACATGCATTCAGGAGATGCCTGCTGTGATTCTGGCCTGCGCTGGCTGTTCTGGCTATTCAGACTCCATCCGTGCCACCAAAGAGCACACAGACCAGAGGGGGAAAAGACCGTAAGAAGTGGTCCATGCAACCAACGTGCACACCCTGGAGCAAGGGAAGACAATGTCTGTGCTTGCAAATATGGTAAAAGCCTGAACAGGCATTAGATTAGCCACCCCTTCCCAGAAGAAAACATATTCCATCCTCCATTAAGTGGCAGTCTCAGTAAGATATTTACTAAAATAATAAAACCTGGAGTGCATACGGAGAAATGTCTGGCCATCTGTCTGGTCAAAAGTCACACCTGACAGGGACAGAAGAGGGGGAGTAACTACTTTAAGACCCTACCATATGGGCTACCCACTGCCCAGGGGCAGCTGATCCTGAGTCTACTCTCTGAAAGTGGACAAATTGCCAGTTCTCTGAGCCTGAGTTCCCTCATCAGCACCTCACACACTGTGGTCTCATCACAATGGTCCCAGGCAAGTCATGAGGGGTACCTTGAAAAACCTGGGCCATTCTCAAGTAGGTCCAAGAAATGCTGGGTTTAACTAAGACAGATAGTGGGAACCTGTCCTTCCTCCAATTTGGAGGTTCGGGTCTTCCCAAATTTTAAACTGAACAGACCAGGCACTACTCCAATTTTCAATTCCAGTGGTTACCCAAGCCCCTCTGAGGCTACAAGAGAACAGGCAGGGCGTTTGGAGAGCCCCTCCATGTGCTGACTTCCAGGAGGGCTCTGTCACCTCCACTCTCATAACAATTCCTGCCACTCAAACTGGCCCTGAGTTACAGGCCAGTTTAAAAATTTAACTGTTTAGAGTGGAAGAAACAAGCTTTTCATAGTTTCATCGAAAACCTTAGGCAATGTCACCAAGGCTCCAAGAAAGAAAAATTGTCACACAAAGAGGTAGTGGTCCAAGCTCATTAATGACTAATGCCCCTTACACGAAATAAGTCAGAATGTTTCCATACACAGGATCAGCCACAAAGCCCACTTATGGGATTTCTTCTTTTCTCCAAGATCTATCATATATGCTGGCTACCTAAGCATGATATTCAGTTTCCCCCTTTCACGTAACGGTCCTCACCGTAGGGTAAGGCACAGAGGGTTGCCCAGTGTGCGAACAGAAGGGGCAGAAGCTGTTGTGCTCAGGGGTGCCCAGGGAGGGAGAGGTGGGGCCTGCGCCCAGATGCACGTGGCTCCCAAATCCCCAATCCATCCCTTAGTCGCATCACACCCTGCACAGGGCGCCTCCTCGTGAAGGCCTCCCTGAATACGGGGAACCCACACTGGTTCTGCTGCCTCTCCAGTGTCCCGCAAGCCTTTCCATTCCTAGGAGCTGCAGCCCATCCCTCAGCCTCAGAAGACGCCTCATAAAACAGGAATGAGATCCTCACCTCTCTGAATCTTTATGGGATAATATTAAAGTTATCTGAAAATAATATGAAATACCCTTACAATAAATTACAAAACACCATACAAAGGTATGAATTTTTTAAAGCTTAAAAAATTCATCAGATTGACACTAATAATGGTTAGCATTTAGCGCTCCCCATATGCCAGGCAGTTACTTCACTTCATCCTCAAATAAAGCCTAGAGGGAGGCCACTCAGCTGGTACACCCCAGCTCTGCTACTTACTAGTTTTTGTGACCTTGGGCAGTTCCCTTACCTCTCAGTTCCCCATTTGCAAAAGAGGGGTCCAGGAGCCCCTCAGGGGGTGCTGTGAGGATTTAAGGCACTAGTATATTAAAGCACACAGCAACTATGTGAGCGTCTACTACCTTATTTCTCGTTCACACATGGCCAGGCTGCGACTGAACTCAGATCCAGCTGACTGTACTCAGGCTGTGACCCTTGTCACTATGGTCTGTAAGCTGGGAGGAGCTTATGTACCCCTTTGCGTTACCTGATTAAAACATCTCCAGGGCAAGACCACATTTTCTTCCTCTTGATGCCAAGCATGATGACTGGCCCTAACTACCGCTCGTGGCATTGAGCTGGAAGCCTGGAGGCTCCTTTCCATGACTGCTGGTTTCACCAGCCTTAATCTGGCTATAGTGGGTTCTTGGGGCAGGAAACAGGAGAAGGGCCATCAGAGAGATGCTGACGGAAGAGAAAAGCAACTGTACAGAGCAAACATTGGGAGGCAGAGCTGACTAGGTACATACACCAAGGATTAAGGGATGGGACCCTTTTGGCAGGAGCGATGAAGCGATTATAATTGGAAAGGTGGAAGTGCTGAGGGTCTTTTCAGACTTTTTTCTGGAGAGCTAAAGGGTCAAGTGTGGAGCTGGAGAGGAGGAAAACAACAACAGATGTTTTCTTAGGCTAAAGAAGCAGTTCACCTCACTCACATGCCAGTTACTAAGCTCCCACCTCCCAGCTCCAAACCCTGCATCCTGCACTCTGCCCTGTGAGGCTGGGCCGGGCTCTGCTAACCGCATTTCTTCTGCCAGTGGCTCCCTGGAGGAGGGCAGCGGACAGGAGGAGGCCAAAGGGGCAAGCTCCTTCCTGCCCGCTTTCTGCTGTCAGGGCCTCAGCAATTCTCTGCACCCCAGTGTGTGACCAGTAGCAGCACCTGAATCCACACTGCAGTTTTTCCAATACCTGCAGAAACAGCCTCATCGTGTCCTCCCCAGGCACCCCAGCACAGCTGCTGGCACCCTCCTCAGAGGTGGATGCAGCTCTGTAAGCTCAGAGACACCTGCCCTGCCCGGCCTCCTCTCAGAGGTCTGAGTCTTGGTTTTGAGGGACTCTCCCAGCAAACTTCTAAGAGTTATTAATTCCAACTTCTTCCTTTGTCCCTCAGCTCTAGGGCAGGCAGCTGCTTCCTGCAGTTGCTGGATCCATGGAACCTTAGTGTTCGCCTTTTGACTTTTTAGTTAACTGCCTCAAAGGCTAACCTTTCTTTAGATTAAATTTTCTGTATTAAACAAAACAAAACAAAGGGTGGGATTTCGGTCTGCTGCTTGGATCTTGACTGATAACACCTACGTAGGATGGGAGGAAGAGGCCAAGAGTCTGCAGTCCCCATCCCTGATACCACACCAGATGGTAATCAACTACAGAAATGAGATCCAGAATAACCAGTCCACAACATAAAGCTAAACATAGAAATGAGGAAGAAAAGGGTGTTGAAAAGTTATTCAGGGAATAACAAAGTTGCTCTAAGCACAGATCCTATGCTCATTAGGGAACTTTGAAAGGTATCAACTGTATCCTATTCTCTTCTAATAATCGGCGAAGGAACGCTGTCCCAGCAGTGCACCCTAAAGTGCCTCCATGCCTGCAAAGAGAGCAGGCCTGAGATCCCCCAAGCTGCTTTCTAATCCGTTATCAAATAAAACTAAGTGGTGTCAGAAGAAGTGACCCAGTAAGGCAAGGACGTGGGTAAGAGCACCGGGAGGGGTCAGCGCTCCCAGGCCGGAGGGCCACGGCACTGAGCCCTGCCGCAGAGCGGGGACTCCGACCCTGGGTCCTTAGCCAGAGAGTTAGCCCCTGCTTGTCTAGCCACTTCGTGAGGGGCTGTCATTAACTGTGCTTGAGTCAGTGGCTTGCAATCCTTACTGTTACCCTCACCTGACAGCTGGTGTGGAGACAGCTTTTGTTCCTAGGGAAAGCGTGAAAAACCTGAATTGGACAAAGCAGATAGCAGGTAATTTCCTCTTGGCTGAGTTTTCCAAGGTTCTGAATTTCTTTTGTGTTCACTTTTTGGAGACGGAGGCTGCAAAGGGTGGGGGAAGAAGCCTGACTCTTCCCTTTGGTTGGAGGGTGGTGAATCTTTCTTTGCTGCGTTTTTTCTCTTACGTGTATCACCTGGTCCCTGAATTGGGAAGGAGGGCAGGAGGTACAGTTCCTGCCTGGGAGGTGCTGTAATGGTGCACCTGCCAAGAGAAATGGCAGGAGAGTGAGCGGTAAAGCCTTGAACTTCCCTGGGGCTGGTACACTTGCTGGCGGCTCACCGTCAGGTGCACTCTGTGTGGTCTGCCCCTCCCAGCTTGCTCTGTGGGCTGCGAATGAACCAGAACCATGCCCGTGCTCAGGAAGGCTTTGGTGGGCTCTACTTTTCTTGGACTGTGACAAGAGAAAAGGGAGAAAGCAGAGATGGGAGGAGGGAAGGGGCCAGACAGGGTTTGAGAGCCGAGGAGGAGCAGAGAGCAGCCTGCGGTTGGCCTTGGGAGGCCAGGCTGGGAGCCTCGAGCCTGAGTGGCACGGGCCAGCGTCAGGATGGGCCCTGCCCGCCCTCCTTCTGGCGCCTCCCACCTGGGGCCTGGGGCTGCAGGCAGGCAGCGCTAACTGGTGGTGGGCAGGGAAGAGACGGTAACACAAGCAGGATATGTTAACATCAGGGACACTCTTTCTGGCTGCCAACTGCGGGTGGCTGAGAGATGGGATCCCTTCAGGAGACTGGCAAGGCCCTCTCAGCTCTAAAGCAGAGGCACCAGATAAACCCTATAAACAAAGAAAGAGTCTGTGTGGAGGCTGAGTCTATTTCAGGGCTGGCAGATTGGTGAATTTTCCACTGTTAGATCTCACCACTGTTTTCAGCCATTTAATAAAAATTACAAGTGATAGCAGAGGCTGGATCTCTTAGAGATTTGAGCCAATCAAAGCAAACATGGCACATTACTGGAAGGCTAGAGAAGGGATATGAAACCATGAATGTCTACAAAATGTACTGTCTGCAAACATTTTGGCATCAGCCAACCCAACTTTGTCAGTCTTTTTTTCTTCACTCATTCATTCAACAAATATTTACTGAACAGTATGTACAAAGAAACATGAAAGGCACACAAAAGACATTAAGTTAGTAAATATTCTTTTTCTGAAGAAATGTAGAAGCTTAATTTAAATATTTAATTTTAATACCGGTTAAGTTTGTTTACAGAATGAGGCACAAGCACAGTGCTTGGGAATCCAAAGAGCGGTCACTATCTGTTGGGATTTCGTGAAGGGAGGGCCCAACCGAACCTGATGACTGCACACCGGCGAGAGTCGGGCAAGGGAGGGTCCTCAGGGCAGGAGCAAATGTCGCCCACGGAAGATCCTCTATCAGCAAAATCCAAGAGATAATACCTGAGGTTCCTTTAAGTTATAAATGCTAAGAGGTGGATTCGTATGTTTAGTATGTTGAATCTGAACCCCATGAGAACATCCATGTGGACACTGTCCCAGTACCTAACAGTGTGGTTGCTCAGAGAAGTTGCAGTGATATTTTGTAGACCTTTGTAAGATTTCCTGTCATATTCAATCCAATCTCTAAAACAGGAAACTGACCGCCTGGTCTGAGGTCACTCAGCTCCCGGGTTTCTCTCCTTCCTGATTCTGCTTGGTCTTGCTGTGACTTTTAGATATCTAAATTTCACTCAAGTATGGTATTTTTCCTGAATTCCAGGAAATTAACTTATAGCTTTATTCATAAAGATGAAAGGGTGAGGTTTCTTATCTGAGTTTCAATGGCATTAACACCAGTGTTGCCTCATCCATTCTCAAAGTTTCAGTACACGGAAGTTCGGGTTTTCTGCGCAAGTGTAATGTTACATTTGCACTTGCTCTCGTAGATCTCCATATTTATTTATATGTGGCTGATTTGGATAATTTCATGACCCCAGAAAAATTTTCAAAGCTGATCTTGATGACTGGTTACGGATTTCTCATGGCCAAATCGTTCCCAGGAATTTCACTGGATGCCTACATGTGCAAGGAAGCTGTTAAAAATTTTTAAATGAATAAGACAATTCCTCAAAAGGAGCTTAAAATTTAGTGAAAGACCTAGAAATGCTCAAAATGTAGACATTCTATGCTATGCGAAAAAGTGAAGTAAAAATCTTTTTTTCCCCTCAAAAAAACAGAAAACAGAAACAATGTGTTGACCAGGTCTGTACAATTCACAAAGTTCCATCCACTGACTAGTATAAAATCCAACGGGACAGGAGCTGCATACGTGGGGTTTGGGGTACAGAGGAATGTAACTGATGTGTTGGCCCTCACCCCTCCCAATCCCTGTCACAGATTCTATGCTGGGAGTATCTTCTCAGAGGTGAGGATGGAGCTGAATTCATGCTGGTACTCCCAGCCTGCCCTCATCAACCCATGTACATCTCTGTGCTAGGCGACCCAAGGGGGAATATGCAGTGAGGACTGCCCAGGCAGATGCTGGCCCTGAACTCATTTCCCACAGAGCATGCGCTCTGGCCCAGCAGTCCGAGCTCCTAACCAACCCAACGGAATCTACGCCTCTGGGGGGTAGGGCCTGGCTCTTCTGAGAGCTCCCCAGGGGCTCCGATGCATGGGAGTTTTGGGAACCACTGCTCTATCCAAATTGCTGTTCCTTTCACACTGTACAAGGACATTGATCTCACCTGCATTGCTCTAAACTATCTGCCTGCACTGACACCAGATTCAGTAGTTCTGTCAACTTTAAATACATTATCCAACATGTGCAGAGCACTTACTCTGTGCCAGCCCTTACTGGTACCCAGCCAAGGACATTGCGTACGTTTTGATATTTAATCTTCAAAAACAACCTTTACAGATGGAGAAACTGTACCTGACAGAAGTGACTTGCCCACAGTCACACAGCTATTCCGGGTGGAGCCAAGGCCTGGCCCCTGTTTGTGTAGCATCGAAGGTGGTGCTTCTACCCACTAAGACGTTCTAGCTCATTTCTATGTATGGGATATTCAGGTTTTTAAATGTGTTCTGCATCTATATGCAGAAGGCTATTTGATGCATATTTAACCATAAAATGGAGAAAAGTAAAATATCTGCTTGGAAGGAATGTATCAAAAGGATATATATTCAGCATCTGTTTTCAAAAAGCATTTTGCTGATTGTATGCATCCAGTTCTGAGAGCCTGGAATCTTGGCAGGATACCCCTCGCAGCCCCAAAGACCGCATGTCCCAGGGTGCTCAGCCTGGTCCTCCAGGAGTCACTGTGGGAGGCGCTGCAGCCCAGCCCGTGGGCGGAGGTGCGCACACAGCCTACAAAGTGAGCAGGCTCTGAAAACACGGTGCTGCTGAGGAAAGCCACAGGGTTTTCGCTTTCCAAAATAAAAGATGGTTCTTACATTGCTTTAGGGAAGAACATTACTGCCACAAACTTGTCTTCCGAGGCCGTTGCTCACATCAGCACGTACTGCACACCTGCCTTGTGACTACTAATCCTGTTGTTACTGAGTCGGTGTCCACGGAGCACGGTCTCTGCACCAGACACCGCGCCTGCGCTCTCCTTGGTCCTCACACCAGCCCCTCACTCACTGTAGACAGGGAGACTGAGGCACAGAGAGGCCTAGAAACTCGCCCGGGATTACAGTTATGAGGTCAGTCCATAATCCTGTACTCCACGGAACCGCACCATGGCAGTTAGTGAGCAGCGGGGCTGGGCTGGGAGGCAGGCACGCTGGCTCCAGGCTTGGGCTTGTTACCGCCTTTCCTATTGACCGGGCACTGTGACAAGCATGGTGGTCATAGGGGCAAGTCAGGGGCAGTGTCTCAGGGAGCAGAGAGACCCACCATCACACCAGAGGCAGGGCAGGGAGGGCCAGCTTCCAGAGAAGTTTAAAGGAGCAACGTATGGAAAAGCAGCCTGAACCTGCCAAGAAAGGTTCAATGTGATAGAGTATGAATCCCTAGAAAATGGTCCCCCGTAGGAGCTGGCTGGCCATGCCGAAGTGTGACCACGGAGAAAAAGGCAGGCGTGTCCTCGGCATGCAGCCCTGCTCAGACCCAGGAGGGCCTCACCAAGCTGCAGAAGGGTCACAGCACAGGCAGCGGGTCTCCACGAGGACCTACAGGCAAAGGAACCCACACGGCCTGGCATCTGTGGGCGGTCGGGGATCCTGGCAATTACTGGGCAGGAGAGACACAAAGGAAAGAGGTTCCTGAAAGAAGAAGAGAGAACCAGAAGGCAGAACCAAGGGAAGCCATTAGAATGACTGAAAAAAGAAAAGGGATATCCTTCCTCACAGCAAGGGGAAAGGGCAGGGCAGGTGTCAGCGCAAGGCTCAGAGGGAGAAGATGGCGGGGGGCGGAGAAGGCAGCACCCGCAATCTCAGCAGCACAGACGCCTTGTGAGTTTGCTTTTAATGCAGATGCTACTCATGGGCCAAATGGTGTGCTGTTTGCATTTTTAATCTGAATAATTTGTCTACATTAAAACATCAGGAAATTTAGCATCATCTGAGTTTCTGACTTATCTCTTAAAAAGTAGAAGATCTGGCAATACTGGGTTTGGATTTCTGTAAGATCACAGCAGTGGCCCCACTGGGAGAGGCTGGCATGGCCTTATTGCCCACAACCATACCAGTTCCTCCACAGCCTTTACACTGGGCCCTTTCACTTGAGCTCATCCCACCCAGCCCACGTACACATCCGAACTGCTGACCTGAATTTCAGATACCACGAACAGGAGGTAATAAGACTGCTCTGGGAAAGAATTCAGGGCTGGGCTTCGCAGTGAGATGAAGACTTACTCATGAAAAGGCTTGGCTGCTGTCTTCATTGGAAAATAAAGGCCAGAGAGGACTATTGGCCAGTAAGTGCTCCCGGCCCACCCTCAGCCCCTACCACTTCCAAAATCAGAGTGTCATGTGTCTAAAACATATTACCTCATATTTACATACAATATCTCATTTAACAATATGTATTAAAACATATTATCTCATTAACCACCCTATGGAATAAATATTGTCCTTTTTAAAAATGAGACTATTAAGGCTCAGAGAGTTAAGTAATTAGCTCAAGGTCACATAAATGAGATTTGAACGTGGGCAGTCCATCCCCCCGAGCTCATAAACTTGAGGCAGTAAGGGACATTAAGACCTAAAGAACATTACTAACTGCTCTCTTTAGAAGGGTTATAAAGTTTGGGAAATGCTAGCTTCATGTTTCTTACTGTAAGATTTCTCAGAACATTTAAAACACTAATATGCTTCATGAATTTCCAGGTAAAGGAAGCCAAGTCCCTAAATTTAGTTATGAAATCTTCTTTTTTAAGAAATACAGATAGAATCATGTTGTGGTGGAAAGGACAGATTCCAGAGCCGCATGAATAAAAACTCATAATTATGGGCTGAGCAATATAGATTTTCTAACCTAGTTAAAGGTTTGCAAGCCTTCTTTTTTGAGAATAATACTTAATTTAAAGAACTCCATTAGCTTATGAGCTCACCTTTTCCTCACTAACCTGTAATCTCCATTAAAATAAATCTTGTTGTTTTGATTCTATTAACCTGAAATTCTATTAACCGCCACTCTAGCCATCTTTAATAGCAAGATGGTAACAAATAATCTTACATGTAAAGGATATTTTGACAATTATCATTTTACATATTCTTCTATTCTATCTTTGTGAGATAGAAATCACTGCATTCCTATTTTACAGATGAAGAAAATGAAGCCCAAAGAGGTTAAGTGAGCTGACAGAAGTCAAAGAGCAATCAGGCAAGCGCCCAGTCTTTTCACTGAAACAGATCCTAAAATGCTGCCAGATGTTGATGTACTGATTAAACTCTAGGTATGTTCGATATACTAAATGCATTTTGATTTCTTATTTGTTAGTCATTTAAACTTAGTCATCTAGTTAAGTCAGATAGCTTCGTTAGCTACACATTTTGATTAACCACATTTCTCAACCACGGTGCTTTAGACACTATTTTAAAACAAGGCTTTTAAGTAATGTGGCTTAGTCATATTATGATTACCAGGATTTAAACATAGCAAGGACCCAATCCTAAGGACCAATAGCCTTTAAAATAGAAATATGGAAGGTTTTTATTTTTATTCTACAGAAAAGTAAATATTTATTTTTCCCACAAAACCCTGCTTTCTTTTTATATATAGTTATTCCTAAGGATCTCTAGCACCATGTTTTCACATGAAAAAAGTATATGGGACGAAGGATATTACAATAATAAAAATAATGCATTTTTCTTCCCTCTGCTGCCTCTTGTCATTTAGCTTCTATGTAACCTAATTCTTATTCTGATCAGAGAAGAAGGAACTGAAGACCAGGATTTTATTAACACTGTCGATACCTACCCACGCGCAGGCACATGCACACACACGGTCCTCAGGTTCCTAATTATGCATTTTACAGATGAGCTTCCCTGGCTGCTCTCCATACAGATGATGAATAAAGGAGCTTTTGTTGTCAGAGATCTATTTCAAAGACCTTTTCATTAAATGCTATTTGGGAGCAGATACATTATCATGGAAGGTTAAAAAAAAAACGTTGATAAAATAACCATCAAGGGAATGTGCCACTGACAGAACCTAAGACAATCTTCCTCTTGAAAGGACACACTGAAAACACACACATACACAGGCACGCACATGCACACATGCACATGCATGTACATGCACACACACCATGGAGGACAGAGAAGTTTATTATAAAAGGTCTTTAGAACCTCTTTTAAAATATATGAAATTCCTATGGATAGACTAGTAAGCATTTGAATGACTGCTTGTTTGCTTGTTAATTTTGATGGTGGTGGTGGGGAGAAGATGATGTTGCAAGAGTTGCCCGATTCTTCCAGAAAGTCTGGTGAATTCTGCTATTTCTGTCTTTCAGCTTGGATAATGCATTTATGAAAGCAAAAGGAAGAGGAGATAGTAGAATTCTGATGAGGGCGACACCAACACCCAGGGAGGAGGGAGCTGACCCCGTCTCTAATTCTTACCTAGACGGGCAGAAACTTGGGCTTGCTGGCACCTGCACACACAGGTGAATAAGGTAGGGGAGGGTGAGGAGAGGGGACCACAGCTGGTGGGTGGCTGGTCCAAAACAGAAATAACAATGTTTCCTGGAAAAATCCAACTTTCTGCTTTTGAATTCCACCACAAATTGGATGAAAAAGTCATTTAACCCTAAGGCAGCAACAATAATTTCCTCAAAATGCCTCATGTTTAGGGATGCAAAAGAGAACGGGTCTAACACAGGCTTTCCCAATGAAAACAGCCACTTGCCTGTGCCAGGGACAGGCCGGACTACAGGGCTATCCCGTGCCCTTATCCTGGATATGAACCCTGTGTTCACGCCTGGCTCCACCACTTACTGTCAGAGCACATGGCTGTGGACCTGCTATGTGACCTTGCTGGGCCTCAGTTTCCTCATCTGTAAAATAGGGACATCAACAGTATCTGTGTAATAGGTTTTAACATAAAGTGCTCAGAACAGTGCCTGGAGCAAGACATAGGGATCTGTTAAACACACAAACACCTAAATAACTAATTATAAATATAGGAGAGAGTGAGTAAGCTGGTTTGTGACTGAACAATTTGATTTATTTATGACTTAAATGTCTTCCATGTATTACTGGAAGAGTTTAAGTTGTCATACAAATGAAATCCCTTGGAATTAGAGTTGTCTTCATTCATTTTACAAATGGGGAAACTGAGGCACCAAGAAGACATACTTAAGTATGTCTAATACTTCTGTGGGTCCTGCCAAATGCTTCTTATGTGGCTGTACTCACAGTAGATGCTCTATAAGCACTGGTGGCCTGCACTGAATTTTCTGAGCTCTGAGACCTAACTGAGAATATAAATGAGATCAGAAATATTCAGAATTTTAATTTTATTCCTTTACAGGTTCTAACTGCTAAGGAAGAACGGTGATGTATTTGGCATGCTGAACCATTTCGTTTTCACTGTGAAGTTCTTTAAGCATGGAAGTTATGTATTGGGCATGGGGAACAGTCATCCATTGTTAAGATGTTTAAAGAGTGTCACTGGTTTAATGATGAATGAATGAGGGCTGGAAAACCAGCCAGACACTGCAGCACATTTATTTCTTAAATTTCTTAGGCCTTGGCTGACACACATTTAATCATCTCTGAGTGAGCTTCCCTGGTTGCTCTGCTTTGAAAAGTCTAGCCATTGAAAAGAAACTAACATGGTATATCATAGAATCCACAGGATGGGCATTCCTGTGTCAACAACGACATCATCAACTTCATTATTACATGCCTCAGACTTTTAACATGAAGGTCCACCTCTCTTGGCTGAAAGACAGTGAAAAAAAAATTTTTTTTTTTAACTTTGGTAAAGGTCATTTTTTCAACAGATGGAATGTGCTTTGAAGTTAGCCTGGCTGGAAGAGTTTCGTATCTGTGTACACCAGCAAGTTCAGAGCTACTGGGAGCGAAGGCTCTGCCATAGATGATCAGACTAATCCACAGGACAATGCTAATGACTGACTACTTCGAATCCCCTAAAAAAGCAATTTCATACAGTTCAACTTGAAAGTTGTGTAACTTAGGACCAATGTCTAAATTCTCTAAATCTCATCTAAATCCTTGTCTCTAAGATGGGGATACTCTCAGTACTTTCTGGTACTATCATAAAGATTATATGAAAGTATAGCATAGTCTCTGTGGGCACATCAGAGTTTACTAAAGGTTTACCATTATTCGTGATAATACTCGATGTCCGGTTCTGAGGCTGACTTACTGAGGTAAGTCTGAACCGCAAGTATCTTACCGAGACCATGGTAAGAAGTGCATTGGGAAGGCAGAGCCTAGCCCCTTCAGCACCCACCTGCAGCCCCCAAGCTCGGGGATACCCAGCCATGCCTTGCTTCTTTTCACTCCCTCTTCATCCTTAAAGGCAGCAGCCATTTCCACAGAGCAGCTGTCAGCTGGAGGCGGTTTCCAGAGCTCAGAGCAAATAAGCACGCCCCGCATCTGGCACACACCTGACTGGAACTGCCTGTGCCTACTGACGAGAACTGGTGCCCTGTGGGACACTGCTCAGCAGCAGAAACTGGCTGCGGCCGGGGTAACAGCACTAGCAGGCTAGACAGATGACGTGGGATTTTCTTGTTTTTTTAACAAAAAGCAAAATATAACCTAAATAAAGACTTTCCAAAATCCATTTTTCTGCCCACTATGGTTTGCCCTCTCTGCTGTTTTCTTGTTTTTTTTTTTGTTTTTTTTTTTGTCTGTTTTGTCTTCTAACTCCCTTTTGCATTCCTAGCCGAGAGCACTCGTGTGTTCTGAACTGCTTTCGAGCGCCGGCTGTCTCTCCCCAGCCACCCTGCGGGCTCTCAGAGGCAGGAGCCGTCCCCAGCACTGGGCACACACCTGGTCTCCATAAACAGATGGCCAGGAACTGATGCTGCAAATCCAGTGGTGGAAACGGTCCCTCTCCTCTGTTATCCTGCAGATTTTTAGGCTGTAAAACCTCCAAACAACAACCATGTTCCTTTTTGGCTTCCTACAAACTCTACCATGCTGCTGTGATTCCAAACACTTAATAATTTTATGCACACTGAGGTATAACTTGCTACAGTCAATGAATACACAATGAATTCCCAATGGTTCTGTTTATCCTCTATACTAAACAAACTTGGGTTTTGGCAACCTATGTTCCCCACTAATTGCACATGTTGAAAGATATTTAATATATCTATGAATCTTATCAGAGAGAGAAACCAATACTCTATTTGGAATGGAAAGGGCTATCTGGAACCCAGACAGTGAAGTTTGCTCCCTGAGAGTGGCTTTCTCAACTTTCACATCTGAGTAAGGGTCTCCCAAAGCGTAGTGGTAGTTTACATCTTTACAGCACTGTCCAGTACTATTCATGTACACAAAGTGATGTCACTTGCAAAGTCTCAGTTACTCCTATCATGTAAATTGCAGAGATTAGGGTGGGGATTGGATATTAGGCCCATTTTACAGAAGAAACTAAAGTGAAGGATCTGGCTGTGGAGCAATCTAGTGGGCAGTGCTGCTGGCCATGTGGCTGTCTGGGCTTTAGACAGATGAAGCTGTTAGGACGGTCTACTTTGCTTCTGTGTGACAGCAGCTGGTCCACAGTACAGCAGAAACACCTTGGAGCCTCAGTTTCTCCAAATGAAAAACAGGGGTATCACGATCCAGAAAACTAAGCTGTCACAAACTGAAACCCTGCTCTTTTTTCTTTTGGGTTCTATGTTCTGACCAAAAAAAAGTAGATTAAAACAAGGGCAGGAAAAAAAAGAAAGAGGAAGAAAAATAGGATGAGTACTTAATCTCAGAAGGGAGGGCAATACTTTTTAAAGTACTATTTTATTTTTAAGTAGATTTGCAGGAGTATATTACTTGCGTTATCAGCGAGTGAACAGTGTTGCTATGGTGATTAGTTATGTGTTTACAGAAAATAAATAACCATGGAGAAATAATCAGTAATTCAACAAGACATACAGTGCTGCACAGACTATCAGGCACACACATCCCTCCCACACAGGATGTAAAAAATGTTTGAATGGGTAAAAGAAAAACAGTGGTTTGGGGGAAAAACAACTTGGTCCTTCTGCTGAACCCTGAGAAAAGGTGTTAAAATCTCAATTTTTTTTTTCGTTTGTGTGGCAAACTCATTCTGGTAAAAAGTAAGGTCTACCACAATTTTGGAGTGCATTTATTCTTACGTAAGATATAGGAACACCTAACAGGGCAGGAGGAAAGGTTTTATACACAAGCACTTTTTATATTCATTTAAATATATCATTTCATCCACTAACATGGACATTTACAACTATAATAGTTAAGATCTACTTAACATTTACTATGTCAGGCACTGTGCTAAGGATTTCACATACTTTTAAACTGATTGATCCTTGCAACAACACATCCTGTAGGTAGGAATTAATCATTCCCATTTTGCAGATGAGAACAAAAGCCCAGAGAACTCATACCTAGTAAGTAGTACAGCTGGGACTTATTCTGGCAGTCTGGCTCCAGAGGTCATGTCTTACCCTGTTTTGTCTGTCTCTGTATCTCAAAGGCAGTTTTGTATGTCAAGGTAATGAAATCCACTTCCCCTCCTCCCTGGCCCTGTGCACACGGGTTTCTTTATGGCCATTTGCACATGAAGTAGAAAGCAGGCTGTGGTTTGTTTGAGCACGATCCCACCATGGTCCAGAGTTGCCTCCCTAAGGTGGCTGACCTCTTGCCCAGGGAGAACAGGCCACTGCTTGGACTGCAGTGGATGAGTTGGGGACCAGGGCTCCTGTGACCTCGGCCTATGACTCACTCTTGGATAACAGCACCAAATATGCTGAGGAGGAAGCTGCTGGGCAGCCAGTAAAGGATCTGCCTATGACTTGTTCTTACCTAATGGAATGACAGTGTGATCAAATTTCAGGAAATAGCAACTGAGATTCATAGTTGCAAAAGGACACTAGAAAAGATATAATGGCAATCAAATCCTTTTTTCTCCTCAAGTGTCTGCTAGATAATAGCTAACTCTAGCTTTCTGGATCTCAATGCTAAACAAAGACTCGATAGTCTTATTTCCATGTGTATTTAGTAATCAGTATAATGGAAAAGTGAATGTAATTCATTCCTTCAGAAATGATTGTGAAGAGAAAAGAAAAAAAAAGAAAAAAGAAAAAATCACATCAAGTTCAATGACATATCCCAGCCTTATCTTATATATTCACTGCTCTAGGATTCAGTGTTTTCTACAAGGAGCCCTGTTTCCTTTAGTGGAGAATGGTATTTAGAAATCAAAATCTAGGCAACAGATGTGCTTGCTGCTCTTGTTGTATCATTGTTTCTAGGTTCAAAGAGTGCAGAGCTTTGGAAGGACAAACATATACCTTTGTAGTTCCCATCTAAAAAGCCATGAACTTATATCAAAACTTCTGATTCTAACTTTCAACCAGAGTTTATTCTTGCCTTTCCTTTTCCCATATTTATAACTCCTTGCTTCAACAGTGAGAAACCTGACTCTTAGTGTCTTCAGTATTTACTCCTTTGCTTAAGCTAGAACAAATAGAAGGTACGTTCAGAATTACTCATCCACACTATTGTAAAAAAATAAAAAGACCCTACTGACCTGAATTCAATATTTTTTTTACAGTCTATTTTTGGATAGAATTTACATCCAGTGAATTGCACAAACCATAAATGTATGTTTCCATGCGTTATGATGCATGTGTACATTCTTAGAACCCAGATATGAAGATACAAAACACTTCCAGTGACCCCAGATAATAAATGTTTTATTCTTTATTAAGAATTATAGAGACACATCAAAACAACACAGGAGGCAGCTTGAAGATGCTCCCACTAGCCACAGTGAAAATGAGAGATTCAAAATAAAAACTGATAATAATGGATTTCAACTCATAGAGTAAATAGGAAGCCCTAAGTCCTTCTTATATGAAAAACTGAATGAATGAATAAATAAATGGGGAAGAAGTGAGAGCTTTCCTTGTAGAATGTCAATTACAAATATCACATTTCATTAACAGAAACTAAAATCTGTGAGCGAAACTTTGATGTGACACAAGAGATTCAGAGTATTACCCCTTAAATAAATTATTTACAAAGGGGGAAAATGAGTGACTTTCTGGTAGAGAAACATGGTGGGCATTACCTTAACCTAGTGATCAAAGCTATCACAACCAATATGGGAGTAAAATAACATCATGTTCCTCCTGACACAATGCACTGAGAAGGGCAAAAGATCACTTCTGTGGTATTCCTGCACAGTATGAATCAATCATGTGGAAATTTCCAACAATTCAAATCGGAGCCCATTCTATTACATGATTCATTTGTACTTTTCAAAGAATGTTGAGCTCAAGAAGCAGAAACCAAGGCTGAGAAATTCTAGATTAAAGAAGACCTAAAAGGTATAACAACTAAATGCAAGTATGAAATTATACCGGATCCTGGATGAAAAAGAAAATAGCAATAAAGGACATTATTAAGGCTGTGGAACTTTGAAACATGAAAATTCATGACTTTATTTATGTAAGTTTGTGGTTATGTATGAAAAAGTTCTTGTTCTTAGAAAATACATCTTATTGCATTTAGGAGGAAAGGGCATATGTGTGCTATTTGATCTCAAACATTTGGAGGAGATATATTTACACAGGTGTGTTTGTGTAGAACATACTGTTTATGTGTGTGTGTATGTCTATATATGCATATATATAGGCAATCTTCATTATATATCTCATGAAAGATACTATAAATACATTCAACCCTCATGATTCACAGATTTCATATTTGCCAATTTGCCTACTCACTAAAACATATTTATAATCCAAAATCAATATTCACAGCATTTTCAGTCATTTTCAGACATGAACAGAATGGCAAAAATTAGAGTTGCCCAACATTCACATTCCCAGCTGAGCATGAACAAGGCAACACTTCACTATCTTGTATCAGCTCTCATCCTGGCTAAAGCACCTTGCTTGGCCCATGGTAAGCACCCCCAAAATGTTAGCTATTGTTTGCAGCAAGGGAAATGGGGAGAACAGGGGTCTTTCAAAGAGAAGCAGTGGGGCAGAGGTGTGATTATAATCTCAGGGAGGACAGGGATGATGTCTTGCTCACAAACTGAAGAGCTGAATGCAGATACTGGGTCACATCAGACTCAACAAAGACATGTGGAATCAATGAACCAATAATCAATTGACTTCAGAACAGAAATATTATGTGACTACCAAGAAAAGGGCATAGGGAAGGCAGGGGCAGGAGAATAGAAAGGGACAGTAAATGAACAAAAAATATGGATACCATGCTGCTGACGACTTCAAAATCCATTGTGTAAGCAATGGAGAACTACTGAAAATGTTAAAACAAGACAGTAACATCATGATACATGGATGGTGGCTGGCAATGGGAAGAACCTGGAGTCAGGGGAACCAGTTAGGTGTTATTACAACAGTATGGCTATAGGTTCACACATTGACATCACATAAGAATCACTGGAAAATGTTAAGAAGCAGATTTCTAGATCCCATCCCCCAAAATTCTGACTGGGTAGATCTAGGATGGATGGAGGAATACCGAAAAAAATAAGAAGTGGAGAAGAGGAAAGATGAGGCTTTCATGTTACATGGCTTTGTTTTTTTTCCAATGATAAAATGAGGTTATTTGTTAAAGATTAAGGGTAGGAGAGGCTGTGGCATAAATCTAGAACTCCCAATAAGAGATCATACATTTGTAAAGGGGTCAATCAGCTCTGCCTTGCTTCTTTTTTTCTTGGCATGTTCAAATCCTAAACAACCCATACAAACAGGAAAAAGGTACATTTGGGGGTTAACATGGGAAAGGAGCCTGACTATGTAGGTTAACAGAAATAAAAGGGGTCGGGGGACTGGTGGTGCTGGTGAGAAGCCATGGACTGTGGGCTCAGTGCAGGCTTCATGGAGCGAGAGTGATGCCTGGGAAAACATGTGGACGGGTAGATTGGGCAAGAGACAGAGGGTAAAGAGCAGGCCAAATAACAATGTGGTGGAAATGTGACTCTGGAAGGGCAGGACAAAGGTCTGTGGTATGAGAAGGGATTTGCAGCAAAAGAAAAGTGGCTGGATGACCCAGGTGGAGTCAGGAAGCAAGCCTGGGAAGTTAAATGGAAATGCTTTTTGTCTGACTAATGGAAAGCTAAGTAACTGGGGCACTGGGCCTGCTCTTTGGAGGGTGGGGAGGACACTGAGCCAGGCATCAGAGCCACTAGCTAATGCAGGAGGGTGATCAGATGATGGTGAGAGGATTCACAGTCATCTCTAAAAAGGCCAGACTTGGAGAATCCTAATCCAGGTCTCACGGTGCCTTCTTTTCAACTTCCGTGATTTGGAGGACAGGATGCTATACGTGCTTCTGTGAGACTTCCTTTTTTATATGATTTAACAGTCTTTTCCATTAAAGTATCTATTATTATTTAATAGCTATGTAAGCATCTAAATCATTTTGAAATTAAAGTATGAAGGCATTATACTCATATGTCACAAAAGAGGCATGAATTAAGTCAGGCAAAAATGAAACTGACATGTGTTTATATTAATGCTGGCCCGCCCCACACAGTTTTACACATTCCTACAGGCTTCCCTTTGATTACAATAAAACTAATTAGTCAATAAATAATGTTTGAGGGCTCTACCTCATTTGTTCAGTGCCCAAGTTCAATTTATATCCTAATGGTTGCATATTTGCCTTTAATAGAGGCAGTATGTGAAAGTAAGTGTGATAAATGAATAACCATTTAAGCGTAAAGTTACCACATCTTCATGAGAAATCTGAAAATGAAACAGTCACTGAATGTATGTATTTCTTCTATCCTAAGAAATTGTGGGGAAAATGGAAGCTCCTACAGCCAGGATCCTCACCTGACCCTAAACTACCTGATGATGTAACTTAGCCTACTGCTAAGGCCACTGCTTCCACACCTGTAGGCAATAAGCTATTACTGATTGAGTCACTGTATCAAGAGCTCTGCCCAGTGAGTGCTCCGGACCGAGGCAGAGACAGAAGTGGATTATGGACCTGCAGACTGCTGGATGCAGATGTAATTCTAGTGCTCAACCTACTTCCATGAGAATACAGCCAAGTATAAACCCTTTTACCCCTGGAAGGTTCCATGGCCATCTAGGTCTCACTGAATCCACAGAGAACTTAACTTGCCTGGGGCTAAAACCCTCAGGCAAAACAGAAATAAAGCTAATCACAGAATGAGAGAACAGATGAGAATGATTTTGGGGGGCAGAGCAATGTTAGTGCCTCTTCCCTAGAGAAATGTGCAGAAACTGGTGGAAAGAAGAGTCTGCTTACCAGTTAGGTCTCTGGTTTGGAACTTGAAGTGCATAGCTGCAGTGACAGTGCAGACAGACCCCCCCGATTGCAGGCCCCTGTCAATAAATAATCCAACTGGTTCTAGTTCTATATCCTTAAATAATCAGGTTCTCCCCTTTTGCCATCACATGGAAGCTACCTACCCAGAGATAACATTTTCTCTGATGTTGAATTAGCAAAGTGTGTTTTCTGTTGTTTCTTTTTTCCTTTAAAAGGTTAAATGGCCCAATACAATTTTCTCTGCAGCAGGTGTGTAGCTAACAAGGTGATAATTGAAAAACTGGGAGAGAAGGGGGAAAAAAACCCTAGAAAACTAGAAATCTGCAATATCTGGGAAGAGGGCAACTGAATTAGCTTTAGAAGATGCAGAAGTTTTGGTCATACAATGCCAAAGATGCAAGCTGATGTCCATCAGAGTGGAAAAACGGGAGAAGAGGTATTGTTTTTACTATCCCTCTAGAATGCAGAGGGCATAACATAATATTCAAAATTGTTGAAGCTTTGAACAAATAATGCAAGCCAAGTTTCAGTATTGTCCTCTCTTCTCATTTCCTCACATTTCCAGCAAAATAAACACAGTAGGAAGATCTTCTAAATATTCAGATGTGGTAGCATTTACTGGAATATTTTATTCTTATTTTTGTCTTTTCAGTCTTTGGTCAATGAAAAGAAAAATTTCTGCTTAACATACAGAAACATCCCGGAAGAGCTCTCCAAAAGCTTAAAACAACCATGATTTTTTTTTTTACCTTTTTCTTTTGTAACAATTTGATGTTAGCATTCAATGATGGTTAGCATTTATGTAATTGTCCTTAAGTAAGGTTGAGTCTGAAGTGTCATCAGAGTCACATCAGCCAGTGTGTGCAAACAATAGCTAACATTTTGGGGGTGCTTACCATGGGCCAAGCAAGGTGCTTTAGCCATGATGAGAGCTGATACAAGATAGTGAAGTGTTGCCTTGTTCATGCTCAGCTGGGAATGTGAATGTTGGGCAACTCTAATTTTTGCCATTCTGTTCATGTCTGAAAATGACTGAAAATGCTGTGAATATTGATTTTGGGTTATAAATATGTTTTAGTGAGTAGGCAAATTGGCAAATATGAAATCTGTGAATAATGAGGGTTGAATATATTTATAGCATCTTTCATGAGATATATAATGAAGATTGCTTATATATATGCCTATATATTTGGCTGCAGGATAGGGAGTTGGGGAATAATTATTTAATGGAGAGAGAGTTTCATTTTGGGAAGATGAAAAAGTTCTGGAGACGGATGGTAGTGATAATTACACAATAATGTGAATGTACTTAATGCCACTAAAGTGTATGCTTAAAATGATTAAATGGTAAATTTCATGTTATGTGTATTTTACCACAATTTAAAATATATATACATATATTTCATATATATAATTTATATATATTATATATATGTGTATCTATATGTGTATACACATACGTGTACGCATATAAATTAAAGTGGAGTTACAGTTTCACTTTAAGAATATCAATTTGACATACTTACATAAAAGTATGCTTTGGCTGTTCAGGAGAAGAAAGGGTGGAGTTAGTTACTAATAGTTGAGGAGCCTGGTACACCTATGGAAATGGGCTGTGCCAATGAATGTCAGGGCAGGAAAAAGGCTCATTGTAACAAACACAGACACATGCTATAAAACGTGGTTTCTAGTGAACAAGGAAAGAATCATCCAGAAACGTAAATGTTAAGGATATTATTGCCTCATGGTATCATTTCAACTTTTCTATCATGATGCTGCTACAAGCTGGTGCTCTTCCTTTATAAGGAATCTGTGGGCCTCGGGAAAAAGAAAGGAGCAAATCCTTGAGCCTAAACTCCCACTAACTTGGAGACTATATAATTGAGAGGTGGGCACTCTAAAGTGCCATTAAAAGACTAGTTGTCAACTGGGGCACCTGGGGCCAAGTGGGAGCCATACAAGGCTGATAGACAAGGAAGAATGAGCAGAGTGTTTGTGATTTTTAAAATGGGGAGAAAATGTACTCATGCTCAGGATGAGCTTACAAAGCCAGATTTTTGAAACACTAAAAGAAATAATATGTAGAAACACAACCAAATTAACAACCAGAACATGAACTCACTTTAGATAAAATAAATACAATAGAATAGCTAAAGACTTTAAAATAAGCATAATGAAGATATTCAAATTGCTAAAACAAAGTAACAACATTTTAAAAAACAACAATTAGGGAACAAAGCCAGCTGGTAATGAAATAAGAAGGTAGAGAAGAAAAGGAAATAATTAGAGATCACGGAAACAAGAAGTAATAGTTATTAATTTCAAAAAACTTGGAGGAAATTATTGAATCAGTAGACTGTACTGAGAAATTCACCAACACAGAAGAATAAAAAAATTAAAATATTAGAGCACAGTTAAGATACATGGGTGATAACTAAGAAGTCTCAAGATACAGCAACAGGAGACCTAGAAAAGAGAATGGAGGGCATGGAGAACAACTATTCATAGAGAGCTGATAATGCAACTTTTCTGGAGTTGGATAAAAGTACCCTTCAAGTACTACATGGGATAAAACCAGATAAATCTATACCAAGATACATCATAGTACTATTGGAGGACATTAAATGTAAAGTAAAAGCCTTGTACAATACCCAAGAGAAAAAGGCATGATTATCTACAAAAATAACAACTTGATTAATATCAGACTTTTCAAGAACAAAGCCAGAAGTAGTATTTTCAAGATGCTACTGGAGAATATCTGCCCTTCTAGAATTTATATCCCATGAAATTACCATTCAAGAATGAAGGCAACATGAAGACATTTTCAGTTACAAAGACCAAAAGGGTTAACAACTTACCACAGAAAAAATATTCAGATATACTTTGTTAAGAAGAAAAGCAAATGCCAAGAGAAGGCTCAGTAGGAAAAAAAGAAGCTGAACAAAAGCTTGGTGAAATGTTGGTACATGTGCTTAATTATTGACTAATTACAAATAAATAGGTTTTTAAAAAAATTGTCAGGATAATAAGAGAATATTACAAAAAACTTTATGTCAGTACATCTGAAAGTTAGATAAAATGGCCTAATTCCTAGAAAAAAATACAATTTATCCAAACTGACAGAAAATAAAACAAAATCTGAACAGCCTAATAATGAACTGTTAAGAAATTCAGTCTGTGGTTAAAATCCTTCCACAAAGAAAACTCCAGGTCCAGATGACTTCACTGGTAAATTTGATCAAATGCTTAAGAAAGAATGTCAGTCTTCAAAATATTCTTCCAGAGTATAGAAAAAGGAACAAATTAGTTTTATAGGATAGCAAAATCTAAACATCAAAACCTGATAAGAATATAAGAAACACACATAATTACAGACCTATGTCACCTCACCCTGAGCACAGATTTAGAAATCCTAAAGAAATAGCTGTAAATCAAATTCAGAAATATAACCAAACAAGTTATGTTTACTTCAGGAATAGGATGTTGCTTTAATCAAAAAACAATCATTTTATGTCTCTACATTAAAAAAATAAAGCCAAATATCATGAGATTGCTTCAAAATGTACAGAATTTGATAAATTCTTTGTTAAGTATTTTAGGATAAGAACTTCTGGCAAACTAAAAATAGAAGGAAGCAACCCTCATTTGATGTCTTTACAAAAAACCTACAACCACCACTTTAAATAAATACTCATTTCAAAACTTTCAAGATTAGACATTTAATTAGGTTTTAATTTTATATTACCATAGATCATTTAGTTCCATCTCCCAATTCAATTTACTCCAATAAGAATCAAAGAATCACTCATGGTAAAATGACTTTTTCAAAGTCAGTAGCTAATAAATTACATTTTTGCCTTTACAAGTATAACCCCTCTAGAATTCATTACTAAATAATTAGGAATATGGGGTCAAGTTTCATTTTTTCCACATGGATACTAATTGCCCCTGCTTCCCTTGCACAAAGGCTTTCTTGCCTGCCCGTCCCTTAATGCAGGTGTTGTTATGGGTCCAGCATAAGGCAGAAGCGTGTTATTCCAGGGCCTCTGTGTCTGTCTTGTATCAGTTACACATTCTCATAATTATTCAGCTTTTTAAAAAGACTTCACATCAGATTAAGTAAATCCTTCAACTTGTTTATTTGACTATTCCTGGCCCTCCCCATTTCCATACACATTTTAGAATCTACTTCATCAAATTTCTCATAGAATCTGTCTAAATTACTATTTTTTAAACAATTTTCATGATTTAATATACATTTTGAAGCAACCGTACAAACTGTTTTTGGATATATTCAATAACACGATGATGGGATAATACTGAAGTCAGTGGTCACCTCTGGGGAGGAAGCAGGACAGAGAATTTCACCAGAGAAGCGCAAGGGTTGTCAACTGCATTTCTAATGCTTTTACTCTGGAAGAATCTGTGGTAAAATCCTAGCATATTTGATAGAGATGGACAGTTGCATGGAGGGCATATGGTCCTGTTATTAGCAAAATCAAATCAAGAAATACATCTTTGTATGTTTAGGATACTTCATCATTTTAAAAATGAATAAAAATAACTAAAATCACTACTTGGTTCTCAAACAGCAGTTAACTTGGAGTTTCAAATCTGTCCAATGGACTCTGCAAGGGTCATCTATTTATAATTCACTATCCTTGACAGTGAATTTCAGCCGATAATTTTAATTTATAAATCTCACAGGGAGGCATGTTAGAAAATAATTTCTTCCCTCGTATTGAAAGAAAACATTTAATTCATTACTCAGCCAAGTGATAGAATAATTAAGCTATCCTCTATATAAATTACTGCTTACTTTAACCATTCTTCATTTTCAAGATCACAAAATTATACATACAAAAAGCCAAAAGAAATGCAAAGTTTGAAAAGCTATGTGATAAGGTAATCATAAAGTAATTCTCATTTCTCAGTCTAAACACAGGCTGACTTAAAGTCCTAGCATTTTAGATGAGCCCAAATACTCCTCTTACCAAAGGAGCAGAGCACAACGCTTCTAACTGAACAGTGAAGAGGTTTGTTTTTCCTGTTGTACAGGCTGCGGGAAATTAAAGACACAGAACAACTATACTTAACTTTCTTGACTAGAACTTAGTAAGGTAAATAACTTTGATTTAACTTGTCTCCAGAATATTATCATAAACCTTGAATTTTCCATTTGAATTGGCTCTAATCAACATCTGTTTTTTCTTTGGTAACTCTCAGGATCTCATTCCTAGGTTGAGTGACCTTGAGGTTAGTATTTCAGCCCTTTCTCCCTTTGGCTAATAGAGTTACATGTGCCATGATGACCCAGATTGCTATGTTCAATTTCAAACAGGAAAAAATGGCCCAAAGCCACATACGGTCTGCAAATCCCATCCAGTTGTCCTATGAAAGTAGGTGCAACCAGTTCTAGGTGAAAGGAGTATTTTACGTTTGACTGGGGATCAAAGTATAACTAAAGGAAGCACACTCCAAGGAATGATTTCCAGCAATAAGTAAAAGACTATAGGCTGGAATCGCTTTTCCAGTTACCCTACCAACTCCATGTTATTACGTGGCTGTTTATTCATAAAAATGGTTGCAATAACAAGAGATTTCATTGCCTTCAGGGCTTAACTGTGCACATCTGGCATTGCTGGTGATGAAGCAATACAAAAGCATAAGCCTTACTGACAAGAGCTCAGCATAGGTATCAGAAAACAGCACGCTGACTTCACTGACCATTCCAACCACCTTGAAAATGAGATGTGAGGATAGTCAGCTGAGGCATTCTGGAAAACTCGTCCTCACGCTTCAGAAGGGAAACAAGGGTGTTCCGCGACCTGCCCTGGACCAAGCTGTCTGAGGTGACGCTGGATGCTCTTGCCGCCACCTCCCAAGCCTGGGGGGGAAGAATGCTCAGGGTTCCAGGGCCCTGGCATCACCCCTGCTGTTGTTCTTATTTAAGTCATTTTAAGTTGGGTCCTTCCTGGTTGGAACCAAAAGTACCCCTACCATGGGGCTGTGACAGTTACCGCCCACATTCAAGCCTGGGGAAACCCACTGGCCTGCCCATCCTTGCTGAATCAGTATGTTCCTTCTTCCTATGGCAATCCCCTTAAAATTCTATTTGTTCCTGGTCTCTAGTCTCATGATCCCATTAAAATGACAACTTTTCTCCCTAGCTTTATGGAGGTAAAATAGATCAAAACTGTAAATAGTTAAGGTGTACCATGTGATGGTTTCATATGTATATACATTATAAAATGACTACTAGAACTATAACTTTCAAGTTTATGATCCACCAACTCTTAGTATGTAGCTTAGATGATTCTGCACAGTATTAATGGAGCCTTGTGGTTTCAGAGACAGAAATATCAAAATCTTTTGCAGTCAGATGATTCCTAAAACATATTACACCTAATTTGTCAGATTTTACAGGTGTTGGTAAGATTTAAGGTTTAATGTGTTGTCTATAAATAGGAAGTTCTTGTATATTTCTATGAGGTTAATAGCCAAGAAAATATAATACAGATATTGAAGATGTGTACATAAAAATGTCACGTAACACACATCCTTCCAATCTACATTACAAGAAAACTGTTGAACCTCATTCTTAGCACCTCGTTCTTACTTTTTTTTTAAAGTGCCTTAAACAAAAGTCTTTAGCAATTTTTAAATATTTAAATGCATCACAAGACACCCTGCTTTCAAAAAGTAAAAAGTAGTTATACATCCATAGGCCTTTGGTGACAGAGGCTGCAATACAAACATGGGTCCCCAGTCCACATGATCAGTAGACGATGGGTCAATGAAATATCCTAGTGTCACAGAGCTGAAGTATATACCCAATGTGGGCAAAGCAAGCTGAAGACGGAGACCGCAGGCAGGAAGGACTAGATCATGAGGACTGTGGCTGCTGTGCTCAGAACAGTATGTTTTGTAGTAGATATGGTAGTGATGCCATCCATAGTTAAGAGTGGTGGTAGTGGTGGTGAAAATATGAGCAAGAGTTACCCTGGATCAACTGCTGCCTATAAGACGGGCTCTGGTAGGAATGCCCTGCGCAGAAGCACTACGCTGCTTCCTCGCCCATTCTCTTGCTCACTGCATCTCTCCGCACGTGACAGTCAACTGATCACGCAGCACACACACAAGCTTCTGAGGTTGGTCATCTTCCCCACTTCTTCCTCTACTTTTTCTATTAGTTTCTTCTGGGATATACATCCTTTCCCAGCAAAAGAAAACCATTTATGTGCTTTTCTTTTTTATGAGATGGGAAAAATTCACATGGAAATAGTGAAAATACTGGAGATCCATTAATTTCATTGCAACACCATGAAGCTGATGGGATTCTCACAGCTGGATTTGTTTGGGAATAAAATGAAGAAATACTGCATAATCCTGCATTTAGTCTCTATCAGACAACATTTATGATAATGACAGCAAAACCAGATCTAGGAGTTATTCCCAGCTGTGGGGATCAGCAAGTCATCACAGGCTCGAGTCCTAATGCAGTTCTAGAGAGACGTGGAACGAGTTAGAGAATTAACTAGCAAAAAAAGGATCCAAAAAAAAAGAAGAAAATTTTTTTTACCTATACATGTATTGGTCGGTATCAGCAAAATTCTACATTCACCTATGTATGGCTCCATCATTGTAACTTCTGTATTATTTTATAATGATCCCTTGATAAGCTGTTTCTTCCTCAATTGGAAACAACTTGAAGTCAGGAACTACAGATTTCACCCTACAAACTCCACAACAGTGCCTCAGTCTAGGTAACAACAGGGTTTACTAGTTCAATATTAGGAGCGCTCTACAGTCAGCTTTCAATAAAATCCTAGTTGTAACTTAGCCGTTATTACAGTTGAATTCCTTGGTGGTTCCAAGCCTCAGTTTCATCATCTGTAAAATGGGTTTAAAAGTACCCACCCCACTGGAATGTGATGAATAAAGTTATAATACAGCCAATGTATTTAGTTCAATGGTTTGCACATAACACTCAGCAAATGGCAAATGGCAATTAATGTACAGATAAATGGTGCCCTGAATATTATCACGGGAAGACATCAATATAAAGGAAAATGGTTACTACTTTCTCTTCACAAATTATTTAAAGTATAGAAACAAAAATGCTGTGACTTAAGTATAATTTTTTTAAAGTGCTTTTCAACTGTAGGAGTTTATTCACACAGTCCCCTCACATTTTAAAACAAATTAAAAAAATGAAATAATGAATGAATGAGGGAGAGTAGAAAGAAGGCAGAAAGGAAGGGAGGGAGGAAAGAAGAACTTAAGCAGTTCATAAATATTAAAGTGTTATTGTACTACAACTCTGAAATTCCTGGTAAAAAAATCTAGAGTAAGAAGAAATAAAAGAATTTTAAGATTAGTACAAAAGGTATTATAAGTTATAGATTTGCTTACTGTCTAGTTATTCTAAAGTGAAATTCACAATGCATAGGAGGAGGAAGTGAGCTTAATCACCCAGTCAGACTCTCGCATTTTATCATCTCATTGTACAGATGAGGTAGCTGAGGTTCTGACAGATGATTTTGTTCATAATTATACAGGTTCAAAGTGTGGTCTGTGGACCAACAGAATCAGCCTCACCTGGGAGTTTGTTGGAAATGCAGAATCTCAGCCTCCTGATTGGGCATATGAATCGGAATCTGCATTTTAACAATCCTCAGGTGATTTATCTGAACACTGAAGTTTAAGAATATGGTTAGTTTGTTCATATAGGTAGTTTGATATGGGTAAGTTCATAAATGAGATAATTTAAACTCAATGCTTCGTTTTTCTATGAATTGTATAATAATCTTCAGATTTGTTAGAAAAATTTAAATCCTTTGGCTCTGAATAATCAACCTAAGAATTTTATACTGAGAACAAAACTTTAGGAAATGGCTCTTTGAAATGCTGAAAGAACACTACATTGTACTAACACACAATGACTGCTCAGCTACCCATTTCCTTTTCTGTAAAATGGAGAGACTGATAGTATCTAAACTCAGAGGGGTATTAAGAGCACTAAATTAAGACATATGAAGCCTTTGGAATAATGCTGAAATACAGTAAGGACTAAATGAGTGTTAACCACTAACTATGGCTATTATTATTATGCTCTTGAATAGGGTAAGGTATACATTTTCACATGACCATTCATTCTCACCTATTTCTACTGCAGTGACAAGAATTTGAGAAAATATCCAGGATTAGGAGTAAATACAGCCTGTGCCCACAGAATAGAGCCAATAAAACTCAACTGGGAGAAAAGTTAACAACCAACATTGCTGAATTATTTCATTAAATGGGGACTGACCTTGTGAGCAACTATGGCCACACATGGAATTAATAACTTAAGTAAAATACATAAATGAAAATTACAATGTTGATTCATGAATGGTCTTCAATAGCAAGTATTACTCTGTGTCACACTAAACACTGAACTCAAAATTTAGGACTGTTTAAGGAACATTTAAAGAATGAACAGGAGTTAGACTATCGAATACTCAATTCAATGCACTGAAACTGGAAGTTTTACTTTAGGGGAGCTGGTGGACATACACACAACAAGGGCCCAAACACCCAGAATGAGCCTAGCATGGGGAGCTGAAGTGGGGGACAAGGACTCCCTGTACAGAGTTAGTCAGCACTTGCAGGATAAAACCACCAGTGTGTTCACCCACTTGTCTCAAGCACTGATTTGAATTGAGTAAAGACAGTTACCACAGGCGGAGTATTCAACTCGGACTGTAAAATGAAAACCTCAAATTAAAATCCGAAAACTTGAGTTTCCTCCTTCTAGATGTTCACAATGGTTTTTCAAGGTATTCAGGAAAGGGTGGCATAGATAAGGCCTTGGGGTGATGTAAATCAGACTATTTTATATTTTTACATAGGTACAGGCTAGTACCTAGAGGAGTGCTATCATAGCTAGATGGATGGATTTACAAGACCCTGGATACCACACAGAAGAAGATGACAGAAAAGCCACAGGAGCCTAAGGGATAATCTAGGAGGGCCTGAAGGGAGATGAAAGGAGAGACATCTCTGCCTCCCGCCAGCCCTGCACAATAGGATTCCCAAATGGCTCCCAGAGATTCCTGGCCAGAGAAGCCACAAGCTCACCGGCAGCCCTTTCCCCTGGTTTCCTCCCCTGCCCTCTGGGCAAGAGTCTTGTAAGAGTCTTGCATAGTAATACAATCATGTTAAATATTTTTCTCCATAGGCCAACAACATTAAGCGACAAAATGGATCTTTTATTCTCCTCATGTATATAAACCATAACTCTTCACAAATAGTTAAAATTTGCTAACATTTTAATACTATCTGTATTACTTACACCTAACAACAAAATCTGCTCTATTATATCTGAAAGCAAAAATTTGCCATGGTGAAAGTGGAATATTTAAGTTATATGTGATGGCTCCCCAAAGATGCCCATATCTTAATCCCTGGAAGTCGCGAATATGTTATCATACATTCAAAAAGAACTTTACAGGTGTGATTAAGAAAGGATCTTGAGATGTGGAGATTCTCTTGAATTATCTTGGTGGGCTACATGTAATCACAAGGGCCCTTGTAAGAGGGAGACAAAGATTCAGAAAGAAGGTTACGTGAGCACGGAGGGAAGGAGAGAGGGAAAAGGCAATGTGACAAGAAGCATGAGCCACGGAATGAGATCGTCCTAGCGGCAGGCACAGGAAGGGAATGGATTCTCCCTGGAGCCTCCAGGATGAAGGAGCCTGCGGACATCTTGACTTCAGCCCAGTCAGACTGATCTGGAATTTGTGACCTCTCCAACTAAAATAATAATGACATGTTGTTCTAAGCTCTTAGATTTGTGGTAATTGGTTATATCAGCACAGAATATAATCAATGAATACTAATTATAAGTGAATAATTGGGAAAGAGTTCTCTCTGATATGTAATTTATAAAATATTTACAGACTTATACTTTTTTAGCAATCAAATTCTGACTGTCCCATCCGAAGTTCTTAAGTTAATTACACAAAAGTGGCCACATAAACTATGTAATAGTGCAGGTATGCATCCACTGATTTTGAACTTTTCAGGCAGAAAGAACTTTACAAATGACATTTAATATAAGAGACCCATAGTCTACTTCTGGGTATCTTTGTGTCTCCTAAGAGAAGACACTCATGAGCTCACGTAAAACTGGACTGATGCCACGAGCTTGCGGCAGCAACCGTGTCACTCATCTCTGCTTGCCCGAGCACAGTGTCGAGTGCACTGTTTGTACACTGTGGGTTGGTGTCCCTGCGTTTGCCAATTAAATAAATAACTGAATAAATAAAAAGATGGGAAAACCTTAGATCCTTAGCTAGGTTTACTTTTGATCAATTCAATGGAGCTTTATTCTAAATTAACCTAGAAGGACCTGATGCTGGGATAAAAATAAACAGCTTGCTTTGAAAAAAAAAAAAGGAATTTTTTTAAAAAGGCCATTAAAGATGAAGGTAAAATTAAATAAATGATAGAAGGTTCCACTTTTGGTCAGGAAGCAAAAGTTCACAAAAAACCATCAGTACCACTATAACAGTAAGAACGCAAAAAAATTTAGAAATCTTTTTGTTGTAAAAGATACTGAAGTGATCTGGACACAAATCTAAATGAACAGAATTCCAGAGAGAGACGAGTCCTTCTAGAGTGGGCCGACCTTGGTGGCTGTACTCACCGGGACAGGAGTGGGCAGAGGAGCTAGCCTGCTATTGTGCTATTGGTAAAGGAACTCAGCAGGCATGAGCAGAAACGCGTCATGCTTTTATCAGCCAAGCATCGGCTGGTGTTGCAGACTAGACAATGGAGAAACAGCTAGTCCCTCAGGACCGGCCAATTCTCCTCCAAAATATTTTTGTTTATATTAGCAGATGCTGGTGGTGGAAGAAGCTGCAAGTGGGTGGAAAGCAGAGAGAGATCCTGTAATCTCTTATGCAGCGATCCTAAACTCTGTTGCGAGGCCAGACCTCAACATGAAGAGTGAAATAGATGTGAAATCCAGTTCAACTCCTGATTGGAACCAAGATCTGGCCTAGTCACCTTAGCTGCCTGACATGGGGAGGATTACGCCTTTTGGGGATAAATATTACCTATCTCAGCCACTGTGTTCTTTTAAACACAATTTAAAACATGAGACAAGTGAAGAAGCAGGAAAAATGTGACTCATAACCAAGAAGAAAAAGAGACTAGATAACAAAATGGTTGGAATTAACAGATAAGGACTTAAAAATAATGATTATGAATATGCTAAAGAATTTAAGAGAAAATGTACAAAATAGATGAAGAAATGGAGAATTTCATCAGACTAATTAAAAACTCTAAAAAAGGAAGCAAATAGATATTATAGAACTGATAAGCACAATAACTGGAATGACTGATTCATTGGAGGGGCTTAATGGTTAACTGGACACAATAGAAAAGACTCGTAAACCCAAGGATGAGACAGTTTAAAATATTGAGAACAAAACAGCAAGTGAAAAATCAGTAACAGAAAACAAACCCTAGGCATTAGTTATATTTATAATTCCAAATGGTCTGATAAACATGGAATTGCAGCCTGAAAAAAAAAGAAAGAATAGAGTAGGATTGTGAGAGATGCTAGATGAGAATTTTCAAAGCTGGTTAAAAGACATTAATTCAACACAGAGTTACCCCAACCAGGATAACAGACAGAAAGCAATTTATAGGCCAAACTGCTGGAAACCAGAGCCAAAATATAAAGGCAATGGCATGTTTGAAGAACTAAAAGGAAAAAAAAAAGGTAAAAACTGGTAACTTAGATGCCTATATTCATGGAAAATATTTCTAAAATAAAGGTGAAACAATGGCATTTCCAGATAAACAAAAGCTGAGAAAACAAATGCTGAATTATAAGAAATATTAAAGGAGGTTCTTCAGGAAGGATGATCAGAGGGATAAATATGAAGGAAAATATAAAACAATATAGTTTTAAATTTCTTTAAAAAGACAATTGGCCATCTGAGCAAGTAGAGCAATATATTGTGGGATTATTATATATAAAGGAAAAATATGACAATAATAATAATACAAAAAACAGGAGAATTAAATAGAATTATACTAAGTCCATTAAATGTTTCATGAAGTTGTATAATACTCATGATAAAGTGTGATGAATTAATCATTTATACTGTATCTAGAGTAACCACTTGAAAATAATACAAAATGGTGAAACTAAATAGCAATATGGGTAGTGAAATAGAATACAAAATCAAACAAACAAAAACACAAAGCCTCCATGTCCAAATAAGGAAATGAAGAATAGAAGGGGAAAAACAGGAAAAAATAAAAGAATTAAGTCTAGGAATACCTCATGTAATGTATGGCAAAGGGAATACAGTTAATAATATCGTAGTAACTGTGTATGGTGACAGCTGGTACCTACACTGATCAGAGTGAACATTTCATCACGTATAAAACTGTTGAGTTACTACTATATTGCATACCTAATATAAATTTTTTTTTTTGACGGGGCACCCAGATGTGAACCAGGGACCTGTTGATGTGAAGTCAAATGCTCTACCCCTGAGCTACACCCCTGCCTAATATAAATTTGAAACTAATATATTGTGTATGAACTAGTCTTCAATAAAACAAGAATATTTATGTAATCATAGTAAATGCAAGATGTATTCAACAGTCCAATTAAATCTAGGTTTAAAAAAAAAGACCCAACTCTATGCTATTTACAAGAGACATGCTTTCAATATAAAGATATAGAATAAAAGTAAAATGATGAAAAAGATACGTTGCAAGCATTAATCATAAGAAAGCCAGCCTGTCTACACTGGTGTCAGGAAAACTAAACTTTAAAGCATCACCAGTGATAAAGATGGATATTTCACAATGATAAAATGGTCATTAACAAAGCCCAAAGTTAGTTCATTGCTTAACTTAATAGGCTTGATAAATCTTTTTCTGCATATAATTTCTGAACGTTTATGAACTCCTGTGTGTTTATGGACCTCTATTTAAAATCTTTTTTCAAATTTACATTATTTTTAAGTTCAAAAATTTTCCTTTCAATTACATGACCCTCTCAGTTCTTGAAACCATTCTTATGATTACGTACTTGACTCTCACAAGTCATTTTTACCTGAAATTGCACCTTCTGATTGATGTCTGACACACGGAACTGCTTCAGGAAGCGCTCGTCCTCACTCCAGAAGAGACGGATGTCAGGAATGTCATAGAGGATCATGGCCAGCCTTTCTAACCCTAGGCCAAAGGCCCAACCGATCCGATCTTGAGCACCAGCTATAATTAAGAAGCATAACAAAACAATTTATTTCAAAAGTATAAATTATGTACCACTTCCTGATAACTAACTGATAATCATGGTTGAGTGCCTACTAGTAGCAAGGTCCTGGGCAGGGGCTATAGAGACATCAAAGAAGATGGCCAACTTTATATTTTTCATGTCCCCCACATTCCTTATTTTCCTCACAATGACTTACTGCCTCTAATACTGCCTTTCATTTCTGATTAAATTCCAGGCTCTTTAAAGTCCTGGTTTGTGCCTCTGAGATAAATTTTTCTATAATCGTTATTTGCCCTTATTCAAACACTGAGCCTACTATGTTCAGGTTACAGAGGGAAGAGAAAAGACAGTCTCTGTCCCAAAGCGGCTTACTAGATAGTCAGGTATGGTCAAAACAAGCCAGCGTGGACTGTTTGTATTCACGAAGTGTGTGGCAGCCCTTATGAATCCTCAATTGTATTAAAGCACAACTCTGGCTCTTAGTAAGAGCTACTGCAATCAAACACAGAGCAAGCAAGCCAAGGGGAAATGCGTATCCAGTACCATTCACGCCTAAGGTCAAGTGTGTTGTTCGATTGTGGCAACGCCATGAGTTCTAAGGGTCTAGTTCACATCCACAAAGCAGAGAGAGGGACAGAAGATATAAACTGCTGTATGAAGAAGGCAAGGGAGCGATTCACACCACTAGAAAAGCTTATGAAAAGCACTCATGAAAGGAACATAATTTCAATGGGCACTAATGGATGTGGAGGCTCCTGGGTAGGCTTAGATGGCCTCCAGATCCTACCCAGTGAATGACTTGAGTCAATCACTCCCTTTGTGAAGAGAATGGGATTTCACTCCTGTAATCAGGCTACTTTATATAAGAATCCATCTTAGCAAACTGGAGAAATTCTCCTGCTAGCTTAGGAGAACTGAACTGACATGAAGTGAGAGGTCCCATGGCTAGGATCTGAGGAGGCCCCAAGGAGCTGAGGGTGGTCCTGGTTTCTACCTGTTGGGACCTGGAGCATGGGGCCCATCCAATCTCCAGACTCCTGTGGCAAGGGGACTGTGACATAATAAATCTATGTTGTTTTAGGCTACTAAGTATGAGGTTAATTTGTTACCCAGCAAAAGGAAACTAATATGAACCCAAAATGTGGAGAAAGGTGAAAGGAAACAGCCGGCTGAAAGAATCTTCAATGGCAAAGGCAGGGAGTGCAGCAGAGCAGATCTAAGAGTGGGTTCTGGAAACATGGATGATGCACAGTTGAGGCAAGTAAGACTGCGGAGAGGATACGTTTCTGGCTAGATGCTGCCACCACCATCACTTCTAAATAAAACAAGGATAAACATTTAAGAGAAGCCATACACAAGTGAGCCTCATCAAATGGTCTGTTTAAAAGACAGATGAATTAAAGTATTCAAACTGTGATCACAAAAGGAAAGACAGAGAGAATGACTCATAGTGGGAGGGAAGGTGTGCCTGAAAGAAAAGCGGCTGACACAGAGTGAACCTGAGCTCCTGAGTGGGAATGAACAGTCAGGTGGGGGGCGGGAAGGGAGGGATTCAACCACACAAACCACGGGGTCAAGGAAAAGTGCACACAACTCCTGACCAAGTGGCCAGCTGCCTGAGACAGCAGTGAAGAAAAAGGCAAAATAATCTACATGGATGCTTGAGACCTTAGAAGGGCTGGTGATTGATTAAGGACATGAGAAGTAATATCACCGTGTAATATATGTAACAATATATACTGTTGTTGTCTCTAACAAAAGATTTCTGTGAATGACTCTGCCCAGTTGTGATGATACGGTTCCAGCACAGCATACATCGTGTCCAGTATCCCCATTCACTGCTGGTTAAGCTATATATTTTTACAGCAATAGGGAAAACAACAGGGGCAGGGCAATCTATGTAAAAATTCATAAAAATGCTCAGACTCTTTATGTGTATGATTCTAGGCAGGAATTTATCCTTCAGAAACAATTCAACAGAAGAAAAAAGAGAAATGAAGGAAGATACTCAGAGCAGTATCTCTTACAAGATAAACAACCTAAGTGCTCCAAAGTAGGGACTGGCTTAAAACTCAGTACATTTTAAGGCAGTCACTAGAAATTATAATTATACAAATAAATGTTTATTAAATGACACATTGTAAGAAATTGTGAAATATATCTACAATAAAATGAAAATGTGCTATGATAGTACTATTCAAAATAGGTACAAATGAGGGTTATAATGTGACAAAAGGAAAATAAAAATATGATTTTCAAGAATTTTAGTGGGTAATAGTTTTAAAACGAGTTTAAAATACTTTTCTGTAACTGCTATATAGTCTTTTCAAATAAAAAATAATAATGATAAGTAGGCATGTTAATGTTTCTTTGTGATTTAGGCTTTTTCCTTTATTTTTACATCTCTTAGATTTTATTATCAGATTTGTAGATAATTAATCAGATTGCAGATAATCTAGAGCCCAATATCTATAACTGAATGAGCTGTAGATTTAGGGTTCCTGATTTTATTTGACATCAAACACAATTTTTTAGTATCTTAGCTTTTGTTCCTCAGTTGCTTCCCCACACCCCAAAACTTTTTCTAAAGCAAGAATAACAAAAAGCTCCTAAAAGTACGTAAGAAAAAGAGCAACAATCAGATTTTTTAAATGGGCAAAGAACATGAAGACATTCATAGGAAAGGCAGAAAATGATCTTTAAGCAAATGGAAAGCTTACTGAAGAAAAACACAAGGTAAAAATGCACCAAGTTACTGCTTTTTACTTAACCAGATGAGCAAAAATAAATGCATTTGAAGGCATATGTGATAGGAAAGCCAAGGGAAAACGAGCACCGTCCTACACTGCTGAGAGAGCCACAACTGGGGAGGTTAACCTTGTGGCCTAAGGAGAATCACAGAGCAGTTGCTATCAAAATTACAGATGCATATACCATCTTGTTACTGTCACTATGACAATGCATCCTACTGACATCCTTATGAATGTGTAAGGCCACTTATTACATTATTGCTTATAATAGTTAAAGACAATAAACAACCTAGATGTCTATCAGTAGGAACTGGTTAAATAAACTGTATTATGTCCTTATAAATGGGATATTATTTAAAGTCTGATTTAAAAAACTAAAAGCAGCAGCTGCTTGCTTCTTTTTGGGAGGAGAGAGGGCTGGGTAGGTGGAAGAGAACGGGGCAAACAGAAGACAAAGGAGGGGAGGCTTTATACTAACTGCAATTTTATACAAATTGTGACAGGAAATATTTCAGGTAATAGTTTTCATGACTACATAAAATACAGTTATTTCTTTTCTGGTTATTTTTAAGAGGTTATAAGAACAATAGGTATTCCTCTTGTCACACTGGCCCCAAACTTTCAGGAAAATCATATGATTAGTAAAAATGAATCTCTATGTTCTCCTTATAGCCTGAATTGGCCTCTTTCCTTCTGTGAGAGCCAAAACCTTTCCAAGCCTGGAAAATAAGTCATTATTTGTGAGGGGTTTCAAAAAACAACCATGAATTCCTTAATATCCTCTCCCTATCCCCTGAATCTCAGTGGGCTGTGAGGGCTTCAACCCATTGAGTATGGGGGAAACAATGCTCTGTGACTTCCTAGGCTACATTAGAAACGCCACACAATTAATGCCTGGTTTTCTGAGGAATGCCTGCTCCTCAGACACTCTCAAGATTCTCCCTCCAGAACATTCTCATTTGGGCCGCAGCTGCCTTGCTCTGAGAAGGCAGTAACATGGAGAGGCCACGTGTGGGCACGGCAATGGACAGTGCAGGATGAACCCAGCTTTCAAGCCGTCCAAGCCCTGACGGCAGGCGTGGGAGTAAAATGGATTCACAAGGCTGCAGGCCCCAGCTCTTTGAATCACCCCAGTTATTACGTCCGTCCAGCCAAGGCTCCAGACACCGGGGGTGAGAAACAAACCATCCCCACATGTATTGTCCAAATTTGTAATCACAGAGTAATAAAGTGATGGCTCTCATATGCCATTAGAGTGGTTTGTTATTCAGTAAGCGATAACCATAACATTGCCTTGTTAAATGATCGACATTTTGCTTTTTATTACAAATATTTCCCATTGTAGTAAAACTAAGGTTAACTAAACTACTCTTACAAGATATGTTTCAGATATAAGAATGAAGCAAATAAAGACTAGGTAGGATTTCAAGTGGGAGAGACCAGAAGCTTAAAATAAGAGCTTAAAGTAAAATGAATCCAAACTATATCAGCACCTAATATATGCCATAATACCAATTAGGTAATAATACCATTCAACTTTCCCCAGGCTATGCCACCCCATGCTGTTCACTGCATTGCTCATCCTACAAGCAAAGCTATCCTAAGCCACCTGACACCCCTTCTCCAAATCAACTATCACTTTTCATTCATTTCTCCACCTTGGTAAATGGGATCATCATCCAACTACCCACTGAAGGCAGAAACCTGGGAGTGAATTTTAACTCTGAAATAGTACTACCACATTTCAAATACAGACCTTTCAATTATATCTCAGAATTTCTCCCCAAACCATCCTTTCATTCTAGTCCTACTATCACCACAGATTTTCATCTTCAACAAACATTTCTTACCTGGACTGTTCCAAGAAACACCCAAATAGTCACTGTCTGCCTCCCTGCCCAGTCCATCTGTGAGAGTACCACCAGTTTTCTTTCTAAAACATAAATCCAGACACTGTCACCGTAGATGCATGTGCATAACTCACCTCAAGAGACATATCTGACATTCTGTACATATTTTTATTTTGCATTTATTGTCTCTCTGTAAAAAAAACACCATGAAATTGTTTTACAGATTCTCCATTCACTCTAGCTGAACTTGAACACTCATGGAACCACAAGATTAGATGTGCAAGATGAACTGGAAAAATGTTTCATTGTAAATTAAATTCTACCATCTTTTGTTATCATTTAGCATCAAGGCAATTGTACAGATAAATTCAAATACAAATACTCAGCTATAAATTACAGATAGATTGAGAAGCACTGGTCTTCAGTGAAGAACTTAAAAATAATTCCAACACATCAAAGGCTGTTAATTTTGTCACATATAAAATTATATACATGATACTGCTCAGTAACAGAATTTACATGCTTTTCAAGTACAGAAGGATCACTCACCAACAGAGATCATATTCTGGAACACAAAACAAATCTCGACATATTTAAAAGAATTGAAATATCCTACATCCAAAGTGAAAATAAATTGGAAATCACCTGTATATCCTAAAAATCCCCCAAATACTAGGAAATTAAGCAACAGGTTTTTAAATAGCCTATAAATCAAAGACAAGATCACAAGATAAATTAGAAACATACATTGAAATGTACGAAAGTAAGAATCAATACATAAAAATGTGTGGAATGCATCTAAAGTTGTGATACGAAAGAAACCTATAGTATTAAATGTATATATTAGAGAAGAAGAAAGGTCCTGAATGAATGACCTAAGCCTCTACCTTAAAAAACCAAAAAAAGAGAGGCAGAGCCAAGATGGCGGCATGAGTAGAGCAGCAGAAATCTCCTCCCAAAACCACATTTATCTATGAAATTATAAAAAAGACAACTCTTCCTAAAATAGAGATCAGACGACACAGGACAACATCCAGACCACATCCACACCTGCGAGAATCCAGCGACTCGTAAAGGGGGTAAGATACAAGCCCCGGCCCGGCAGGACTCGAGCGACACTCCTCCCAGCCCCCAGCGGGAGGAGAGGAGTCAGCAGGGAGGGAGCCCAGGACTGCTGAACACCCAGCCCCGGATTCTGCACCAGAGCACAGACACAGTGCATGCGTGGGGTCCTGGATACTAGGGAAACAGGGCGGCAGGACTGGTGAGCGGGTGCATGAGGCTGACACTGGAGAAAAAAGAAATGGGAGTGGCTTTTTTTGTTTTTTTGCGAGTGTTTTTGGAAGCCTTAAAGGGACAGGGACCCCAATACTAGGGAAACAGTGCAGCAAGACTGGTGAGCAGGAGCCTGAGACCGGCACCTGAGGACAAAGAAAATCGTGCATTTTTCCTTTTTAAAAAAAAATTTTTTATTTTAATTTTTTTTCTTTTGTTGTTGCTGTTGTTGTTTTGGTTTGGGGAGTGCTTTTTGGAAGACTTAAAGGGGCAGGACAGGACACTTAGCCCAGAGGAAGGGAATCTGGGGATCTCTGAGCACTCTAAACCCTGGGCAGCAGGGAGCACAGAGGCCCCTTACTGAGATAAATAGCCTCCCGGCCGCTCCCCCTCCAACGGGGCTCCGCCATTTTGGAGGAGCAGCCCCAGCCAGGCCATGCCCACGGCAACAGCAGAGATAAACTCCATAGCAACTGGGCAGGAAGCAGAAGCCCTGTCTGCGCACAGCTGACAAGCATATGCCACTAGAGGTCGCTATTCTCCCAGGAGAAGAAGGACACAAACCAACAAGAAGGAAAGCTCTTCCAGCCATCACTCGTACCAGCTCTGCAAACTATCTGTATCACCATGAAAAGGCAAAACTACAGGCAGACAAAGATCACAGAGACAACACCTGAGAGGGAGACAGACCTAACCAGTCTTCCTGAAAAAGAATTCAAAATAAAAATCAAGAACACGCTGATGGAGATGCAGAGAAAAATGCAAGAGCAATGGGATGAGATGCAGAGAAAACTGCAAGAGCAATGGGATGAAGTCAGGAGGGAGATCACAGATGTCAGGAAGGAGATCACAGAAGTGAAACAAACCCTGGAAGGATTTATACGCAGAATGGATAAGATGCAAGAGGCCATTGAAGGAATAGAAACCAGAGAACAGAAACGTACAGAAGCTGACATAGAGATAAAAGGATCTCCAGGAATGAAACACTACTAAGAGAACTATGTGGCCAATCCAAAAGGAATAATATTCGTATTATAGGGGTACCAGAACAAGAAGAGAGAGGAAAAGGGATAGAAAGTCTCTTTAAAGAAATAATTGCTGAAAACTTCCCCAAACTGGGGGAGGAAATAATCGAACAGACCACAGAAATACACAGAACCCCCAACAGAAAGGATCCAAGGAGGACAACCCCAAGACACATAATAATTAAAATGGCAAGGATCAAGGACAAGGAAAGAGTTTTAAAGGCAAGTAGAGAGAAAAAGGTCAACTACAAAGGAAAACCCATCAGGCTAACATCAGACTTCTCGACAGAAACCCTACAGGCCAGAAGAGAATGGCATGATATATTTAATGCAATGAAACAGAAGGGACTTGAACCAAGGATACTGTATCCAGCATGACTATAATTTAAATATGATGGCAGGATTAAACAATTCCCAGACAAGCAAAAGCTGAGGGAATTTGCTTCCCACAAACCACCTCTACAGGGCATCTTAAAGGGACTGCTCTAGATGGGAGCACTCCTAAAAAGAGCACAGAACAAAACACACAATATATGAAGAATGGAGGAGGAGGAATAAGAAGGGAGAGAACAAAAGAATCTCCAGACAGTGTATATAACAGCTCAATAAGCGAGCTAAGTTAGGAAGTAAGATACGAAAGAGGCTAACCTTGAACCTTTGGTAACCATGAATCTAAAGCCTGCAATGGCAATAAGTACATATCTCCCAATAGTCACCGTGAATGTAAATGGACTTAATGAACCAATCAAAAGACACAGAGTGATAGAATGGATAAAAAAGCAAGACCCATCAATATGCTGCTTACAAGAAACTCACCTCAAACCCAAAGGCATGCACAGACTAAAAGTCAAGGGATGGAAAAACATATTTCAGGCAAACAACAGTGAGAAGAAAGCAGGGGTGCAGTACTAATATCAGACAAAATAGACTTCAAAACAAAGAAAGTAACAAGAGATAAAGAAGGACACTACATAAAGACAAAGGGCTCAGTCCAACAAGAGGATATAACCATTCTAAATATATATGCACCCAACATAGGAGCACCAGCATATGTGAAACAAATACTAACAGAACTAAAGAGGGAAATAAACTGCAATGCATTCATTTTAGGAGACTTCAACACACCACTCACCCGAAAGGATAGATCCACCGGGCAGAAAATAAGTAAGGACACACAGGCACTGAACAACACACTAGAACAGATGGACCTAATAGACATCTATAGAACTCTACATCCAAAAGCAACAGGATATACATTCTTCTCAAGTGCACATGGAACATTCTCCAGAATAGACCAGATAGTAGCTCACAAAAAGAGCCTCAGTAAATTCCAAAATATTGAAATTCTACCAACCAATTTTTCAGACCACAAAGGTATAAAACTAGAAATAAATTCTACAAAGAAAACAAAAAGGCTCACAAACACATGGAGGCTCAACAGCATGCTTCTAAATAATCAATGGATCAATGAACAAATCAAAATAGAGATCAAGGAATATATAGAAACAAATGACAACAACAACACAAAGCCGCAACTTCTGTGGGATGCAGCGAAAGCAGTCTTAAGAGGAAAGTATATAGCGATCCAGGCACACTTGAAGAAGGAAGAAAAATCCCAAATGAGTAGTCTAACATCACAATTATCGAAACTGGAAAAAGAAGAACAAATGAGGCCTAAAGATGGCAGAAGGAGGGACATAATAAAGATCGAGAAGAAATAAACTAAATTGAGAAGAATAAAACAATAGCAAAAATCAACAAAACCAAGAGCTGGTTCTTTGAGAAAATAAACAAAATAGATAAGCCTCTAGCCAAACTTATTAAGAGAAAAAGAGAATCAACACAAATCAACAGCATCAGAAATGAGAACAGAATAATCACGACAGACTCCACAGAAATACAAAGAATTATTAAAGACTACTATGAAAACCTATATGCCAACAAGCTGGAAAACCTAGAAGAAATGGACAAATTCCTAGAAAAATACAACCTCCCAAGACTGACCAAGGAAGAAACACAAAAGTTAAACAAACCAATTAGAGCAAAGAAATTGAAATGGTAATCAAATACTACCCAAGAACAAAACCCTGGGGCCGGACGGATTTACCTCAGAATTTTGTCAGACACACAGAGAAGACATAATACCCATTCTCCTTAAAGTGTTCCAAAAAATAGAAGAGGAGGGAATACTCCCAAACTCATTCTATGAAGCCAACATCACCCTAATACCAAAACCAGGCAAAGACCCCACCAAAAAGAAAACTCAATAAAATATTAGTAAACAGAATTCAACAGTATATCAAAAGGATCATACACCATGACCAAGTGGGATTCATCCCAGGGATGCAAGGATGGTACAACATTCGAAAATCCATCAACATCATCCACCACATCAACAAAAAGAAAGACAAAAACCACATGATCATCTCCATAGATGCTGAAAAAGCATTTGACAAAATTCAACATCCATTCATGATAAAAACTCTCAGCAAAATGGGAATAGATGGCAAGTACCTCAACATAATAAAGGCCATCTATGATAAACCCACAGCCAGCATTATACTGAACAGCGAGAAGCTGAAAGCATTTCCGCTCAGTTCAGGAACTAGACAGGGATGCCCACTTTCCCCACTGTTATTTAACATAGTACTGGAGGTCCTAGCCATAGCAATACGACAAAACAAAGAAATACAAGGAATCCAGATTGGTAAAGAAGAAGTTAAACTGTCACTATTTGCGGAAGATATGATATTGTACATAAAAAACCCTACAGACTCCACTCCAAAACTACAAGAACTGATATCGGAATACAGCAAAGTTGCAGGATACAAAATTAACATACAGAAATCTGTAGCTTTCCTATACACTAACAATGAACCAACAGAAAGAGAAATCAGAAAAACAATTCCATTCACCATTGCATCAAAAAGAATAAAATACCTAGGAACAAACCTAACCAAAGAAGTGAAAGACTTATACTCTGAAAACTACAAGGCACTCCTAAGAGAAATTAAAGGGGACACTAACAAATGGAAACTCATCCCATGCTCATGGCTAGGAAGAATTAATATCGTCAAAATGGCCATCCTGCCCAAAGCAATATACAGATTTGATGCAATCCCTCTCAAATTACCTGCAACATTCTTCAATGAACTGGAGCAAAAAATTCAAAAATTCATATGGAAACACCAAAGACCCCGAATAGCCAAAGCAATCCTGAAAAAGAAGAATAAAGTAGGGGGGATCTCACTCCCCAACTTCAAGCTCTACTACAAAGCCATAGTAATCAAGACAATTTGGTACTGGCACAAGAACAGAGCCACAGACCAGTGGAACAGATTAGAGACTCCAGAAATTAACCCAAACATATATGGTCAATTAATATTTGATAAAGGAGCCATGGACATATAATGGGGAAATGACAGTCTCTTCAACAGATGGTGCTCGTAAAACTGGACAGCTACATGTAGGAGAATGAAACTGGATCATTGTCTAATCCCATATACAAAAGTAAACTCAAAATGGATCAAAGACCTGAATGTAAGTCATGAAACCATTAAACTCTTGGAAAAAAACATAGGCAAAAACCTCTTAGACATAAACATGAGTGACCTCTTCTTGAACATATCTCCCCGGGCAAGGAAAACAACAGCAAAAATGAACAAGGGGACTATATTAAGCTGAAAAGCTTCTGTACAGCAAAAGACACCATCAATAGAACAAAAAGGAACCCTACAGTATGGGAGAATATATTTGAAAATGACAGATCCGATAAAGACTTGACGTCCAGAATATATAAAGAGCTCACACGCCTCAACAAACAAAAAACAAATAATCCAATTAAAAAGTGGGCAGAGGAACTGAACAGACAGTTCTCTTAAAAAGAAATACAGATGGCCAACAGACACATGAAAAGATGCTCCACATCGCTAATTATCAGATAAATGCAAATTAAAACTACAATGAGGTATCACCTCACACCAGTAAGGATGGCTGCCACCCAAAAGACAAACAAAAACAAATGTTGGCGAGGCTGTGGAGAAAGGGGAACCCTCCTACACTGCTGGTGGGAATGTAAATTAGTTCAGCCATTGTGGAAAGCAGTATGGAGGTTCATCAAAATGCTCAAAACAGACCTACCATTTGACCCAGGAATTCCACTCCTAGGAATTTACCCTAAGAACGCAGCAATCAAGTTTGAGAAAGGCAGATGAACCCCTATGTTTAACGCAGCACTATTTACAATAGCCAAGAATTGGAAGCAACCTAAATGTCCATCGGTAGATGAATGGATAAAGAAGATATGGTACATACACACAATGGAATACTACTCAGCCATAAGAAGAGTGCAAATCCTACCATTTGCAGCAACATGGATGGAGCTGGAGAGTATTATGCTCAGTTAAATAAGCCAAGCGGAGAAAGAGAAATACGAAATGATTTCACTCATCTGAGGAGTATAAGAACAAAGGAAAAAGTAAAGGAACAAAACAGCAGCGGAATTACAGAACCCAAAAATGGACTAACAGGTACCAAAGGGAAAGGGACTGGGGAGGATGGATGGGCAGGGAGGGATACGGGGGAGGTAGAAGAAAGGGGGTATTAAGATTAGCATGCATGGGGGGGAGGCAGAAAGGGGAGGGCTGTACAACAGAGAGGGCAAGTAGTGATTCTACAACATTTTGCTATGCGGATGGACAGTGATTGTAATGTGGTTTGTAGGGGGGACCTAGTATAGGGGAGAGCCTAGTAAACATAGTATTCTTCAGGTAAGTGTAGATTAAAGATTAAAAAAAGAAAAAAGAAAGAAAGAAAGAAAAGGAGGATTACTCGATAGGATAAAACTAATGGTAAATCAAAGATTAACGCATGCTTTAAATATCCTTAATTTTGATCACTTAAAGGGTGTCAGATGATCAGCTATGGAGGTACACTTTTCTGATAAAATTCCTTTCTCTTAAAAAAAAAAAAAAGCAGTTCCTCTGTGGTGACCTCCAATGAGTTCTACACAATGGTATAAAGGTGTGGGCAAAGGGTCTGTTTGTTTTTATACAGAAGATCAAAGCCTAATTTGGCTACCCAGAAAATGAACTAAGATACAATATGAAGAAGAACTTCCAACATCAGCACTCTCTGGAAGACTCATACCAGAAGATGATTATCAAAAAACCTCCAAAAAGATTCAGGCAATGCTGCAGTTGTAGCTGCATCCATCTCACTGTTTCCTGGACTTGCCATTGGAATGAAGAAGGATATATCTAAGCTGGCCTGTACATACAGTAAAACAACAAATTTGACTGGATCTATACTGTTGGAACTCAACCAAGAATTAGGAGAAGTGCAAGTTGTAGCGCTCCAAAATCTTACAACTACAGACTATCTACGGTTAAAAGAACATATGGGATGTGAACAGTTCCCAGAAATGGGTTGCTTTAATTTGTCTGATTTCTCTCAGACTGTTCAAGTACAGTTGGACAATATCCATCATATCATAGACAAATTTTCACAAATACCTAGGGTGCCTAACTGGTTTTCTTGGCTTCACTGGAGATGGCTGGTAATTATAGATCTGCTTTGTTTATGTAACTGTATTCCTATTATGTTAATATGTGTGCGCAATTTAGTTAGTAGTTTAAAACCTATACATGCTTAAGTTACTCTACAAGAAGATATGTCAAAGAAATAATCAGTCCTCCCATGTTTTCTTCCATCTGCTACCTCTATAGCATTTCTTCTTCCTTCCTAATTACAACCCTTAAATAGAATTCGTGCCTCATATCGAATTTACAGAGTATCATAATTCCTCCAAGTGGTAAAGATACCTCAAGACAAATGCTGGGCATAGAAGCCACAGGGCATAAATCTGCAAAGAAGTAAAAAGCCAACCTTTTCAAACAATATGGCTTCTCTCTCACTTACCAACTTTACATCTCCCTGTATGGCCCCGGAAGATGACTGGTTAGCCAGAGACGGGTAAGATTCCTCAAGGGAGGAACAACCTAAGACAGGCACAGTCGCAGGGGGCCATCAGATGAGAAACTGGGGATTAACAGTGGTGAAGCTTAGAACCTCACCCCCCCTGTTTTGAGAGAAATCTTCTGCATCTGTGGATGTTTTAATCCCCTTGTCTAGCTCGGATTAACACATAGTCTACAGGCACACACCTGATCATCTACAATTGCTCTCTTACAACACTAAACTATGTTTTCTACCTTTACCTTGCATCTACCTACCACTTCAGCATTTTATTAAAATTAAAAATAATAATAATAATAAAGGGAGAAATGTGGGATCCACATATAAATCAAGTATAAAAATCAAATGAGTGCTTGCTTCGGCAGCACATATACTACTAAAATTGGAACGATACAGAGAAGATTAGCATGGCCCCTGCGCAAGGATGACACGCAAATTCGTGAAGCGTTCCATATTTAAAAAAAAAAAAAAATCAAATGAACATTCATATTTGACCTGATTGTTTATAGTTCATAATGCGTGATCAAAACCAAAAGTTTCTGTGATGACTGCCCTTGCACTGTTCACCATGTAAGAACTTATTCACTATGTAAGAATTCGTTCACCATGTAAGAACTTGTTCGCTATGCTTCAGAAGATTGAAGACTGACGAGAAATAGGCTTAAGATGGATTAATGATTGTGCATTGAGCATTGACTCCCCTATACAGAATTTTATTGTTGTTAACAACCATTTGATCAATAAATATGAGAGATACCCTCTCAAAAAAAAATAAAACCAGAAAAAGAAAAGAAAATTGTGAACAAACCAAGAAGAACAAAGGAAAAAAATAAAGATTACGTAAATGATAATATAGAAAAATAGAGAAAATGGATGAAAACAAAAGCTGTATTTTCAAGATCAATAAAATTGATAAACTGCTAGCCAGACTAAGAAGGAAAACTAAAGAAGAAAGAGGAGGCACAAATAACCAACATCAGGACTGAAATAGCCTCACTAAACAGATCCAAGACTTCAGGGTAATAAGGAAATACTATGAAATAACCTCACACCAGCATATTCAACAACCTATACGAAATGGACAAGTTACTCAAAAGAAACAAACTACCAAAACTCATTAAGAAGAAACAGATAACCTATAACAATGAAAGTTACTGAATATGTAGTTAAACGCCTTCCCACAAAGAAAACTTGGGGACCAAGTTTGGCTTCACTAGTGAATTCTACCAAAATGTTAAAGAAGAAATAATATGAATTCTGTAAAACTCTTATAGAGAATAGAAAGCAGTGAAATTTTATGAGGCCAGGATTATCCTTATACCAATGCCAGACAAAATAATTACCAGGAAAGAAAACTCCAAACCAACACATGTCATGAACATTGAAGCAAAAATAAAACAACAAAAATCAACAGAATATTTGCAAACTGAATCCAACAGTATATGAAAGGACACTACTTCATAACTCGAACTTAAAAAAACATTTATCCCAAGAATGGAAGGTTAGCTCAACATATAAAAGTCAATCAATGTAATTCATTATATAGGAAGATTAGAAAATAAAACATATAATCATCTTAATAGATGCATATAAAGCAAATGACAAAATTTAACATCCATTTGTTATAAAAACTCAGAAAATGAAGAACACAGGTAATTTCTTCAATCTGATAAAAAAAAGAAAACAATAAAAACCAGTAGCTAATATTTTACTCAGTTGTAAAAGACTGGTCACTTTGCCCTCAGGGTTAGGGTGAAGTCAATGATGTACACTCCTGTTATTTCTATTTTCATTATTATTTCTATTTCTCTGAACCTACGTTTCAATCTAGTGAAAAAAGGTAAAGCAAAACCCATGAAAAAAAAACATTAACAAATTGGAAAGGAAAAAGTAAAACTTTCTTTATTTGCACACGGCATGACTTTCTATATAAAAGTTCCTAAAAAAAATGTTTTAAAGGTTTCTAGTATGTGAGCATTAGTACACATAGAAAATTAGTGCATTTTATAAAACTCCACTGTGTGCTTGATTCAGGGTTCAGTTCCACCTGCTGTCAGTAGGGAACAGGTTCCAGACCCTCTTTTGAAGACTGGCTCTATCTGAGAGGACCCAATACTAAGGTTAGCAAGGGGGACATTCCATCAAGAATCTGAAATCCCAACCACCTTTTATGTCAAAGTTTGAGGACTAAACTTTCATTAGGAACAGGGAGCTGCTGAACTCTAAATTCCTTCCAATGCCCAAACTTATGATTCTCACCATCACTCTTACGGAAAAGCCTGTTGTGACAATTGCCATGGAGGGTTGCAAGAAAGGATGTGGTGTCTATCTGCTGAGCTATACCAAATTTTACCTTTGAAACACTTTGTTTTGGTCCCATCAAGTTCAGTTTCTTCTGAACTGCACCCTGCATTGTGTTCTTGGGCTACTGACACCAGGAACTCCAGTCAAGGATGTCAATCACTATTATTACATAGTCTTCCCTATGAGGCTTAGCAGTAAATTGATCTCAGCTCTAAGAAAATGCCTGAGAAAATGTGAACAGAAAAAGCTTCTTTTCACTGAACAGCCAGATTGCTTTTCGTTTTAAGGATACCATGAGTTACATAATTGATCATAATTCTCTCCTTACTTTGGCCCCATGGAAGCTTAGAGCCAACCTCACAGGCCACCTTTGCAAATGTACAAGTGTTCAGTGTACATTTCTTTGTGTGACTCTTGCCGCAGGTTTATTTTCTTATAGTGATTTCCCCTTTGTTCTGATTATCTCAACTATTTATTTATCCACTGGTATGTACGTCTATACTTCAAATTCTTTATGGAAAAAAGTGAACCATAAATAACAATACACTTGAAGATACTGTCAGCCAAGGCAGGTCTAATTCTCAGGTCTTTGGCACTCCTCGGCTGTAATTTGTTGCTAGGTGTTCAAGGGCTGACAAGGTTTTAAGGCAGTTATTTTTTTCCCTATTCCAATACTATTTCCAGTAAACTAGAGTGTGCAGAGCAGAAAGCTGACTGAAGCGAGTCATCTTCAATTAAACAGAATACACAGGATGGGAAGCGACAGAACTGGATTAAGCATCCCAGGCAGGAAATGTTTTTGCTTTTGTTGCTATTGCTAAAAATCTTTCTAAGAAGATCAGCCTATATACAGAAGCAAAATAAGATGAGTTAAGAGACTGGAAAATAAAAAGAGGAGGAGGGCAAGCTACATGCAAAAGAATGAAACTGGATTATTGTCTAACCCCACACACAAAAGTAAACTCAAAATGGATCAAAGACTTGAATGTAAGTCATGAAATCATAAAGCTTTTAGAAGAAAACAGGCAAAAATCTGTTGGACATAAACATGAGCAACTTTCTCCTCAATGCATCTCCTCGGGCAAGGGAAACAAAATAAAAAATGAACACATGGGACTGCATCATGTTAAAAAGCTTCTGAACAGCAAAGGACACCATCAGCAGAACAAAAAGGCATCCTACAGTATGGGAGAAATATATGTGTAAATGACAGATTCGACAAGGGGTTAACGTCCAAAATATATAGAACTCACATGCCTCAACATCCAAAAAGCAAATAACCCTATTAAAAAGCGGGTGGAGGATATGAACAGACAATTCTCCAAAGAAGAAATTCAGATGGCCAACAGGCATATGAAAAGATGCTCCATATCGCTAATTATCTCGGAAATGCAAATTAAAACCACAATGAGATATCACCTCACACCAGTTAGGATGGCCAATATCAAAAAGACAAACAACAACAAATGTTGGCGAGGAGGATGTGGAGAAAGGGGAACCCTCCAACACTGCTGGTGGGAAGGTAAACTAGTTCAACCATTGTGGAAAGCAGTATGGAGGTTCCTCAAAAAACTCAAAATAGAAACACTATTTGATCCAGGAATTCCACTCCTGGGAATTTACCCTAAGAATGCAGGAACCCAGTTTCAAAAAGACAGATGCACCCCTATGTTTATCGCAGCACTATTTACAATAGCCAAGAAATGGAAGCAACCTAAGTGTACATCAGTAGACAAATGGATAAAGAAGATGTGGTACATATACACAATGGAATATTATTCAGCCTTAAGAAGAAAACAAATCCTACCATTTGCAACAACATGGATGGAGCTAGAGGGTATTTTGTTCAGTGAAATAAGTCAGGTGGAGAAAGACAAGTACCAAATGATTTCACTCACCTGTGGGGCATAAGAACAAGCAAAAAATGAAGGAACAAAACAGCAGCAGACTCACAGAACCCAAGAATTGACTAACAGTTGCCAAAGGGAAAGGGACTGGGGTGGGTGAGTGGGAAGGGAGGGAGAAGGGGAATAAGGGGCACTATGATTAGTACACATAATATAGGGGGGGGGTCACGGGGAAGGCAGTATAGCACAGAGAAGACAAGTACTGACTCTATAGCATCTTACTATGCTGATGGACAGTGACTGTAATGGGGTATGTGGTGGGGACTTGAGAATGGTGGAAATCAAGTAACTACATGTTGCTCATGTGATTGTCTATTAATGATACCAAAATAAAAAAAATAAAAAATAAATAAATAAAAAAGAAGAGGAGAATAGTAACAGGGAAGAGGGCAGTAAGAACTCATCGGTCTGAAAATGGAGAAACCAAGTTGACCTCAGAGCCTAAAACCATCTACGCCTGTAAGCTGTTTCCGGTACAGCAGATGGCCCCCCAGGCTCTGCCTCAACAGCTGCAGAGAGAGGAACAGTAGCAATGGGGGGACCAGAGCATTGCACACAGCTCTGCACATAGCTTCTGGGTAGAGAGCAAAGGGTGCTGAGGAAAGACTACAGGTGTCTGCTCCTGCTCAACACCACAGCTCTGCAGGCACAGGATATCTGTGCTACGTGGGGGGGGGGGGGGCACCCAGGGCTTGGGGGGGTGGAGAGACTTCTCAAACCTCTGTCCAAAGTGCTTAGAAAAATCACTGGGCCATGAAAAAAAGATCACATCACCAACCTGAGAAAAGGCTGAGAACAGGCAGTTGTTGACTATGAAACAGGTGTATACATAAGCTAACAAGTACTTGAGTTGTGTCAAGGCCAGTGAAGCCTATGCCTTCATTTCAAGTATATGATGACCTTGAGCCACAGAGAAAAGGTTCCATAATACAATTATACTTTTGTCAGATAATAAAAGAAGGTGAGGAACTAAGGGGAAATCCTTAAAAGTTCAAATGGCCTCAAATTTCAGAAAATGTCGCTTCTGGGACTAGCACTTTCTGAAGGGTTAGAATAAGTTGGAAGCATGTGGTGTTTAAATGAAATCAGACTTAACTTGTAGTGTCTACTCAAAGAATCTGCTCCAGTAAGAAGAAAATTCCCATTCTCTCATCTGAAGCCACAGAAGGACATTTATTCTTTAATCACCAATTCCTGATTGATGACCTATTTAACCTTTTGGAGACTTTGAATAAAATCCTTGCTTTAGAACATAATTTAAAGCAGACTATATGGAGAAGTCCAAAGACATCAATTTTTTGAGAGGTAACGTAATTTTTCATTTAATTTTTCCAGGGCTTGATGCTATGGGTTACAATGTAAAGGTGCTAGAATATCAACACATTAATGCTCTTCTTTCCTGATCTTCTTACAGCAGCTGTTCTTAACCATTACCATACAAATATATGGCCTAATGTATTCTTGGCTCACTTACCTAAAAGGAAGGGATTCCCCAGTAGACAGTCCAATGTTTCAGAGGTTGTAACAGGAGAATGTAGATAGAGGAATGAAAACTAAAGACAATAGAGGGTGAAATATAATTTCAGAGGGCTCACTAACAGAAAACTATAGACCAGTAACTCTTATGAACACAGATACAAAAATTATCAACAAATCACTAGAAATCCAAATTCAGCAGAATATATTAAAAGGATTATACACCATGACCAAGTGGAGCTTATCCCAGGAATGCAAGAGTGGTTCAAAGTGTAAAAATTAATCAATGTACTATACCACATTAATAAAATGAATAAAAAAAACCAACAACATAATCATTTCAATTCATGCAGTGAAAGTATTAGACAAAATGCAATACTCTTTCATGATAGAAATGTCCAATAAAGCAGGAACAGAAGGGAACCTTCTCAATTTGGTAAAGGTCATGTATGAAAAACCCACACCTAATATCATACTCAATGGTGAAAGACTTAAAGCTTTTCTCCTATGATCAGGAATAAGACAAGGATACCATACTTTGCCACCTCTAACACAGAACAGGAAGTTTTAGCCACAGAAATTACACAAGAAAAATAAATAAAAGACATCCAGATTGGAAAGGAAAAAGTAAAATTATATTTACAGATGACATGATTCTATATGTATAAAACATTAAAGAATCCACCGGAGAATGTTTGTACCACTAAACAAATTAAGCAAAGCTGTAGGATATATAATGGACACACACAAGTCAGTTGCATTTCTATCCACTCATAATGAAAAATCTGAAAAGGAAATTAAGAAGACAGTTTCATTTACAATAGCATCAAAAAGAATAAAATACTTAGGAACAAAGGTAACCAAAGAGGCAAAAGACTTGTACACTGAAAACTGTAAAACATTACTGAAAATAATTAAAGAAGACATCAATAAATGGAAAGACATCTGTGTTCATGGATCAGAAGACAATGTTAAGTAGGCAATGCTATCCAGAGTGATCTACAGATTCAGTGAAATCCCCAACAAAATCCAATGGCATTTTTTGAATGAATGGAAAAAAAATCTTAAAAGTCATACAGAATATCAGGAGACCCCAAATAGCTAAAACCATATTGAAAATGAGGAATAGAGTTGGAAGACTCATTCTTCCTCATTTTAAAACTTACTTCAAAGCCACAGTAATCAAAATACCGTGGTATTAGCAAAAAGATAGACATATATAACAATGGAACAGAACAGAGACCCCAGAAAAAACCCTCACATCAATGGTAAATTGATTTTCAACAAGGGCTTCCAAGACCAAGGGCTTCAGTGGAGAAAGAACAGTTTCTTCAACAAATGGTGTTAGGCAAACTGGATATCCATACACAAAAGAATAAAGTTGGACCCTTACCTCATATCATATGTAAATATTAACTCAAACTAGATCAAAGAACTAAATTTAAGAACTAAAACTATAAAACTCTTAGAAGGAAACTCAAAAGAAATTCTTCATATGATACTCAAAGCACAGTCAATAAGAGAAAAAATAGATAAATTGGACTTCATAAAAATTCTTCTGTACATTAAAAAGATACTATCAAGAGAGTGAAAATAGATAACATCAAATGCTGGCAAGGATATGGAGCAAAAGGAACTCTTGTTCATTGCTGGGAGGACTGCAAAATGATACAGCCACTATGGGAAGACAGTTTGGTGGTTTCTTGTAAAATTAAACATACTGTTACTTACATTATGATCCAGCAGTTGCACTCCTTGGTTACCCAAAGGAGCTGAAAACTGATGTCCATACACAAACCTGTACATAAACATTTACAGCAGCTTTATTCATAAGTGCGAAAACTTGGATGCAACCGAAATCCTTCAGTAGGTGAATGGATAAATTGTGGTACATCCAGGCAATGGAATATTATTCAGTGTTAAAGAGAAATGAACCACCAAACCATGAAAAGACACATAAGAAACTTAAATGCATATTATTAAGTAAAAGAAATCAATCTGAAAAGGCTACCTACCATCTAATACCAAGTATATGATATTCATGAAAAGCCAAAACTATGGAGATTATAAAAAGATCAGGGTTTAGGGCAGGGAACAGAGAGGGGTTTAGGGTCGTGAAAATACACTGTATAAAACCATAATGATTGATACATGTCTTCATGGATGGATACAGAAGGACATCAAGAGTAAACTCTAAGGTAAATTATGGACATTGGGTGCTTATGACATGTCAAGTTAGGTTCTTCTATTGTTAATAAATGTCCAGTCTGGTAGGGGATGAGGATTATGGGGGAGGCTATGCATGTAAGGGGCAGGGAGTATATGGGAACTCTTTGTACCTTACTCTCAATTTTGTTGTGATAAAAAATTGATCTTTATAAAAAAAAAAAAAGAGAGAAAGTGGAAAGACTAGCCACAGAATTGGAGAAAAGATCTGCAAGTCATTTATTTACTAAAGGTTTGCTACCCAGGATATATAAAGAACCCCTACAACTCAACAACAAATAGGCAGACAACCCAATTTAAAAATAAGCAAAGACTTGAATAGACATTTCCCCAAAGATGTTGAACAAATGGTCAAAAAGCACATGAAAAGATGCTTAACATGATTAGTCATTAGAGAATGTAAACTGAAACCTCAATGAGATATATTTCACAATTACCAAGATGAACAGAATATAAAACAAGCAAACAAAAACCCCAGAAAACATGTATTGACAAGAACATGGACAAATTGGAACCCTTGTGCATTGCTGTTGGGAATGTAAAATGGTGTAGCTGCTGTGGAAAACAGTTTGGTGGCTCTTCAAAAAGTTAAACATAGAATTACCATATGATCCAGCAATTCTCCTTTCTGTTTCTCTCTCAATAGATCAATCTATATATATAGGTTCACACATGTACAGATATTTATAGACATATACAGATAGATTGATATACATATATCCAAAAAGAACTGGAAAGTATGGATGCAAGATAATTGTATGCCAATGCTCACAGCAGCGTCAATCACAATAGCCAAAAGGTAGAAACAACTCAGTTGTCTGTCAACAGCAGATGAATGGATAGCATAAGTGGTACACGCATACAATGGAATATTATTCAGCCCAAAAAGGGAATGAAGTTCTGATAGATGCTACCACATAAATGAACCTTGAAAAAGATATGCTAAGTGAAAGAAGCCAGACACAAAAGGATACATATTGTATGGTTTCACATATAAGAAATATCTAGACTAAGTAAAATTCAAGGAGACCAAAAGATTAGAGGTTACTAGGGGCTAGATGGAATGAGGAGTTACTGCTTAATGAATAAACAATTTCTGTTTGGGGCAATGAAAATATTTTGGAAATAGTGAAGACGGTTGCACAACATTGAGAATGTAATTAATGAATTAATGCCACTGAAGCATACTTAAAATGAATAAAAAAGCACATTTTATATTATTACATCTTACCAGATAAAAATAAAATTTCAGAGGGGCCAGAAATGATTAAAATTTGAAGAAAATCTGTGTGTTCTTTACTTTCTATAAAGAAAACATATCCATCTTTGAAAACACTGAGATCTACTAATTGGCCATTATGCAGCCAATTATTTCAATGGCCCTCAGCTTCTTAGCCCATAAAATGCAAGATCAGCAATAATAGCACATCTCAAGCTCCTTCTAGCTCTTAAGAGTCTACGAGTTGGCTCAGTTTAGAAGTAAATAACTAAGGTTCTACTCTAAATAAACTTTTAATGAAATACAAACTACCACAGAATGATTTTGTTTAGTATTTAACAGCATAACAAAAGATGTTTGCCAACTGCTCTCCCCTCTGGCCATCTGGTCTTGTGCCCTTCAGACATGCAGGTACACTGAACTGTGCACCCCTTGCTCCAACAGTAATGTCCACAAGGAATGGTCTCTCCTTCACCTGTTTCTGGTCTCTGTTCAAAATATCACCTTCTCAGTGAGGATTCCCTGACCACCCACTTAAAAAATGGTAAGCCTTTCCACAATCTACAACTCCAATCCCCCTTATTCTGCCCTCTGTTTTCTTCTGAGAATATCATCTTTTAAGATACTATAATCTTTCATATTTATTTTATTTATTGTTTATTGTCAGAATCTGCTGTTGGTCTGTCCTCCGTGAGGGCAGGATCTTTGCTGGCTTTCGTCACTAAAAACATCTTGAGTGGCTAGAAGAGTGTCTGCCATATAGCGCGTGCTCAAATGATTTGCCAACTGAGTGAACCGTATGAAAGGGAAAGTTTTGAGATTTTTCCACTTTTTAAATTGCTTGTTTCATTTAAATGGGTATTATGTTGAAGGATTTTATACATAAAGAAACTTGCAAGACAAGCAGTAGCTTTCTCTAATATATATCTGTGAGAGCTTTTATTTATCATATTATAAGGTAATATTTTAATAGTGGTGATACCAGAAATACCATTTCTGAAAAAGACAACTAAGAAAGGAAAAAACTGGAACATAAAAGAAAAACAGGAGAAAGAAGAGAATATTCTAGCTATTCATCTCTGTGTTCATCACTGCTCACTGAGCTTCCTTTACACAGTACAAAGCAGGCATGGGTCCACAAGCCCCTTGAAGTCTAAGACCTTATCACTGTTCCTATTTCAATATCGTGTCTTTCTATTTTTATTTTATTCCTCAGTGACTGAACTGTTGATATGCAAACAGCCCCTGCTTCCTCAGCTTTCCTCTCCTAGATTGTTTTGTTGCAAAGGCAAGGGTCCAATTAAGACTTTAAATTATTATATATAGAAAAAATTTTAATTACACTAAATATATTTTCCCTTCTTTGTCAACAGGGGCCAATTTCTAGGAATTCTCTGACTTTATGAACTAGCACCTAGCAATTAACATTCCTATTTATAGAGCTCTAACAATTACAAAGCATTTCACCTATATTATCTTGATTTTGATCCTCACATTGATCCTATGGAGAATGTCAGAACTGGTGTTACTATCTATGTTTAAAGAATAAGCACCATTTAAGCAAAATCATACAGACACTGGACTCAAAACTATGTTCTTTCACTTCAAGTATATATCCTACTGATATTTCCCCAGATGCATGTTCAAGCATTAACTTAGCTATATTCGAAGTATTTCAAATCATCAGTAGGTTCCACTTACGTCTGTGCACTTTCTACTTTGAAATTGCCAGTTTCCTGACTGACTAACATTATTCTATGAAAGCTAGTAAAATGGCTCATATAAGTAAGAGCTCAAATATATCATTTTCTTGCATTTTGGGTTTCATCACTCCAAACATGCCTTCACACTGGATTTGACTAATACACACAGAAAACCACAGCATGAACTGATGGGGCTGTATTTAGCAGCATACTGGACAAAAACTTCCACTTCTCTTGATCATCAGTGACGATGCCGGTCACACGGGGATAAAAGCCCCACAGTGTCCCCGTGCGACACCACATCCGGAGGCAGGCCTGGAAAGGGCAGCCCAGCTGTGCGAATTCTGATTTCTTTGCTTCCCACCATGGACTTTGTCCATATTCCCCTGCTTTCCAGCTACAGTTCTTCAACTGTTTCCTCAGAGACTTGCCACTGGATGATTGACTTTCCAAGCTGTGCCCAAAGATCTCCTGCCTGAAAAATTTCTCTAGTTGTATATAGCCTTGGCCCCACACACTTCTGTCAGTAAGTCCTTCACGCGATTGAAAGGCAGACCTCTTTTAAAAGAACCTTCCCATGGTTTGGACAGACTGTGAATCAGGTCCCCTAAGCTGTGAAAATAGTGCTCCTTAATGCAATCTGAGCTAGACTGCATTCTGCTCCACTTATAGCAACAAATTCTTCAATATCTTAAAAAAGCTCACTTTGGACTATTCCCTTTCCTTTCTGGGTCCTAGATTTGATTTTCTATAGTTTAATAAAGAAAACAGCAGCTTCAGGGGCATGTACTCATCAAAAGTGCATGAAGGAATTCCCGATCTTATCACTGAGAATCCTCCTCACAAAGGTCTCCAGCTTCCGGTAGGGACCTGTGTCCTTGGGATTTGCATTCTTCTGCTCCTTGGGTTTTTAATCCAGGCGTGGTGGACAGTGTCAGTTGCCTTCTCAGCAGCTATCCTGCCTTCTTTGAAGTTTGGGCAGCAATGTGTCTACCCCCAGGGGAAGGATCCCTGTTTTCCCAATGACTCCTCTAGGGGAGGGCACAGCCAATGAGATACAAGGGCAAATCTGCCAGGATGCTCATAGGCCAGAGCATCCTATCAGAAAAAGGCCCTTTGGAGCTCTTCCCATATTCCTTCCTGCATAGATACCATCACATGAGAGTGTGATGCCTGGAACTGCAGCAGCCAACATGTGACTAACGTCAACAAGATGGCAGACGAAAGCCAATGTGCTGAGGGGAGAGGAGCGGCGGAGCGCAAACTTTCCTACGGAGGGGAACTGACAATATGTCTCAGCCAAGTGCCTCAAGGAAAGGGCACAAGAAATCAATGGTGTCCACAAGTTAGAAGCACATTATGGTCACTGCACATCATTAGACAAAAGTCAGAACAGAGGAACTCTAAACTCCCAAGTGTAATCACCCTAAAGGAGAACAAACAGCAGCACATGGGCCTGTGCCCTGGTATCATGAGCTGAGAGTTAACAACGCTGATTTTGGTTTCGCTCTTACAAGCTCCATGGGGCTCACATGTAATACTTTCTCTGAGCACGCCAGAAGGTACAATCTGCAGAAGGGTGAGCCTACTACTCCCAGGAAACTTAGACACTTGCAAAAACTTTCCTCAGCCAAAAGAGTGTGGCGTAGCTCTATCAGTTATTATTTTATTATGTTATATTTATGTATTTAAAACTATATACATATTGATTATGTATTATAATTGTTTATTGAGCCATCTGAGAGTAGCTTGCTTAATATCATGCTACTTTATCACTTTAAACTTCCACATATATTTTCTAAGAACAAAGATATTCTCTTATGTATCCATAGCACAGTTATCAAATTCAGGAAATTTTACATCAATTTAATATCCTAACCTGTAATTCATATTTAAAGTTTGTTAATTTTCCCAGTAAGCCCTTGTCAGGTTTTTCCTTCCAGCATAGGATCCCGTCTAAGATGACATACTGCACACAGATACCATGTCTCTTTAGTCTCCTTTAATCTGGAGCAGCTCCTTGGCCTTTCCTGGTCTTGCAGGACATTGACATCTTGGAGAATCCTGACCACTTATTTCATAAGATGTCCCTTAATTTGAGATTATCTAAGTTTCCTCATGATTAGATAGGATTCTGGAACCCAACTGGAATACCTCAAAAGTGATATGGCATCCTTTCCTTCTCTAGTTTCTTATCTCATTCTTGAGAGATGACACCCATCTACCTCTGTATCCAGAGTTCCCAAGACCACCCCTGTCATTTAATTTTTGCTGCACAACAAAACACTCCAAAACTTAGTGGTTTAAGACAACTACTTATTTAGCTCAATATTGGTTGGCACTTTGGGCTCAGGAGGGCTTTTCTGTTCTGAACCGGGTTTACTCATGTGTATGAATTATTTCACATATGGTTAGGATATTAAATTGATGTGAAATTTCCTCATATGATGGTCACCTGACCCTCCTATGTCTGGTACCAGCTGCCTGTCAGCTAGGACACTTTGGTTCTCTCTCACCATTCAACAAGCTAGCTCAGACTCATGGACATGGTGGTTGCAGGGACCTAACTGCAGTAAGAGGGTAGGTTTCAATGTGCCAACACTTTCAAGTTTCGGCTTGCATCAGGTTTGCTACTGCCCCTCTATTGGCCAAAGCAAATCATATGGTCAAGTTATAGGTAAGGACTAGAGAAAGAATTATGGGGAAGGTTAGAATTTGTGGCCATTTTTTAACTTGCTGAAGTAGAAGCTGCCCAGAGCTACTTTCCAAACACATCTCTCTCATGGCCACACCCTGATTATCAGGTGGATTTCTTCACTACTGTCTACTCGGCTGTTAGCAAGTTTGTGGGGAAGCACTACCATAGGCTACCTTGCAAAGTCTGCTCAAATGCTTTATTCTGTTACTCACTTAATTAACTCAACACATATTTATTGTGGCTTATATTTGTGCAAAGCCACTCAGTATATGCTTTCTGATAACCAATATGATATGAAGGAGAGAGTCAGAAGAAACAATTATCTACTTAGTATGTATCAGAAAGTATTCTCTCATTTAATCTTTGTATCAGCCCTGTTAGGTCGATGTTCCCAGGTTCAGTAGAGCAGCTCAAGTATGTCATCAAGGAGCCTTGTTCTTTCTTTTCGCTCTACCATCCTTGGTTTAGTTTTCATCCTTATTACAGTGATCTCTTGACTGCAAAATACCTTGTCCAGTTAGTCATCATATTCCAGGAAAGACTAAGGAAGGAGAGGTTGTAGGGAGTGTTATTCTCATGTCTGTTGATTTTACTAAGAAAACAAAAGCTACGCCAAAAGGCCCCTAAACTTCTCCGTATATTTCACTGCCCTGAACTGTATCGTTTGGCCACTCCTACATCTAAGGAATGCAAAAAAAAAAAAAAAGACTGGTTTCTTAAACTCTAAACTGGGATATGTCTGAGGAACATTGGTGCCAGGATTGGCATTGGGTTATCCACCTGAAAACTACTAAGTGCTAGATTTAGAATTTGAATCCAGACATATGTAGTTCCATAGTCCATGCTCTCAAGGGATATACACTTTCAAAGCAGAGAGAGAAAAACCTATAAACACACATATGATAGGTCCCATGAGTGGTAGAACCTAGCTAGGGTCTATGAAATGGAAGGGGGGTCACTTCAAGGTTGGCTGAACAAAAATATTTGGGAAAAGTTAGGTGAATATGATCTTAAAAGACGTGTAGGGTTTAAAATGGCAAAGATCATCTAACAAAGGGGAAAAGTAAAAGCAAGCACATGGAGGCAGAAACATGAAATGAAGCTGAGTTGACCAAACGGACAATCGTAAAGTTAATTCAGAACCTTTTGAATGTATAAAGAGAATAGCTGTGGGTAAAACTGCAACATTTCCAGAATCTCTTGCCTGGCTTTAGTACAACTCCAAATCAGTAGGTGTTTCCAAGCGGTGGAGAGAAGTGGTCCATCTCCATATCTCACATGGGCCAGCGAGGGCTTTTCTGGACTGGAGAGGTTGGGTGGAGCTCTCTCTCTTCTTCTGTAGCCAGGTTGAGAGAGACATGGGATGACTGCTTGTAAGAAATAAATGGGTTTCTCCCACTTTATTTCTTCCTTTGACTGATTTCGGTTTCAAAGATATTTTGCCCTGGGATTCTCCCCACCAAGAGTTACAATAGTCATGTCTCACTCAGTATTTATAAGAGTTAAAACTAAGTATATTGACTTGAATATAATCAACCAAGGACTTATATCTCACCTCTTATATCTCTCTCCCTTTGATTAGCCACTGAAATATAGCATTGATGTTCTCCACCCCTTTCCCTTATATTTCAATCTTAGATCCAAGGACTCAAGAGACTTAAGTACCGTTATCAGCACACTGCACATGAAAGTCTTGATTCAGCAAAATTTATCTCTCCTCACAGTTTACTAGCTTTGGACATTTCCCATTTTTTATATAGAAGTTGCTTTCGTTTGATTGTTGTGCTTTGTTTTGAACTGCCTGAATTGCACACAGTGTCAGGTAACAGTGTATTCCCAAAATCTGTAGGTGAGACTTAAAAAAATGGGATCACAATTTCAGCACACTAAGATGGTCATTAATTAAACAACCACATTAAACTAAATCTGGATTCTTCACACATCAGTTTTCATAAGTGTGTCATGTCCACAGTCGCTATTTGAGGAAACACCATCAAACACTGTTCAGCGTTGTTAGAGTTGGGGTGTGTTTTTATTTACTTCAAATGTATCATTAAGTTTCCTTACTGACAACAGTTATCAAAACTACATCAAAAGCAAAAAGCTAATTAGAACTGAGGAAGAATTCAGGAAGAAAGCAGCAGAAATGGACAGCAATTCAGTAATCCCTGGAGCCAAAATGATAGGAGCACTGTGGCCCTAGACACTGTGGCCTCTGAATGGCAGGGTCAACACAGTCCTTCCAACAGATACCACTGGCCCTGAACTGCTCTGATTGCACTTATCATGAAACACACACTGACAGGGTCAGCTGCAACTTGAGACAGTAACATGGCCCAGCCCGGATGCCACATGAGAAAGCACCAAAGCTACAGTATTTGAATAAGCACCATGGAAGAATGCTTTCTTCCTTTTAGCGTGGAGAACATGAAACCCCTGGACATACGTTTAAACACTCTAACCCATCGCTAGAATTCCTAAAGTAGTAAGTTAGGTTTCTTTCTTTTACGGAACCAAGGTGTAAATCCAGGGAGAGGAAATCCTGGGGCAAAATATCTCTAAAAACAGAAATCACTCAAAGGAAGAAATAAAGTTTAAAACCCATTTATTGCTTACAAAACTGCAGTCCGGCCCATCTCTCTCCTGCTCCAGCAGCAGCAAAACCAGCCCTCCCCCTCACTCTCAGGTACAGATAAGCCCTCCTTGCCCAGGTGACTACCCATTGATATGGAGATGAACGTCTCTCCAGCCTGGAGGAATGATGCAAATGCACTAAGGCCATACTTCTTTCTACCTCTGAATGCCTGTTGATATGCACATATACTAAAGCCAGGTGAGATATTCTGGAAATGTTACAATTTTACCCACCCAAGGAATAATAATTGCCTGACTTGTAGCCTAAAAAAGTGAGCTATCACATCACTATTAGAAAAATTGCTTTCTGAAATAAAAGTTAAGAGTGCTCTATTTCTTGACACACTGTTATAAGTTTTTAACCACAAAAGGAACTTAAAGTAATGCCACTGTCACTTAAATATATGAAGGATAAAAAGAAAAGTCAGCTTTTCTAACTCCATAATTCCCAAGTAATGACAATTAATGAAACACTCTGTACTAGTGGGAGTTGTTTTAAGCAGTAGATAAAGGAGCCACTGAGCCTTTTAAGATTTACTCTCCAAACCAAATTGCTTCTCTCTTCATCATTATCCAAAATATAATTAAAAGATGACATTTAAAACAAACAAAAATTCAAACTGCATCCAACTCCCAAAGGAAAAGCAACTGAGAAGCAGCTCTCTCCCCCACTGAGAGCCGAGAGGAACTCCAGATAAACTCCCACCTGTAACGTCCAGCTTTTGGGCTGTACCTGACAGCCCAGGGCATCAATCTCACTTGTCAGTACACAAGAAGCTGTGTAATATCATCACTGAGTGTGACTGGACAGACATTAACTGGGATGCTCCACTGCTGTGGAAATATTCTTTGACCTTTCCAAAAAGAAAGCAAATCAATAGAAGCATCTCATAAAGACTTCTGTTCTCTTCCTCGGTTTGCTGCAATAGTCTAAAATTTAATGAGCTACATATTTGTGGTCTTCCACTGTTTTACATTTCAGCAACTATCTACACCAAGAGAAGATATCCTCCAGTGTTAGCCCAAAACCACGATTCAGTGGCCTTTAGAGCCTCCTGGCCGAAGCCAAGTTAATTGTCAATACACATTTCTGAGCAAAAGCTAACCAGCTTGACCCTGTGTATTCCCAAATATCTTAAGGACAGATTAACTAAAACTTTCCTGGCAAGCTCTTTGAACCACTTTCCCTTCTTATTTTTAAACCTAAACCCCGTGTTCTCTGTCCCTCTCACTGGCACCCCCACAGTGTTCTTTGGAGGATGTATGACAGACTGTTTACTACCAGAGGGCACAACCCTCATGGAGCCAAAGTAATCAGGGGTTGATTGGAGGCTTGGGGCCAATGCCCACGCTGGAATTATTCAGGCACCTGACTCTCAGTTGTATGCAACTATTTATAATGAAATATGAAGACACATGGATCAAGTCCTAACACAGCCCTGAAGAGCAGCACAGCCAGCACTTCACAATACGCTACCTACTGGCTTTGTACTGAAGGAAAGCCAGGGGTGTAATAATAATTCAAGTGTAACAATAATAGGCCTAACGGTATTAAAAATACACTGTATGGACATTTTTTTTCTGCCAACATATGACAATTATCAATCTAGAAGTTTTCAGTCTGTGGATATAGCAAGAACATGAGATAAACTCTAAACAACCACTACAAGGCCAATCCATCTATGGCCCAGGAAGTCACAAGCAAGAATGTGACATGTCCTTCAGCAGGCAAATGGCTCAACAAATGGCGGGATGGCTGCTGACGGGTACAACTTGGATGAATTAACTGGGATTTATGCCTAGTGAAAAACACCAAACCCAAAAGATAATGCATGAGTCCATTTCTGTAACATTTTAAATAACATTTTAGAAATGGAGGACAGAATGGTGATCACTAGGAGTTAGGAATAGCAGATGGGGTGAGAGTGGATGCAGTTGTTAAAGGACAACACGAAGGATCCTTGTGCTGATTAAACTATTTGGTATCTTGATTTAGGTGGTGAATATACAAATCTACACATTATAAAACTGCATAAAACTAAATACACATACTAACAAAGGAATTCAAGTAAAATGGAGGAAGCGACAAATTGTGTCAATGTCAGTAACTTGGTGGGACACTGTACTTTAGTTTGGCAAAACTGTTACCGTTGGGAGAAGTGGGATAAAGTGTACACAGGATCTCCGGTTCTGTAACTGCAATGAATATACAGGCATCCCAAAGAATTTCAATCAGAAAAAAATAATAATAAAGCAAGGGCAGTTCTACATTTGCGAAGGGCAAAATCCTCCCCTTACATACATGGTAGTCTGGTAAAACCCTGCCTACCAAGGTTGTCTACAGTTCTTACAGGTCAATAGACTTGTGAAATTCTGGAAACTTACCAGGCAGGGGGATGTTACTGCACCACTCCCTAACTTCTTTCCCCTCTTATCCTTCATCTAAGCTTTCCTTTCGCATTAAACCTACTCGGGTCACATCCACCTACTGGGTCTGTACCAAGATGCGTTATCAGTAAGTGGACACTTTTTAATTTGGTAAATAACATTGAATGGATCCCTGAATAAAGAAATTTTCATGCCTTTTTTCCCCAAGGTAAATCTGAGCTCTCTTGGGAAATCTGTTCTTGCCCTTCCTTTTTTGAACATTTTGGGGCTCTGAGAACTTAATGGAGAAGAGGGGACAGGCAGAGAACAGACCCATTTTCTGAGAGCAGTATCTGTGTATAATTAAGCAAGAGAGTTCTTGTCAGGGGTTCTGCCTGCTGGAAAGAACGTGGAAGCTGAGCAGAGGTAACTCTCTCAGGAATTCCTCTCTAGAAACTCCTCCGTACTGCGAGCGCCGGAGGGAAGAGGACTGCTGCACCTTCTGTACTCCACAAAGGCCTGTTGAGGCCACTCCCTGCTCAGAGGCCCCGCCCCACCACCCCAGCAGCATCTGCTCTTTGGTCGTGCAAGGAGAGCTCAGGCCAAGGATGCACAGCTACTACTGATTGACCGGGGCTTGTTTTCTTCCTCAGAGGAAAAGGGGGCTCTAGGTCAGTTGTAGCCTTTTCCTATGCAGTTGACTTAATCACATATATTAATCTAAAGAATAGACAGGTTAAGAGAACTGACTCCGGATCCAGACTAGTCCTGGCTGCACCATCTACTAGATGGGTGACCTTGGGCAAGTTATTTATTTAACTTTTCTCTGACTCAATTTCCCCATCTGCAAAGTGAGGACAATTAATGGTATGTAACTCATGGAGCCACTGTGAGGCTTCAATGAGTTATTAAGGTAAAGGGCTCAGAAGAGGGCCTGGAAAAAAGGAAGGGCCCCTACAGTGCTTGTAATCATTATTATACAGTCTGTGGAGACATAAACACAGGAAGAACCAATTAACGTGTTCCACTTTGAACCTGTGATTTGCCACTGACTCTTCACTGTGAACAAATAGTCCATATCACATGCCAGTAAATCCTCTCATGCTTACATAGGCATCACTGTTGTTTCAGTAAATGTGAACATGTAATGGAATGTTAAATGGAGTATTTCTTACTGTCAGTAGAGGTTCCAAAGGCTAAGACAGACGCAGGCTGTGATACCAGGCCGTGAGATCATCCACCTCCATGCTTTATCAGAAGAAACTAAGAATTCATTGTATTATTAGAGAAATGATCTCTTTGGAGAGTTACCATTAGATAACTGCCTTTCTCTCCTTCCTAGGGAAGAGAGGGAATGACTCATTCATCAAAGAAATGGGGGGATTTAGGGAACCATCTAGAGAACTTGGTTTGTGTCTCTATACATTTGGGGGACCTAGAAACTACCTTTCACCCACAATTGAAAAGCTCTAAGGCTGAAGACTAAATGGAAAAGACTGTAGTGCATGGAGCAGAAAAACAGGTATGTGCTAGATAAAAAGAAAACTGAATTTTCTCACAGCCTGGATGGGCACTTGAGCAAAAAGTAGCCACTGTGAGCCACACTAAAGAGCACTCCACCCATGGGTATCCTGCAGTGGATGAGTTGACCTCAGCAGAAAGAGCTTAAAAATATACCATTAAATATAGATTACCTAGGGTGGGACCCAACCAGTAGCCAGATACTACATCACCCATTCCTGGGGCCTATGGTCAAAAGCCATTAGTGAGGAAGCTCTAAGGAACTCACAAAAGCATCTCCATGAGAAAAAAGTTAGCATCTGGATATTGTCACTGATGGCAGATTTCAGTTCTCCGAGTGAAAGAAGTCCTTTGCTGCTCCTTGCCTCCCTGTTCGCACCCACATCCAGCCCTCCCCATCCCTTGCTCCCTGCTCTGCCACCACCACCCTCCAAGCTTCCACACCTGTACCCCTGTTCTGAGCTGAAGCAGGGAATAAAAGCTTTAAGTTGGATGGAAGATGGAAGTTATGCCACTGGACTGTCCTTGAACATGATCAGGAAACCTGACTGAAATTTTACTGTGGGTGAGAAAGAATGCTTAGACAGAACTTACTGAAGGCAGTGATATGAAGAATAAAACTATTTTAGAAGTTTACCCTACAGGCTGTGGCTCACTGGATGCAATATCATAAATATACTTTACTTTAGCCTCCCTCCTACCTCACCCTTATCCCAAATGGCCTCACTCGGTTCTCTCTTCCTTTGTGCTTCCCACTGTCCCACACCTGTTCTTCCCTCCTTGTGCCTCTAGGTAACAAATAAACACTTGAAGTGTTTAAATATTTTGCCCCTGACCCAAATTAGAGTGGCATATAGTGTTAAAATGAGTAGAAATGATAGGGAATAGAAAAAGGAAACAGAAGAATATGGATTAAATGTGATCCATTTCTCCATTCTTATTCCTTTTTTCCGATGTTAAATCTTGTCCAGAACTCATCCATTTAGTCAAGAAAATAGCTCATTCTTCCCAAGCAAATCCAATGCATTTTTCAGCAATGGCCATAGAGTATAAGAGATAAAGCAGATGGGAGGGGAACTTGAAAGGACACTGGAGTAGAGTTGGATAAAAATAAGATACAAGTTAGCAAAGCTAAAAACACCATGGGTCTAAGCACATCAAATTTCTATAACATAATGTGTTAACCAGACAGACCATATTGGTAGAATTTATCTTAGAACAATGATACAGATTGTCCCTTTCATCAGCAAACTTGGTCAATTCACATCTAGGCAGTAAGAATAATCTACGTGGGAGAAAAGGCTATGTGAAAACCAAACTCTGCTTCATTCTCATCTTACTGGAAATAAGGCAAGTCCACATTCTGATCCCCGTTGCAGACAGAATGGGGGTCACATGACTGTGCTCTTACTAAAGGGTTCCAAGTAGGCAGGATGTGAACCCCTTCCAGGTCTGGCCCTTGGACAGCCTCCAGCTCTTACTTCCCCTGCTGCAGGAACCTTGGCAGCCACATGTCCCAGATGTTGTAACTAAAGCTGGAGGACTCCACACTTGTCTCTCTCCAATTCATTTTCAGTGCATTGTGGACTTTTGATGGATGAAGCCACTGAGATTATAGGGGATTTCTCTGTTAGCACACCACAGTCTAGCCTAGCCTAACTACTCATCAGTCCTAACATTCTGATGTGCTAGAGGACTCTGGACTCACTGCAGAATTGCATAACCTCTGATTGGTAGCAGATTCTTAGGATCAATGCCACTCTTACTTGTCCTGTAAAAATAATTTTTCTAACTCAGTAAAAACAATTCATATAAACTCTGGAGGAGACTTGTAGACTCAACCACTTGAAAATTATTATGAAGAAAAAATGTCCCTCCACTGTGCAAAGGTTCAGTTAGCAAGAATTTCACTAAAATATAAGAAAAAGAAATTACGGAATGTCTAAGGAACTAAGCACTAAAACAGGTTATCCAGAGAGGGTGTGTAATCATTAGTTTTGGAAGTCTCTATAATGAATACTGACAATTGCCCAGTCCTGTCTGTGTCAGAATCTTAGGTCCTTGCCTTGCTAGAGCCTCAGATCTAGGTCAGAATACCCAGAAGAGCATTTCCAGCTTTATAATGTTATCCATTCTTTGTCCAAGCAGAGGCTTTCTATTTCAGGAAGAAAATAAAGGGAAATTCTGGTGTTCACTCATCCAACAACTATTTTGTGGGTACTGCCCATGGGCATGTCAACAATGCACAAAGTACAAGGAGTAGAGGGGGGAGTGGAGGACACCCTACCTCTCATTCATAAATGCATGGTCAAGTGGCTTTATGGATATCCCCACATATTTTGTGGAGGAAAAGATCAATATCATATACTGAGCATTGTTTCTCAAGTTCACTGTCAACTGTTACTCTGAATGCCAAAGTTTACTAAGTATCAATGCACAGAAGACATCCCACTGCCTGTCATCACCAAAACTCAAACCTTAGATAAAAGCTGTAAGTAAATCATCAGGTTCTTCTTCAAGCAACTAGAATCTGGTCATTTCAGAAATTTTTATTTTAAAATTGAAAAAAGAAGCAAAAAATAATAATAATAATTACAAAGGGAAAAGAAGAATTTCTAAGAACACCTAAGAGTTTGTAAAAAGGAAAAAAAAAAAAAACTTCTAAGAGCCAAAGCTCATCTCTGGTATGATTTTATCAGGAAAGAAGCAGGTATGTGGCCATCACTCTTGTTAAATAACACCTGCTAAAAGAAAGCCTACCCTGATGCCCTGGAGGGTGGTACCAGATCCATCATTCTGTGACCAATCAAAATCCAGCAGGATGTCAAAATACTCAGATTCACTAACATACATCTTTGTCAATATTCTCCCTTTTTTCAAATTTAATAAATTTATCACAAATTTTTAATCAATGTTTTACTTCCTTTTGGGGTTGCATTTCTCTGAGAACCATGTGTTATCTAGTTTCAGAAACCAAGGATAATTTGAAAAGTATAGCTTCATCACTTTTCACTCATCAAATTAGCAAATATTTCTGTTCTAACAATGAAAATGCTGGCAAGAAAGTGGACAACCAGGGTGTTCATACATTCCTGTTGGGCAAGGGAGGGAAAAAGCAGGCTTCAGTTGTACCTGTAATGTCTCATTTCATGAGCTGTGGATTTGAACTGGGTGTCTGTTATGTTATTCTCTATGCTTTGTGGAATGCTCAAAATTCTTCTTAAAAGTTGTTTTTAAAGTGTTTCCTGCAAAGCCAGTGACAGAACAGGACACTTCCTTCACCACTGCCAAATACAAACAAATAACTATGCACTTTTAGCCTAAGAAAGTAAGAGACAGAAGTACTTTTCTAATTGGGCAGCTTTGAACTAGATGTGGCTGTTCCCAGAAAGAGCCAGAACCAAGACAGGTGTGAAAATATATGCACACCAGCTGCACCACAGTCTCTTCTTAAATGCTTGCACTAAAAAACCAAGAAATTAAAACATTCTTAAAAAAACAACCACCACCAATCCAACAGGCTGCTTCATCTTTGAATAAAATTTATGATCCTCAGGTTTGCATTCTCTAGGTTATAACAGAATCCTCTGGCACATTTTTGCTTTTGGTCAAGAGAAAGTACTGTTGTCCATCTCCCCTGAAAACTGCTCATAGGTTGGCATCATGCACAACTGGCCAGGACTGTTTGGCAAGGAAACCCCAATCTTAATCACTATTTGACAGGAAGCAAAACTAAATTTTAAGGAATTCACCAAATTTTATAGCTAAGACATCATCTGAGCTTGAATTACATATTTCAATCTCATTTGCTTATTTAAGGCAACACAATAAAATTATGAATGGACAAACCATCTACTTTCTCAACATAGCTCAATACTAGGACCACACCTGAATCTATCCAGGGAGACTTAATTTAATAACACAATGGAACCCTTATTTTATTTCATCATTTTTAAAAATTATATAGGGGCCTGGCCCAAAGAGTCATATTGTCTTTAAAAGTATAGTGGAAAAAAATAAAAAATAAATAAAAAACAAAAATGGATACTTGGAACACAGAGAGGCTCTTTTCTTAGATATATCATCTTCCTTGTCTCTGTGGAAGGCACAGGATTATGGAAAAATTAGCAACATTATTTTGTTCCATACCCATGCCTTGCTCAGCAAATAGTGTTCAAGATCATCACCCCTTTCTTCAGCAATCAATGTATTTAAAACTCTCCCATCAAAATCCTCTATGATGTGCCTATAGCTTATTTTAACTCTTCCCTTCTGGACAAACTTCTTGAATGAGTAGCTACACTCAACTGTTTTTCTTCCTCAGAACTCCCATTTATTACTCACTACATAAGCTTTAATGCAATCCAGCTTCTGCCACACGATTCCATTAAGATTCTTTTCACAGACACTGACAAGAGCCCTTATCTGCAAAATCCAAAACTGACAGAGCCCCTAACAAAAGGAACCCCAGGAAGACAACAACAAGACATACAGAAATAAAAATGGCAAACATTAAAGATAAAGAGAAAATATTAAAAGCTGAAAGAGAGAGGAAGACAGTTGCCTATAAGGGAAACCCCATAAGGCTATCAGCAGATTTCTCAGCAGAAACTTTACAGGACAGAAGGGAGTGGCAGGAAATACTTAATGTATTGAAACAGAAGAACCTAGATCAAGAATTTTCTACCCAGAAAGGTTATCATTCAGCATTAAAGGAGAGATTAAAATTTTCACAGATGAACGAAAGTTAAAAGAATTCACAACCACTAAACCAGTGTTACAGGATACGTTGAAGGGATTTCTGTAGATGGAAATGTTCTTAAGTCTAAGTATTTTTTCATTGGTGAAAATAAACCCACAGCAAAAGTAGTAGAACAATCTATATGCTGCCTTCATGAGAACACTCAGAACTAAAGACATACATAGACTGAAAGTGAAGGGATGGAAAAAAATATTTTATGTAAATAAAAGTGAGAAAAAAGCAGGAATAACAGCACTTGTAGCAGAAAAAACAGACTTCAAAACAAAGTAACAAGAGACAAAGAAGGACATTACATAATAATAAAGGGGTCAGTCCAACAAGAGGATATAACAATTATAAATATCTATGCACCAATATAAGAGCACTTAAATATGTAAAACAAATACTAAGAGAACTAAAAGGAGAAATAGACTGCAACTCAATCATACTAGGGGACTTTAACACACCACTTACATCAATGGACAGATGGGAAATAAATAAGGAAGCAGAGGCACTGAAGAATACACTAGATTAGATGGACTTAGCAGATAAACACAGAATGTTCCACCCCAAACAGCTGGATACATACTTTTCTCAAATGCATATGGAGTGTTCTCCAGAATAGATCACTTATTAGGACACAAAAAAGAGTTTCAATAAATTTTAAAAAATGGAAATTGTGTCAAGCATCTTTTCAGATCACAATGGTATGAAACTAGAAATCAATTACATGAAGACAATCTAAAAAACTCATAAACATATGGAGGCTAAATGACATGCTTCTAAATAATCAATGATGAATGAACAAATAAAAAAAATCAGGCAATAGGTGGAGACAAATGAAAACAAAAACACAACAGTTCAAAATATGTGGGACCCTGCAAAAGCAGTTCGAAGAGGGAAGTTCATAGCAATATAAGCCTACCTGAACAAACAAGAACAATCCCAAATAAAGTCTAAATTCATAACTAATGAAACTACAAAAAGAATAAATGAAACCCAAAGTTAGTAGGAGGGATATAATAAAGATCACAGTAGAAATAAAGAAAATAGAGAAAAATAGAATAGAAAAAAATCAATGAAATGCAGAGCTGTTTCCTTAAGAAGGTAAATAAATTAGACAAGCCCCTAGCCAGACTTATCAAGAAAAAAGGAGAGATGGCACAAACAAAATCAGAAAAAAAAGGAATAGTTACAACTGATACCACAGAAATACAAAGAATTGTTAGCTAATTCTATGAGAATTATATGCCATAAGTTGGACAACCTAGAAGAAATGGAAAAATTCCTAGAAAAGTACAATCTTCCAGGACTGACCCAGGAAGAAGCAGAAAATCTGAACAGACTGATTATCAGTAATGAAATTGAATTGGTGATCCAAAAACCCAACAAAGGTCCATTGCAAGATGGCTTCACAGCTGAATTCTACTTAATATTTAAAGAAGAGCTAATACCCATCCTTCTTAAAATATTCCAAAAAAGTAGGAGGGGAGGGAATACTTCCAAACTCATTCCATGAGGACAGCATCAATCTAATACCAAAACCAAAGACACTACAAAAAAATTAAATTATAGACCAATATCCCTGATGAACATAGATGAAAAAATCCTCAATAAAATATTAGCAGACCAATTAAAAAATACATCAAAAGGATCATTCACCAAGACCAAATTGGATTTATTTCAGGGATGGAAGGATGGTACAATATTTGTAAAGTAATCGATGTGAGACACCACATTAAGAAAAAGAAGGATAAAAACTCTACGATCATCTTAATGGATGCTGAAAAAGCATGACAAAATTCAACAAACTTTCTCATGTTGTTTCGCATTTGATGTATAATTCTCCATGTAATATACTATATCAAGTATTAGATCAACATTTTATAGGTATAATTTTACCTTAAAATAACCATTCTTACTTTGTGCAAAAATGGTTCCATTATATACTGCATATATCAAATCAGTTTGCATTAATTGGGATATCATCTAAATATCCAGCAAAATTGCAAGTGCTAATATTGTACCTGCTACGACGCTTTTATTTGTTTCAAAAATTGAACTAATTTTATTAGGAATTATTAGTTGTATTATATAATTATAAAAATTTATTATCAAATAATTATCCAAATATGTATTTCTAGCATGATAACAACACTGGTATTACTATTAACTGAAATACTACACTTTAAACATTAATTACAATAAAAATTAGTGATCCTTTATGAAACTGACAATGGGCATATATTTTTACATATTTATGGAATCAATCACAGTCCTATCTATTCACATATTTTCCTCTTGCCTACCCTTAAATGTTGGCGCACTTCAGGCAGCCATTTCTGCATCCTCTACTTCTAATTCTATGTTCTTTCTAGGGAATTATATAGAATCCCATTGTTTTAGCCAATGCCTGATCATTCAGAAATCCAGTTCTCTAGTCCTGACCTTGTTTCTGAGCCTCAGCCGCATCTATTCACACAGCTTTTAAATGTGCAACAACCAAGTCACACCAACATTTCCAAAACTGAACTCACCATATCCTCCCCCATGCATAGCCTACTTCTTCAAATCTCAAAATCTCTGTTTGCGACACAACCGCCCACCAGTCAGTCACCCAAGGCAGAAACCTGAGAAGTCACCCTCGTTCCCTTATTCCAAAACTCTGACTCTCAGTCTCCATAGTTAGTTATTGCCACGTCCCTTATGCAACCTTCACATTTGTTGTCCCCTTATACACTGCAATAGGCTCCTGGCTCATGTCCCAGCCTCCATTCTAGGGACTGGCACAGCTCATTCACAGAGTCCAGAACTAAAATGCAAACATGACCTTGTGGGTCTGTTTTAAGTTCTCCAGTGTAAATAGTTAAAGACTAAGCTGCTTAGAGAACTAGATCCAAGACTCTCCACACAGATTCCTGCCACCTTTTGCATCAACTCCACGTCTTCCTTTACAAGTTATGCCCTGGAACAACCTCGTCCAATAGAAATATAACACAGGCCATATATGTAACTTAAAATTTTCTAGTGCCACATTGAAAAAGGAGAAACAATTAATAAAATACAATTAATAAAATGATTGTATTAGTATATTTTATGTAGCCTAATATACCTAAAATATTCATGTCACCATGCAATCAGTATAAAAAATACTGAGCTAGTTTACATTCCTTTTTTGAATCAAGTCTTTGAGACACGGTGTACATTTTACATCTAAAGCAAATTTCAGATTGAACTAGCCACATTTTGAGGGCTCAATAGCTATATGTGGCCAGAGGCTACCATATTAGACAGTACAGTTCTAGCACTAATAAAATGCTTGCTACATTTCCTTACATGCCAAGCTTTTATGTCTTCTTTTTCTTTCCAAACTTACTTGTATTTATTTTTGAGATTCAGCTCAGTCTTTCTTACCTTCCAAGCTGTGCCAAGCAGAAGACTTGTATTTCATTAGCTGCCATGCATAGCAGCTAATCACACTTACTAAAGCAGACTGAATTTATCCATCTATATGTTTGTCTCCAATTCTAGAATACTATAGAGTTCCTGCAGAGCAAAATCCTACCAGATCTATTTAGTTTTATATCCCCAGTACCTTGCCAAATGCTTGTACATAGTAGCAGACAATTAAATCTTTGTTGAATTAAAAAGATTCCAAGTACACTTAGTTTAAATTCTGGGATCCTGAGTGAACATTGTATACTCTTGGTTAACAAAAACAACAAAATGAAAATGTTTCTAATATATTACAAACATATAAAATCCTTTTTTATAGGTTCTCTGTCATTGCAAAGCACACTTGTAAAAACATTATACCTGTGGCACATAGCTTGAGTAGAATAAGAAATTTTCACTTTGAAGTTATAAGGGATATTGAAAGGAATCTAGTTATTTTACAGATGAAGAGAAAATAGGCGAAAGAGTTTAAGTGACAAATACAAATTTACAAAACTAGCTAACACAGAACTAGCACTATAACAATGTGCCCTGGTCCCTGTAGTTTACCATTATAATTCAGCTCATTTGACTGTGTCAACTATTCATGTTGATCAAATAAAATTTGTAATTAAAATCAATTTAAAATTAGAGAAACCTCATACAAGTGAAAGTCTTGTTTATTATGTTTGCTGTCAATTCCTTTCAAGACGGAAGGGCAGAGAACACACAGCTCAACAAATACTCCTTGTGCCACTCCTTTTGGTCCTGCTACAGTTCCTCGGGGCCGTGCAACTGGTTCTAGCTAACGAAAAGTGTGGAAGTGGCACATGTCACCTCTGGCATGCCAACTCCGTATGCCTCTCCCTGACCCCTGGGACTCAGCATTGGGATTGTAGTGCTGCAGGCTGGAAGGCATCTGCTATGCTGTTACCAAAAGGAGTGGTCGGCCCCACAGGAGGAAGAAGTTAAGTTTTGGTTGTGCTCAGTTACTGAGATTTTTGAGGTTGTTTTTCAGCAGCAGCAGCTCATGCTTAATAACCCTAATAACAACCAACAGAAAACTAAATTACATTTTTAAGGACATGTATCTTGAAATTGAGTACCGTGGCAAACATAATTAATATGACGCAAAAATACTAATTACAAATCCATTTTAAAATATATTGTTGCTACCTTTATTTTAAAATGACATAATAAACTATACATTAAATTTATGGTATATCAGATATAAAGTCTGGTTAAAACAGACAAAATCTAATGCTAAATCAGGATTTTAGCACAAATTACTTTTTCTAAAGCTGGCAATACCCTCCTGAAATGGCTATACCAGTTAAGGCCTCTGTCTGAGCTAGGACCTAGAGTTTTCTTTCCATATGGGAAATCACTTCATGAGAAATTCCTATTGACAATATTATCATGGAACTTCAAAGAGACTTCATTCGTCATCCATGAGGAAGTAGCATTACTGCATCACCTTATTTTTGAAACTACAAAACAAAGTTTTTATTATTACTGTCAGATGTACCTTTTTAAATTTTACTAGGTGCAATTATTTCCCTACTACACATACATTACATCTTTAATTAAAAGCCACAGGTGCCATTTAGGGGAGGATTAATGATGTACAATTTGAATCTGCTGACTGTACATACAGGGATATCAGTATAAGATTGAATTGGAACATTTGGAAAGAGTTACAGTTGGCATCAACTTTAGAGAAAATAGTCTTTGCCAGGCAGAGCTGCTCATAGCAATAATTATTTTGCAAACTTAAATCATGATTACCTTGTGTTACAGCCAGAATAGTTTCATGCAGTTTCAGGGTGAATTCCCTGAATGTCTGACTTCTAAATTCTTACTGAAAAACTTCCAGACATTTTGAACAGATTTTCATAGATGTTTAGACTTTTAAATGCTGCCAAGACTTTCTAAATAATGGATTAAACTAGGTTAATTCCCAATTACTATTACAGAACAATTGCACAAGTCAAGGATACCCACATCTCTGAGAAAATTAAGATTTCTATCGTTTTCCAAAAAATATCACTAAGATAATGTCAAGTAGCTTACCTCCTGTGTTTCCTTCTAGGAGTTTTATGGTTTCAGGTCTTATAGTCAAATCTCTAGCCCATTTTGAGTTTACTTTTTGTGTATGGTGTTAGGATAATGGTCCAGTTTCATTATTTCCCATGTAGCTGCGCACTCTTTGCAACAACATTTACTGAAGAGACTGTCCTTTCCCAATGTATAGCCTTGCCTCTCTTGTCATAAACTGACCACATAATGTAGGTTTGTTTCTCTTCCATTGATCTATGGGTCTGTTTCTGTGCCCGTACCATACTCTTTTGATTACTACAGTTTTGAAGTATTGCTTGAAATCAGGGTGCATGATACCTCTGGCTTTGTCTTTCTCAAGATTGCTTTGACTATGCAAGGTCTTTTGTGGCTTCATACAAATTTTAGGATTATTTGTCAGAATGGCTTTTATCAAAAAGACAAGAAATAACAAGTGTTGCTGAGGATGTAGAGAAAAGGGAACCATCATTCATTATTGGTGGGAATGTGAATTGGTGCAGCCACTGTGGAAAGTAGTATAGAGGTTCTTCAAAAATTTATAATAGAGCTGTCATATGATTCAGCACATGGGTATTTATCTGAAGAAAATGAAACACTAATTCAAAAATATATATGCACTCCTATTCATTTCAGCATTAGTTACAATAATAAAGATACAGAAACAACCTTAGTGTCCATACATAGATGACAGGATGAAGAAGACACGGTGGAATACTACTAAGCCATAACAAAGAATGAAATCCTGCCATTTCTGACAGTGCAGATAGACCCTGAGGACATTATGCTAAGTGAGATAAATCAGACAGAGAAAGACAAATACTACATCATTTCATTTATAATTGGAATCTAAAAAGAGAAAATAAATAAACAAACAAAAACAAACTCAGACTCAAAGATACAGAGAAAAGACTAGTGGTTGCCCAAGGGGAGGGAGGCTGAGCAGGGGCAGGTGAGATGAGTGAAGAGGATCAAGAAGTACACAAATTCCCATTTATAAAATAAATAAATCATGGGAAGCACAGCTTGAGGAACAAAGTCAATAATACTGTATTAACTTGGGTGACAGATGGTAACTAGACTTATTGTGGTGATCAGGTCATAATGTATACAAATGTCAAATCACTATGTCATACACATGGAACTAATTAATATTGTATGTCAATTTTACTTCAATAAAAAAGTAACTGTACACTCAAAAATGGTTAGAAAAAATTTTTCTATTTTTAATGTTCTTCTGATGTACATTTCCCTCCATTAAAAAATGTGTGTTTGGTTGGAAAGAATTTCATTATAATTCACACAACTTGTTTTACATAGATGGTTGGCAGATTACTTGTGCTTCATTTAAGAGTTTGGCTGAATTTGTCAATCTGCAATACACATAATTTTCTAAAAATCAAAACACATCTGGTACATTCATAGATTCACTTTATCTTATCTTTCTCCCTAGTCTTCATTTTTGTTTTTATATGTTTTTCTATTTTGCTGTTATTATTTTGCTTATAAGCATCTTCACACTTTCTGAATAACATGAGAAACATGTATAACCAAATGAAGAGGTAAAATATCACATTTGACCTATCAACAGATTTTTTAAAAATCTAAATATATCTCATAAAATCATTTCTTCTTGACTCTTAGCCTTTGTAATGGTTTATAAAGCCTTCCACATGCTGGGGACCTGCAGAGACCCTGAGTGGGGCCCAAGTGGCAAGTCAGAGAAGTAGACAAGCCTACGGACTCAGTGTTCACCGCCTGCGGCTGAAGGCTGCTGAAACACACCAGCATATCAAAACCGCTCAGTAACAGGACTTATGATGACAATCATTACCAATCTTAACCTGGCCAGCCCACTGCCTTCCTAAACACAGAGAAGAGGTTCCCAGAATGGAAGTTCAAAAGGCAAAGCCAGGAAGTACAGAGGGGGTTGAGACAGCACCCAGAACAAATGACCCGGAATAACTGAATGGAAGCCTAATGGAATTTCAGAGTCACACACAAACATATCACAAAGTTCTATACCATCTTGTGTGGTTAGTTCCCATTCATTCTTCAACCTTATGCTAAATATTACTTCTGAGGGAGGCCTTCTATGACCTGGATTAGGATGAATTCCCTCTGCAATACTTCCACAAAATATTTATTGCCATTTTTTGTTGATTTCAAGTATTCATTCAAAAAATATTTCTTGAGCCCTTACTATGCACCAGGCATTGCTCTAGGTAACATGAACACAACAGGAACAAATTCTGCTTCTTTTCCCAGAGTTCCAATCTCAGTTAATGATCCCACCATTCAACCAGATTCCTAGAATCTGTCTCGACTCTGCCTTCTCGCATTAAATGAGTCACTAAGGCTTGCTGATTTTGACTTCTGGATTCTCCCTTGAATTTAGCCTCTCTCTGTCCCAACTACCAATGTCTAGTGCAGCTATCTGTCCTCCCTGCTGGGAACTATTCCCACAGCCTCCAATCCCCACCTTTTCCAACCTAACCTACACACCCACAGCTGGAGCTCCTAGAATGAAAACCGGATCATGATACTCTCTTGCGTCAGTCAATCTAGGGTTTCCCAACATGTGTGGTGATTTCCCTTGGTTCCCATGTCCCCCAGCCTATAATCTGTACTTCTGCCATACTGTGGTACTTTCTTACATATGTTCTACTCTTTTATGCCCACCAATGGCCCCTAACATGGTCCTTAGCAACCTACATGCTTAATACATACGTGTTAATTAAAAGAATGAACAAATGATAGTACACTGTACATTTAGTAGGCCATCTGCTTGAATTGTCAATGTCCTCATCACATTTGCACACCAAGTGCCATGCATAGGAATTTCCTATATTTTAGTATCTTAGAAAATGCTAAGTGGCGTTTGCAGAATAAATGGAGGGCCAGATGACTGCTGAACCAACCGTCTACCTTAGCTTAGGACACAAAGTGTAACACAAGCAAGTAGAGAGCAATAATTTTCTCTTTCATGAAGAAGCCCCAAAGCCTTTGCTGGTTTTCCACAAACATATGAACTGTGCAGGTCTTGAAAGGTAAAATCAGAATAACCTATTAGAGTGACTCCAGGGAGGAGACATACCCTTCTTGCTGCATTTTGCTTTTAATTCAGCTGATATTGCCTGAGGTTCTGTAAAGGCAGCACCATGTAATGGAAACAGAATTGCCCTGGGAGCTGATGGGCCTGAAGTAAATTCTAGTAGTGGCTCTACCTCTAAACAGCCATGTGACCCCAACCCAGCTGTATCAGGAGCTAGGACACTCTATGGACCTATTTATTAATTAGTAAATTGATTAATTGCTGATTAATCTGCTTTAGCTGGTTTTCTGACTTTTGAAACTAAGAATGTTGACTAATATCCCATTCTTGTTATTTCTTGCAGTTGCATTACTGTGTGGCTAAGACAAAAAGTGCCACAGATAAAGCACATTTGGATTATAGCAAAGCACTTGGCTAAAATCTCTTAAGATATTCTCATGAAAGAGAAAAGAAGGCTTGACTGTTCACTTAGACGGACTGAAGCTTGTTGAGGCAATGTATGCAAAAGGTTCTGGTGAACAAGCAGGCAGGCATGGATAGAGGTCTCCTGAACCATTTTACAGGCCACTGAGCCTGCCTCTATTCTATTTAGGGTTCTCAGCAGGCACCTGGAGGAATGAAAGTCATGTTCAGACTTCCAGGTCTCTCAAAGCTGGAAGAGACAAGTTAGTACAAGAGATGCGTGAGTCAAGACCCGATGACGTGAAGAGGCCCAAGAGGATGAGTTTAATGAGGAAGACACAGAAAAGGTCATTTAGGATCATAAGTCTCTGAAATGACCCTTATATTCAGTTTCTTCCCAAATTTATTTGGAGAATTCACTAAGCCTGGAAAATGAGACTCTTCTATTTTTCTTTTTGGTTTTTATGGCTTATAATTAAGATCCTTGTCTATTTGTGTATTTTTATTCTACTTTGAAGATAGGATATTATTTCTTAATTGTAACTGTTCTTAAAGTTATTTGGGAAAGTTGCCCATTTGTGATTAATTAGCTTTTTGATTATTTTGTGTTTAAGAGCCTTGAGGTTTTTAGGCACATGCACCTGAAAATCAAAATTTATTAATGCTAACATAATGAAATCAAAATGATTTTATGTAACTTCATGATTTATATTTACTTGGAAAGTTATTTATATAATTTATGGGTTATTTCTAATGAGCACACTGGTTTCATTCTCATTTTTATTTGAAAGAAAATCTCAGTATTTCTTAAATCTCTTCTCATGTAAAAAATCTTCATTTTGGCTTCTATTATTTTTCCTTGTTACTGCTTCTATCCCTTTACTTTTCCTCTTACTTACTGGTTTTTACCTGCAAGTTCAGCCAGTTTGGGGTGGGCACATGGAACACTTGAACCTCCCTGCCTCTTGCCCACTGCATCTTCAGAGCAGAAGGCCCTGCAGTCCTCTACGAACCCAGGGGATGGTGCAGGGAAGGACTCTGGCTCATCCTCTCACCAGCCCCAATGAGGAGAGGGAAAAGGATAACTTACCATACCAGATTCCAGTCCCAAACATGTATGAGAAAAGCCCTGCAGAGACAAATGGGTTCCTGGACATTTGCCCAGCTGTTAATAAACAGTATCTCACTTTTCACCTGGATGTTATTTTTGTGACTTCAGCTTCCCTGACAGTGAATCCACAAAAGGACATGAAGATGGTGGCAGGACATGGGAACAAAGCTCAAAACCCACTCTAGTACACACATGGTGAAGCTCATTACATTGTTCCAACACCCATGGACTCATTTACTCACTCAGCAAACACTGACTGTGTGCTAGCTCTCTACTGGGCATGGGGATTGAACAGATGCATTAGACTCAGGCTCTGCATCAAACAGCTCAAATCCCTTCCATTCACTTAACAGACAATATGCATCTACAACATGCAAAGGCCTGTGCACACTGCTCGGGGGGCCTTTGGGAGCTTAAAGATGAGGAGGAAACATATACTACACTGAGGGAAAAGAAAAGTTCCAAGAAAGGGCTCTCTGAAGTCTGAACAAGGAGCAACTGCTTTAGCTCCATGGTTCTGAGAGAGTTTCAAGGAAGAACTGGAGCAGTCAAAGGGACGAAGTAGATGCCATTTCCCCTAAGTGACCACATGACACATCTGTCATCCCTGAAAACTGAACAGTAATGTTTCACTTTTTTGGATAACCACAAGCTCACTGAATTTCAACAAGTAAAATAAGGCAAAAATCTATAAAGTGTTCATAACAAAAAGAAAAGGGAGAAAAAACCCCAAACTAACCTATCCCTTTGCCTCCCCTGTAACTTGAGTGGTTACTGCTCTGAATGCCACGTATCTAGATGACAATCTCTAATCTACAACCTGACAGCAGCAGGCCTCACAGAACGGGAAGCTAAAATTATAGCTAACACCACTAGACAGAACTCCACGTGAAATTAGAAAACAAAATTGGGAGACATGATGCATCTTGAGTAAAAGGAAAATGACCCGAAACTATGTGTATATATACACACATAGAGGAATATACATATGTTGTGTGTTGGTATATATAGATGTTGTATTGTGAAAAATGCACTTCCCAGTAAACTGTTTTTTGAAAAACAGTACACTACAGCAGGTATCCACATAAAGAAACCACCCACTTTCCGAGGAGAACAGTCTCAATGCTCTGCCTACCTCCTTATGCTCTACTGCTTTCCAGCGCCAGCATCAGGCTAGACTTGCTAACATCTTGATATCCTTTTCTCACTCATCTACTCCCTGGAAAAGTAAGTAACTTAGAAGCTATACGGACCCCTGGCCACATCCTTAAGAACCCACTTACCCTGTCCTTTTGAGGCCATCTCTCATTTTCTGAGCTGCATTTAGCCCTAAGATTAAACATTTTCTTCTTCTCCTATCCTTTATGTCAGGGGTTGGCAAACTATGGTCCTTGGGTCAAATTTAGCAAAGTCCGTTCATCTAAGCATTGTCTGTGGCTGCGTTCACACTACAATGGCAGAGCTGTAAGACCAGCTGGAGACCCACCCACAAAGCTGAAAACATTTACTATCTGGCCCTTTACAGGCCATGTTTGCTGATTCCTCCCTTACATTTATCACTAAATACTGTCTGGTAGTATCACTAAACATCACTGCCATTTCCTCCTCCAAAAGACTTCTCAATTTAGTAATGCCCCTCATTTCCAACGATAGTGCTAGGATTTCTGTTCTTTCCACTTCACCATTTGGGGTACCTTCTCACTCCTCCCCATCCTCAGTATTGCTGCCAAGCAATCTTCTGGTCACTTATTGAAACCTCTCAAACCCATGCCTGAGGACTTACATGTTCATAATTCCACCAAGGCCAATTTCCTCATCTTACCTCCCAGGGCACCCAAGGCAGACATACGTCTCACTTCTGCTCTGTGCCCCATTCAGGGGTGGCCTCACTGCTGCTCACACGCCCCGAGCTCTCCTCCTCTGCTGTACAGGCTTCTGTTGCTTCCTCTGCCCAGCCTGGCCCAGCTCTGCCTCCACTTCCTCCATGGGGTCTCTGATCGCCCACAGGTTCCTTACTGGCCGCTCCACCTCTCCATTTATTCATGCTGCCAAGTGCTCACTTGCTCCCATTACACTTATTGCAGAATTATCTGCTCACCTTATGGATTCCAATGGTGACAAGAAATAAACTAGGACAAAGACAGCAGGAGAGATTCTGCCAGGAGGGCTTCATCTGGGGGACGATGCTCTCTCAGACGCGGTTTCCAAAACACTGCCGCATCTCAGCATGTGGACCACCTACACACTCCAGGCAAAAAATTGTCTGTCTCAGTGCACAATGCACTCACACTTTATATCACATACTAACTGTTTCCGAGGTATTTCACATTTTTGCCTCTCATTTCCTCAAAGAACTAATCAATCTCCACTGGAATATCAGATGTATATTGCAGTACTAGGGAATAAGTAGAGGAACTAAAAAAATAACTGATTATAGACAGAGAAGTATACCCTCTTTAATAAAACTTGATAACTTGTTCACTGTCCGCATCTGCACATGAAAGACCAGAATTCTTCATCACTTGCTTACCAGGTAAGCAAGCAAGCAACTCCTTCAGCAGGGCATGTGCTCTGGCCTCAGACGCCCATCTGGGCTGAACATTAATACATATACTATGCTGAGAACTCCTGTACTTTCAACAAAATAGCAAAACTTTGCCATAAAATGCCAAAGAGAGGCTGGAAAATTTCCTCCCCTGTTTTCTGCTTTTCCTTTGTTTCTCTGCTCTCTCTGTGGTCTCCTCTTCATGTGCCACCGTGATGTGTCAGCATCAGCCCTCAGCACCTGACCCATGATCTCAGAGGCCACTGACTGACAGGCTAGGCCCCTGGAAAATGGTCCTAATTTAAAAGGTAAGCTCAAATGACAATTTCTGCCTTTTGAAAACTATTCTCGTTGTTCTCTTAAAACCATCCAGGTCCCCAGCCTTCTACCGCAGCCCACCAATTACTCACTCTTGTCTGGGAACTTTCATTTCAACTGCTTTTTCAAACATATATGAAAGTACTAAAAATTAATAGCTAAAAGAAGATATGAAAAGGAATATGCTTCAAACTCATTTTAGCTATTATAAGCCAAATGGAGCTAACCGTCAGCCTTTTAAAAAAAAGCTTCCTTTTTATGAATTGGTACAACATATATAGATGATATATCAAACCCCGAGAGGATTTTGAACATCAAGATTTAAGTTGTGTGCCAGTTTCTAAGTCAACGTGAGCCAGCATGACCACACTTATCAATGGGAAAGCTAGTCAGGCATGGCAGAGGTAAGCGACTGCTATGTCGGCCACACTGCTAATGTGTTAGATGCCATTAATTTTTTTGCTGCCAAATTCTGAAACTTCTGTTTTTGAAAGGCTGGGAGTACTGTATTCACAGAGAAGGTGGGTGGCAGAAAGGGGCTGAATAGGCTAGGTGTCTGTATGAATTAGTTCTTAGAAAGATTTGAAACTGCAAACAGCAGTGTGCACGCGCTATAATGTGCAAAACAGGGAAAAAGTAATCCTGGGTTGACAAATCAAAGCCATTCACAGTGTACACACATCCAGGAAAGGGGGCAGCTTTTAAATATATAGTTAGCCTTTTAGCCTCTCTCTGTGGAAAACTCTGGATTGCCAAGAGCAATTCCAAAGATTTATTGTTATAGTCAGATTTCCCCCGCTATCTTACTGTTCACAAACATGCAGAGTGATTTTCCATCTAGCTGTTTTCAAAATGCCAATCCACTGCAGCACATAGCCTTTCTCACCTGTGGCCACATCTATTAGCTAAGTCTGTCCCAGTCCCCAAAAGGCTCATCTTTACCAGGTCTAAAGCATCATTAGTAATGTTATCAGCAAATACTCATGACTATAACCTGTCATTTGTAAACGCTCATCTTCAGTAGACTGATACACAGTGGGACTCTTTAGGCAGCAGTAGGAGGGGCTAGATACAAGCCAGGGAAGCTTTTCACTGAGCCAACGAAAACATAGGGGGGGTGATCACAGGACTGCAAACGGAAATGACATGGTTGTTCAGATGTCTAGTACACCAGCGACTGGCTGGCATCTGTCCCGCAGCCCTACCCTAGGCCCATGCTCTGTAGCTGACCATGTTAATGATCATTAAACAGAGAGGTTAGGTTCAAGTCTTAGTTCAGACTTGTGGTAGGGGGCCCTCCTCTGCTAGCCTTGTGTTTCTATCTGCAGAGAAATTTCCAGTAGAGCAACTCTTCTGACCCTTACTCTGTCCACTACTGAGCCCCTGTTGAAGGGGTAAGTTAACTGAACAGCTCATATTTCTCGATGGGGTGGAGCTAATCTATTAAAAGACCCCAAAGGGAGGGAATTTGCTTTTTCCGTAGGCTTCCACCTCAGCCAGGTGAGAGACTATGCCTGTTACTCCAGGCCCACCATTCTCTCGGGTGAGCTGGAGAGGAGGAGTCGGGTGGTGGGAAGGAAGTGCATGCCTCTGGGATACAGAGGTAAAGCCAGGCTGTCTAATCAGCTTAGGAGAAATCAAGTTTACACTGTTCCTCCACCTGCATCTTTGTCTTATTCTCAATTTGCTTTAAACTCAGAAGAGGAAGAAATGACTCTCCCAGTTGCAGTTGATAGCAATTAAACCTGAATTTACAATAGCAAAAGGTTATTTTATCACACAAACGTTCAGGTAACTGGTGGGACCTACGGTGGTCTCCGGAAAAACCACGCCTGAGTCATCCCGCATCTCGCTCTGCATCTGTATCCTTCTTTCCCTCTCCGCCTGCTGGCTCTCAAGTCCAAACTACAAGACACGTGGCCACCAAATGCTCCCCGGCATCATGTCTTACAGTTTCAGGTGCTGAAAAGAAGCTATAATATATATTGTTCTAAATCCAAAATTCCTGCTCAAAAATTGTGATTGCCCAGCCTGGGTCAGAGAGCCACTCCTGTCAACTGGATTGGATGGAGTGGAGCTAACCAGTTACAGAAGGACTCAACTAGACTTTGAGGACCAAGCTGGAGGGGTGACAAAACCAATGAGTTTCTAGGATAGCAAACCTTTTATAACCTGATCTGAATATTCTGAATTTTGTCATGTTTCAATCCTAAAGATTCACTGAAGCAATTAAGGAATAAAATATCCATAGAATTTATTGTTCAAACCAAGTCACTTTTGCGAATGGAAAAGGATATGACAAATAATTAAAACTGTATTAATTTCTGAAATATTTACTTATTGATAAACCAGTTTTCTTATATTGATGAATCTATACAATTACTTTATTCAGAAACTATTTCCAAAAACCAAAATTCTAAAAAAAAGTCCATGTATATTAAAGCAAAATTAACATTATACTAATTTTATGAACCTTTAACAGTAACATAAACAATAATCAGTCTTATATATTTACAAACCTTGATCAGTTTTATAACTATACTTTTTAAATTCTATCCCTGGTATTTCAAAATGACCTTGGTATTTTAAATTTTCATCATGAATTTACCTGGATTTTCTTTGAAGTTGCATTTTGTGCAACTTAAGGTTGTTGACACCTTCAATGGACTCTTTTGTGAAGACCACTTCATTCTGATTTTTGGAAAGACCCTCTGAGGGTGTGTGATATATTAGATCAAGTCCTATCAAGTAGAGAATATTCTCAATTCTATTTCTTACAGGAGTGTGTAAATACTTCAGCCACAATACTTCCAAAGGAACTGTCTTTCCATGTCCATTCAGAGTATATGGGTCTTTAACTATAGTAAGACCAAGCTCTCCATATAAATTATCTCCATTTATGACTCTTTAAAATATTTTGCCAAATTTGAACAATGTAATGTTATAAACCATCTTAATTTCCTTCCATTGTGCAACAGCATAAAAATGTATCCAATTGAATACAAAAGTTACATCAAAAAATTATTTCCACAGCAGAGATATTCTAAATCAGGCATACAGAATTTCTACATTAAATATTGTGTACCATTGGGCTTCCTCATAGAATTTTTTTCAATCCCTGCTTTGCTTTTGTGAGGATCTACTATAATATCTTCTAATTTTCATACCTTGTTTTTAACAATTGCAATTATCAAAGGCATCCAGATTGGTAAGGAAGAAGTCAAACTGTCATTGTTTGCAGATAACATGATACTGTACAAAAAATCCCTAAAGAATCCACCCCAATCTGTAGAATATAAGAACAAAGAAAAAACTGAAGGAACAAAACAGCAGCAGACTCACAGAACCCACGAATGAACTAACAGTTACCAAAAGGAAAGGGACTGGGGAGGATGAGTGGGAAGGGAGGGATAAGGGGGAAAAAAAGGGGCATTACTACTAGCAGACATACTGTGGAGTGGGGCACAGGAAGGGCTGTACAACACAGAGAAGACAAGTAGTGATTCTACAGCATCTTACTATGCTGATGGACAGTGGCTGCAATGGGGTATGTGGGGGGGACTTGATGAAGGGGGAGTCTAGTAAACATAATGTTGCTCATGTAATTGTAGATTAATGATACTGGAAAAAAAAAAAAGAATCCACCCCAAAACTGTTAGAACTAATAGCTACAGCAGGATAAAAAATTAATACACAGAAATCTGTTGCAGTCCTCTACACTGATGATGAACAGGCAGAAAGAGAGATCAGGAAAACAATTCTATTCACAGTTGCACCACAAAGAATAAAATACCTAGGAATAAACCTAACCAAGGAGGTGAAAGACTTATACCCTGAAAACTACAAGACACACATGGAAGAAATTAAAGAAGACACCAATAAATGGAAATACATCCTGGGCTCATGGATAGGAAGAATTAATATTGTCAAAATAACCATCCTGCCTAAAGCAATCTACAGATTCAATGCAATCCCTATCAAAACACCATCCTTCAGCAAACTAGAACAAATAGTTCTAAAATTCATATGGAAGCACTGAAGACCCAAAATAGCCAAAGCAATCCTTAGAAGGAAGAAGAAAGCTGGGGTGATTACGCATCCCAATTTCAAGCTCTACTACAAAGCCACAGTAATCAAGAAAATTTGGTACTGGCACAAGAACAGACCCATACACCAATGGAACAGACTATAGAGGCCAGATATAAAACCCAAGCATATATGGTCAATTAATATAAGATAAAGGAGCCATGGACATACAATAGGGAAATGACAGCCTCTTCAACAACTGGTGTTGGCAAAACTGGACAGCTACATGTAAGAGAATGAAACTGTCTAACCCCATACACAAAAGCAAAATCAAAATGGATCAAAGACCAGAATTAAGTCATGAAACCATAAAACTCTTATAAGAAAACATAGGCAAAAAATCTCTTGCATATAAACATGAGCAACTTTTCTCTGAATGCATCTCCTTGGGCAGGGGAAACAAAAGCAAAAATGAACAAATGGGACGACATCAAGCTAAAAAGCTTCTGTACAGCAAAGGACATCATCAGCAGAACAAAAAGGCATCCTATAATATGGGAGAATGTATTTGTAAATGACTTATCTGACAAGGGTTAACATCCAAAATATATAAAAACTCACACGCCTCAACACCCAAAAAGCAAATAACCTGATTAAAAAATGGGCAGAGGATATGAACAGACACTTCTCCAAAGAAGAAATTCAGATGGCCAACAGGCACATGAAAAGATGCTCACATTGCTAATTATCAGGGAAATGCAAATTAAAACCACAATGAGATATCACCTCACACCAGTTAGGATGGCCAACACCCAAAAGACTGGGAGCAACAAATGCTGGCAAGGATGTGGAGAAAGGGGAACCCTCCTACACTGCTGGTGGGAATGTAAATTAGTTCAACCATTGTGGAAAGCAATATGGAGGTTCCTCAAAAAACTAAAAATAGAAATACCATTTGACTCGGGAATTCCACTCCTACAAATTTACCCAAAGAAAACAAGTTCTCAGATTCAAAAAGACATATGCACCCCTATGTTTATTTCAGCACTTTTTACAATAGCCAAGATATGGAAGCAACCTAAGTGTCCATAAGTAGATGAATGGATAAAGAAGATGTGGTACATATACACAATGGAATACTCTTCAGACAAGAAAGAAACAAATTCTACTATTTGCAACAACTTAGATGGAGCTAGAGGGTATTATGCTCAGTGAAATAAGCCAGATGGAGAAAGACAAGCACCAAATGATTTCACTCACCTGTGGAGCATAAGAACAAAACAAAAACTGAAGGAACAAAACAGCAGCAGACCCACAGACTCCAAGAAGGTACTAGCATTTACCAAAGGGGAGGGGTGGGGGAGGGTGGGTGGGGAGGGAGAGAGAAGAGGATTGAGGGGTATTACGATTAATACACATGGTGTGTGGGGGGGGGGTCATGGGGAAGACTGAAGCACAGAGAAGACAAGTAGTGACTCTGTGGCATCTTACTACACTGATGGACAGTGATTCAATGCAGTATGCGCAGGACTTAATAATATGGGTGAATGTAGTAACCACAATGTTTTTCTTGTGAAACCTCCATAAGAGTGTATATCAGTGATACCTTAATAAAAAAATAATAATAATTACAATTCTCTAAAAGCTTCAAATGTTGATATTTTTGGTTTTACCTTACCTGAATACTTTAAGATTTCCAACAGATCCTGAAAAGAAATACAGCCAAAATGTAAAGGCCTCATATTCAGTAACATTACAGGATAGTTAATGGAGATACGAATTAGTTTTTCAAAGGCTGACACATTGCTAAAATTTGACTAATGATAGGCAACAAAGAGAGCAAGTATGTTCTTGCCAAAGTGAAGTATTTCTTTCTATTTAACTTCAGCTTTGTTACAAAAATTTTATTGTGCTATATACAGACACACACACATACATACATGCATGTGTGTATATATATCATACATATGTTTTTGTGTATGTGTGTGTATATATATATATATATATGTATCTTACAATCAATTCCAAGTATATTTCTGCTCTACTTTTCTAAATTTAGGAGTGTTTTTATTAAAACATTATATTCCATAAGAACTTTAATATATTATCATTGCAAAACTAAATAACCATCCAGCCACTAGTATTTCAGTCACTCTGTCCCACTGGGGGCATCCTGCATGCTTTCCTTAATAGGCAGTGATGGTGAAGCTGCACCTTGCATGGGTTTGGAGAAGAGGGGATTGCTAATCAGATTCAGATTTCATGGAGAACTCTATTCACTGCACACCTGTTTCACATACTACCAGAGGACAGATACCAGGGCAGAGCTGGAAGTACAAAGCAAAGGTCTATCAAGCTCATCCTGGCTTATTTTAATGAAACCAGTAATAATGATACTTCATTTATAAAATGAGAACTCTGAGGTGATGCTAAATCAGAATGTACAAAGGCATATCTGTCCTAAGCAAATTGAGATGCATTTGGGTGGTCCCATCAATTAATAACTCTCTGAATGACTGCGATGAACATGTTCAAAATCACTGAGTACTTAGTTAAGTATACCAAGCATATGCTAAGAGCTTTACAGGCATTACCTTTTTAATGCTCCCAAGTGAGCATGTCTTTGAAATAGGATTCTTCAGCAGACTTTTTTTTTTATAATTTTCCTTACAAAGTGAGGTACTCAAGGCATCACCTCAGTCTTTGAGGTTTTATCCAAGACTCAAAACTGAGCTGCTGAGTGGCAGGATTCATATATATCATATACATGTGTCTCACATCCCAAACCCCTTCTTTTGATAAAGGTAGCCCAATTTTCTTTGGGACCCCCTACACATCCACCCCATAAACAAGGTAAAAGGTGGTCTTAAAGACCTGGATCTTGAATGAAATGCCACAAGGACGGAAAATGCTTTATTTCAAGTCATTCCAGCGCACCACCTTGGAGAGGTTGTCCTAGATCCTTCAGCTACCCTATCCTTTCTGAGTGCTCACTGTTTGAGGCCTCAGAAGTTTGATAAGTTCCTCACTATCCTTTTATTATATTCTAACCCTCCCATCTACTTTAAATTGAAGTTAGCCAGAATTGGTTACCATGGCTTACAACCAGAGTACCCTGACTCCCTCAGAAATGAAATCTAGGTCTGTCTGACTTGAGAATCTGTGCTCTTAACCATACTATCCGGCTATCATCCTTAGCTACCACCTGGTGCCAGACAGGCCCACACTTGGCTTTGCTCTGATGGGAACAGGCTGGAAGGAAATGGCACAGACCTTCCCTCGAGAAGCCCCCACCTGAAGAGCCTGCCTCTGCTCCACTCTTGGCTGGCTCAGCTGGCCTGGATTTCCCCCTGGGTGGTCTGGGAGACACACATTTTAATGTGTTATCTTCCTCCTCAAATCTTATTTAGTCTGTACTCTGCTTCAGTAAAAATCACAGGCAGCTATTAGCAGCCTTGAGAAAAGTAGCATTTCTATGAATACTTTCCCAACCTCCACATCAGCCTCTTCCTCCAGATGCTCAAGAAAATGCAGTACCCAAGTGGCCAGAATTTCTCACTGTACCACACACACTTTTCCAAGCTGGAGAAAAGAAAGTTTCCTGGATGAGAGGAGGGAAGGAAAGGGCAGCCCAGCAGAATAGCAGAGCTGGATCAGATACCCAGCAGGCTTTCTAAACGACATCAAATGGCAAAACTGCTGATGTGAAGAATCGTGTAAAAAGTGTATCTTCATAAAACAACACATTTGCAAAGGACATTGCCCCTAGTATTGATATTTCAGCTTAGTACAACTGGCATTTGCTTCTTTCAAAATTTTGGATGCCCTTATAATCATTTATGCAAAACACGCAGGAAACAGAGGCCATTGCTAGCTCCACACCTTAAGCAGTTAGTGACTACTATTTGAGTCAGTCTTGGTTTTTAAAAGTAAAAGAGCAACCCATGATCTCATCAAAGATATTCTGGCACATAGAACTGGATAAATGGCTTTGTACCAGTTTTCTATTTCTGCATGCAATGACATCACCAAGCCAAAGGGAGCCAAACTGGGAGAAAATAATCCCTGAGTTTAAATTTTGGCAAACACTGAGAACTCTATGGGGAATTTAAAGAAACTGTGAATTTTCTAAGTGCCTAAGATTTAAGAGCAGCCATTATTAGCTATCAATCCATTTAGCTCACTCATCCTAAGGGTGAGCATGCTGAGGCCCAGAGAGATTTAACGACTTGCTCCAAGGCCACAGACCCAATTAATGGTATATCTCAAATTAGAAACCCAGCCTTCTAATTCCATCCCAGCACTCTTGCCTTTTCAGCACATTGCCCTAATGCACATGAGTTAGGGCTGAGGGACCTTCAAGGGAGGTCTTCATCGCATGAATAAAGACATGACCGGACCTCCCTAATAAAACCACGAGGCAAGCATGGCACAGTCTGGCTTGCCTCACCTCTTTCTACTTTCAAGATACTTCACTCTGAAAAAAAGTATTTGCTCCAATCCCTCAGGTTCCTTGGAGTTCGCTCTGGCCAGAGCCAGGGCAGAGAGGTGCCAGTGGAGTTGGGTACACTGCCATTGCCACACTCCCACCCAAGACTTCACGAGGGCAAAGGCGGCCGGCTGCCGCAGAAGCGCAGTCACCATGCTTCTAGCATCCTGGTTCATTTATGTTCCAAGTTGTTCAACTTAACTGAGAAGCTCCTCTACTTAACTCAGAATCTTAACCTCATCTTCCTGCCACTATCCTAACTGTGAGGACAGGGATTCAACCTGAACAGTGACAAGGTGCTGGTGGTGGCTGGAGTGAAGAGCTACTTTGGGGTGCGCAGGCAGAGTAAGCTGTAAGCAAGACAAAGCCAAATTTATTCTTTGCAGAAAGTGAAAACAACAACAGAAAAATACATGGATAATAAATCTAATTCAACCATCAACTCAGACAACATCTACTGAGTGCCTGGTGTGGGTGTACCACTCTGCTAGGGACACGGAAATCAACAGATTCCTCCCTTGGGCAATCTGAAATCTAGAGAAGAAACACAGAAGTCAAAAGATCTCAACACCTTCAGCTTTATGAGAAGTAAAATAAGCTCCACGGACTTCCTACTGTCAGTCGACTTGGCTGATCTGATTTTCACCTTGGCATTTCATTTCTCCTGTTGGCACTCGGGAGCAATGACTCTGAAAAATGAAATGGCCAAAAGCCTGGCAACGAGGACAAGAGGAAAAAATAAAGAGCCTGAAGACTTCACCACGCAAAAAACATATTTTCTAAGATAATCTAGGACTTGCTACTTTATTATCAGAGGAGGTTGTATTTCCAATTTAGAACTCTGAAATATAAGCAAAAATTGTAAATCATTTCTTATCCTTTAAGATTTGTCCCAGATTCCATTCTGTGAAACTGCAAGTAGCATCAAATTGCCTAACTCAACAAATATTTAAGTCCTAAACACCCCCAGAGGGGGTCTCCCACCCCTTGGAGTTTCCAACACAGGAAGCTAAAGCAGAAGTGTTTGGAAGAGATTTTTATCCCTCTCAAAATGGCTCTCGAGCTGTATAATTAGTTACTTGATCCCTAAATTACAGCAGTTTGGGAAAAGGCGACTGAACACTATTTGTTTATTCACAATGAACAATAATGTAAAACACTTGATTGGCTTCAGTCCTATTACAAAGAAAGGTTAACGAATTAACCTTTCTGGGTAGAGGAGAATGAATTAAGGGATTACATTTTTAAAGCAGACATTTTCTAAAATTCTACTTAAAATGAAACTAAGAGTAATAAAATCACCCACATCCATCACTTTCCATCAGAACAACATTGAGGAAAACATTTAAAATATATTCAGGGAACTATAAGAAGCTTGAATGATACTGCTGTTATTCATTTTCAATGTCAATATCTTACCACAGTAATGATACAGTTAATACTTTTAACTGAAGGTGTGAAATAATGTTTGGTGAAACATTCTGATTCTTAAGAAAGGAACACAATGCTCCTTTTATTCATTTTGCTGACATTTAATCCATGACAGTCCGTCATTTCAGATGTTACTTAGTTTGTCCTTCATCTCACAATAAGAATTACATTCTCTACAGGCCTGAAGAAAAGGTCCACTCTTTAGAAACTCTCAGAACCCAGCAGAGTTGCAATGATGCTCACTGCTTGCCCTGTCCCAACTTTTTATTTCCTCTTCTGCATGCACTAGTTCCTCTGCAACTCTGGGAAAAGGGCCCATAATGTTCAAACTCACTTCTCACGTAGATCTGGTAATGTCAAGTAATATTATCATTTTATATTATAATAATCATTATATTAATTGTTATATGTTATATAACAATGAGAATGACACTACCATTCATATCAGGAGGGATTTGGAGTTTTTCAAAATCTTCACATACCAGCTTTCATGTATTCTCAGTACCATTCTGTAAGGGAGTTACTCTCAGTCTCCTATTTCCATTGGTACTATTTATAGTCACAGGCTTAGAGCTTATTCACCCCTGGTTAATAGCTGAGTTGTGCACCTACCCCACATTCATATGTTGAAGTGATACCCTTCCCTCCCACCCCCTCCCCTATCCCCCAGTACCTCAGAGTGTATTTTGAGGTCAGGTCTTTAAAGAGATGATTTGATAAAATGAAGTCATTGAGGGGATCCCAATCCAATAGGACTAGTGTCCTTATAAGAAGAGATCAGGACACAGACACACACAGAGAGAAGACCCCGTGAGGACACAGGGAGAAGGCGGCCATCTCCAAGCCAAGAGAGAGGCCTCAGAGGGACCAACCCCCTGCTGACACCTTGGTCTTAGACTGTGAGGAAATAAATTTCTGTTGTTTAAGCCACCCAGTCTGTGGGACTTTGTTAGAACAACCCTGGCAAACTAATATGACCCCTATCTCCTGTATTCTATACACAGATCTCTAACTTTTAGGTAGGGAAAATTCACTAGTTTCCCAAAACTCTTCCTTACTTTGCTGACAAAATAATCTGAATGCTGAATATCTCATAGGGTTTCACTTTCAATAATCTTAGGCCGACTCCTATAACACCAATGCCAAAGCCATCATCTAAAACACCTAAGTGACAAGCGGCCCACTTGAGAAATATGCTCAGCTACAGAGCAACCAGAAAAACACACAACACATTCAAACAGTGAATATTAAAAAGAGTGAAATGAACAATGTCCCTCAAAAAATGTTTAAAAAGAAGGAAAAGAAATAGAGAGTTTTAAATGGTGTGGCCAAAGTAATTAGGAAGTCACCCAGCATGGGAATCAGCAGGTCGGGGAGGGGGCATCATAGTAGAAAACCAGGTCATAGTAATTTGGGGAGGAGAGGATGTCACTAACAAAATGCATTTTCTCCCATATGCAGACAGGAGTGGAAGAAACTGAACATTAGGACAAAAAATGCTTTGCTGAAATTTAACAACAAACCTTTATTCTTACAGGAAAGACATGATCTTGAGAGAAACACAGAAGCCTTCGCACTATGTATCATTGTGCTAAAATCAACAAATAAAGGGCATGCTGTCAATGAGGATGCTAACTAATCTTATAGTTTCCCAATTTGTCACAGGAAATCCAATGGATAAACTCCTCCTTTCCGTGTATTTTCACATGATTCCAGTTGATAGTCAATTAAACAAAAAACTGTTTCTCTTTCTTTTCTCCATTGCTGTTATTATTTTTTTCTTCTGCTTTCAACTATATTAGTCTCTTCTTATTCTTTTGGTAATCTCTCCCAGAGTTAACTACTTCTTTTTGGAGGTGATGAAATGTGTAAGGAAGACACGTCAAAGGCTGGCACTGTTCTAAGCAGATCTTTCCCTTTACTTCAGTAACTAATCTTATAGTTTCCCAATTTGTCACAGGAAATCCAATGGATAAACTCCTCCTTTACGTGTATTTTCACATGATTCCAGTTGATAGTCAATTAAACAAAAAACTGTTTCTCTTTCTTTTCTCCATTGCTGTTATTATTTTTTTCTTCTGCTTTCAACTATATTAGTCTCTTCTTATTCTTTTGGTAATCTCTCCCAGAGTTAACTACTTCTTTTTGGAGGTGATGAAATGTGTAAGGAAGACACGTCAAAGGCTGGCACTGTTCTAAGCAGATCTTTCCCTTTACTTCAGTAACTAATCTTATAGTTTCCCAATTTGTCACAGGAAATCCAATGGATAAACTCCTCCTTTCCGTGTATTTTCACATGATTCCAGTTGATAGTCAATTAAACAAAAAACTGTTTCTCTTTCTTTTCTCCATTGCTGTTATTATTTTTTTCTTCTGCTTCCAACTATATTAGTCTCTTCTTATTCTTTTGGTAATCTCTCCCAGAGTTAACTACTTCTTTTTGGAGGTGATGAAATGTGTAAGGAAGACACGTCAAAGGCTGGCACTGTTCTAAGCAGGTCTTTCCCTTTACTTCACTCAGAATTAAGGCTTCTAATTCTTGGTTTTCATATTCCAGTCCCAGAAGTACTTTTCACTGTAGAAGTTATCTGAAGACAGTCTTACGCTTTCTAGCAGTGGTCTGCAACCATGCTCTAGCTTCTCCAGGAACACTGTATAGAATGGATTTAAATATGTATAAAGCTAAGGCATTCTCTCAAGCGAGTTTAAATGCATTCTATTTTTAGACAACCTACATAACACATTTTTTTCTTTAAAATAATGCCTCCACTCCAAATAAATGAAGAGCTCAAGATGACATCAGTCCTATTTGTCTAAGTTCTGGTGTTTTGTGGATAAAAAGCAGCAGACAGTTACGATAACCTGTGACAGATCCAAGTAGGCAAATTTGTTAACATTGTTTCTTTTCTAAACTGGCCTTAAAGCAAATCATATATGGGGTCGCACCATCCTCACCATAGTCCAGCAGAGCAACCATGCCATCTGGATTCCTGTTTTCACCAATAAAGAAATGGTAGTTTTTGAAATTAGTAAGGATGTGCTTGATTTCTTCTGCAGCCCCTGTCATAAAGGTTTTACTTTTTCTGGTTTCTGTTCTTCAAGTTTGCCTTAGATTGACTTCATATAATCTTTGATGTACTCCTCAGAGGCTCCTTTTGTGAAGGTGGTTTCAGGCAAGCGATGGTTCATGACAACATCAACACTAGCAGTCACTGTGATTTGGGGACCTTCGCCCTCTGGGCCTTCAGCAGGCGCATTTCCACCAGTGAGCGACTCATCTATGTTACCCTCTGTCCTACTGACCATCTTTCCCTCCACCTACAGTCCCAGCCTGTCCGCCATCTCCTGGATCTTGTAGATGTCAGAGAACATCTCATCAGAGCTGATGAGGTCCCAGTAGACGGTCATTATGGTGGTGAGAGGGAGACGACGGCATTGCTACCTTAGCAGGAGCCCAGAGCCCAGAACAAGCATGGTGTAGACAGAGCAGTGCTCATGGGGAGGTGGGAGCAGGTGGAAAAATCTATTGCTATATTTTTAAAGGCAATTTTACAGCTCTATAGTATCTACTTAGAAACTGACAGGAAATCAAAAAGGTGCAAATGTAGAAAAACATTAAAGTTAGAAGAGACTTTAGAGGTTATCTCTTCCAACTGCTTATCTGAAAATCTATCAGCAATTCCTGTGATTTAAAAAAACTACTAGAATGAGCATGAGGCTGTTGGTTATAGATCTGTTTACCATCATTTCTCCATGCTAGACAGGCTCCTCCTCCTCCAGGTGTCTAGTGGTCTTAGTACTAAATCAATTTTATGTCCAGCCTATCTCAATATAGAGGTATGCCAAGTATCTAACTTTAGAAGTTGCTGATTAAAGTATAAAATAATAAAAACCTGAATGATTAAAAGGTTCTCATTTCATTCATTTATTTAGCAACCACTTATTGAGTGTTTACAATGTGCCAGGCATAAAGATGCAATGATGAAGGAAAAAAGACTTTCTTTGCTCTTGCAGGGCTTCAAGTCTACTGGTGTGCCATGCAATAGTGTGAGAGTTTCAAAGAGAAGGGCTGGTTAGCTGCTCAGATAGGGACTAACAATGCTGCAAAATTTTAATAGGATCTCCAGTCTAGTCCTTGCAATCCTTGTCAGCCCTGCACTCCTGACAACCAGTCAATTAGGGCTGATACATGAGTTATAATCTATTTACTATTCTTGCTTAGAGCATGAGGATTTAAATCTCTCTCTCAGGTTCCAAATAGTTCTATGTACGTTTCTGCTCTTTATTACTTCACCTGGGAAGATGATTAGTGTAGATCAAGACAATTATGAGCGGCATGAACTACCACCTCACTATTACTGGTTTAATCTTGGATAAAACTTAAGAGATGATCTAATGACCCAAATAAAAGAGCAAATTTGGAATAGATAACCAAAAGGCTTACGGGTTTATGTTCCATTAGGAACCCTTTAACCTGAGTAGCATGCTTCCATTTTCTCTTCCTACCTCCAGATTATTTTTTGCACCTTTTTGTGTTTCTATTAGGCTAGACCCCAGAAGAATCAGCAGAACAGAGGCAGTGTTCACATTTCCAATGCACTTTTAATTATAGAAAACAGTTGGCAAAATATCAAAACCCCATGTACAATTTTTTCTCGTTCAACTAGGAGCACAAAGTTTACCATGGGAGAGAATAACAGAGAAAAATAATAAAGTTAGAGAATTATGACTATGCAGAAAAGGAAAGAAAAGATGAAACACAGGCAGCAAATGATGACAAATTTACACCTTTCAGCTGGCTTACTACCTTAGATCAAAGGCCAAAATTAAATATTTTAATTTAAGGTGGCTACAGTTTTCCCCGGGCTTACCCTGAGGTGCATTTTGACCTCTACAGTTTCTACAGTTGGAAAAAGGTTGCATTATCTGAGAGGATAGAAAACAAAGATGATGAGACATCTGGAGAAAAAACAAAGTTCTCCACTCCTGCCAGGTTCTGTCATCCTTTATGCATAGCCTCACACAGCCAGACATTTTAGGCAGTGGAAGAAAGGAGCAATTACCCTTAAATGGCCAACATGTTCATTTGTTTAAAAGGGCCAAAATGAAGGAAAAGATTAATCTGAAATATAAGGAAGCATGTAATAGCATTTTCCATTGCTTTTCCACACGAAATTTTCTTTTGCTATTTTAGACCATTAGGATGCTTTGAATGCTTAGCTCTAGGGGAAAAAAGGAGGGAGAGAAAAAAAGGAAAATAATATAATCTTTATGTAGAGACCATGTTTGAAATTTCATTCATCAAACATGTGAACTCAGGCATGCAATATGGCAAAAGAGACGCTGGAAAATTAAAGAAAGATAAAATGTAAAAGGTACAACAGAAGAGATGGAAAGGATGGGCAGTAGGAAGAGAGAGGAGGATTAGCAGGATGAAACGAGTCAGTGTTGCCCATCCACTGGAGGACCGCCCTCTCTAAACATAAAAAGTCTCTACAACACAAACCAAACTATTGCTCATATTAGTAATGGAAAGACACAAAGGGAATGAACACGCCTAGGACACGGGAAATAGAGCAGAGGTGGCAACAGGAAAAACTCACTTAGAGGCAAAGGAGGCAGGTGGGGCGCCAGAGCACACAGAGGGATTCCAGGCCTGGGGCTGTGTAGCCTCAGGCAGGCTTCTTGAACATTCTGAGCCTTATTTGTAAAACTAAGAATGGTTGCACTGCATGACCACCAAGATTTCTTCTATCTTTTAAAAATGTTATGGTTCTAAGATCTAGAATTTTAACTTTTAAACCAAAACTGACTCAAATAGTCACTAACTGCTAAAACTTTGAGTCTATGCCCCAAACTTCAAACCATTCCCACAAAGACTACTTGATACCATGAAGGAAAAAAAGAAACAGAAAACAAGAGCTAGGGAAAAATGAGCAATACAAGGGATACTGAAGTGCCCCCAACCATGGACCAAGATTAACTTTCGACACGAGTTCTAACACGAGTTGCCGCCTATGCTGAGGCATTCCAGACACTCTCACTGTCATTGTCACAGATGGCCCTGCCCACTGAATCTTCAAATTAAAATAGTATTTTCTTCAATTTAAATTTTCTTCAAATTAAAATATAGAGGGCTGTCATTAATGCCACAAACAAAAAAAAGGAGATAGTAGTAAAAAACTGCCTGTAACACTTTGTACTTTATAAAGTAATTGAATTATCATTACATGTTTAGTAATTTATAACAGAAATGTTGTAAATAACTTTAAAATGTTATGTAAAAGATACTCATCCTGTTTTCTGCACATTATTTCTTTTAATCCTTAAAACACTATGAATAAGTAATATTACTGCCCACATTTTATAGATGAGGCAATATGCACATTTTATAGACGAGTCCCAGTGCTATGAGACATTAAGAGACCTTATACAGTTAGAAGTCAGATCCCATTGTGGCTTGGTAACCATAAGATCGTCCATGAGAATACTATCTTGACTACCAATCCCCACAAAGGTCACCTAATGTAGTCTTGATCAAGCCACACAACAAAAGACATTTACTGTACTAACATTTTTTGTCAGACCCTTCTTTCATTTAAAATGAGTAGTTATTAAACACTGGTCTGGACCAAGCACTATGCTAAGAAATAAGATGAGCCCTACAGCCAAGAATATTAAAATCTGACTGGAGAGATGAGGAAAAACTGAAATAAATGAGAATTATAAGCAACCATCCGATAGTTAAATAACAAGAAAGCAATACAGTAAATGTGGCTCACTTCTAACTGAGAAGTATACAGCATTCAGGGCCATAGGAGAAAAAGGCCAAAAAAGAAACTTGTAGGTGGCTTTGTGAGCCATTGAACCCACACTGACAGGACGATTAGAGGCAAGGCCTGGACCTAGTCCTCAAGGGCACACTTTTAAAGCTGAAACCCTTAAAATGGTGGTGACTGGACAGGAGCGCGGTTTGCTGAGCCTAGCACAGTATACCCAGCTGCAGCCACTGAGCAAATTACATAAGCAAAAGGTCACAGGGAGACACACATTGGTTTAGCAATAAATAATTTATCAAGTTAGAATAAAGTATCCTTTTTAGGCTACATTAATTTGTTCTCTAATCACATAACAAAAACATTGAAATAATCAAATCAAACAGCCCCAAATGTATTTAATAATTACCAGAAAAAGCAGCAGCAGCAAATGTACTAATAAAGTTAAACAAATAACCTGGGTCAAAGCTGAGATAAAGACGAGAATAATGAATCACAAAAACAGAACAGACTGTCAGATACAGTCCTGTTCCTCTAGAACCTATTAACGTCTCATTCCAACAGTCCCGGCTGTCCATGGTGGGACTGGAAGAGCTTGTAAAAACTGTGCACTTTTGTTCTCAGACGTTTCTGCACACAGCCTGACCCTGCACACACTCTGGAACATGCTTTCCTGACTCATGCCTTCTGGCGAACTCCTACTAGCCCTTCAAAGTTATGCCCAACTAAGCTCAGGCACCTGGGAGCTGCCTCTGTGCTCTGCACGGGGTTTTCCTGTCGTTCAACATTGCTGCATGGGAAGCACCAGTCTCCATGCCTGCCTCCTAACTGCCTCCTGGACTAAAAGGTTCTTGGCTTATTTATTTCCAGGTATCTACCGCCTAACATTGTGCCTAGAATATGGGTACAATGAGTAGAAAATAAACAATAGAAATTTATATAATAAATTTAGAAATAAGAAATAACAGAAGTTAAATAATAATAATTAGCTAATTATTATATAATAGAAAGTTAAATAGAAATATTAATAAGAATAAGAATAAGAATGAAAAAGAAGTTAAAATCTATAGAAAATATACCAAGTGCCATTACAGACATGGTACAATGTTTAACACATAGCAGATATTCCATAAATATTTGCTGATTTGATTTTGTTGCTGGTAGAATTTTAAATCTCTGCTTAACATAAAGCTGTGAGGAAATGCCCATTTAAACAAGACCAGCAATAAATAGTAATACTGTATTAATGTTAGTATAAAACATTTTGCATTTTTTGAGTCTATCTTTAACTCATCTCTTAAGCTAGGAAAGTTAAGACATACACTATCTTTTTAAACTTTTACCACAACCTCATGAAGCAGATCTATGAAAATGCTGCTAATCCAAAGACCAATCTACTAGAACTCCCTGTAATCTGTACTGAATTTTGAGATAATATATTAGTCTTGTGACATCAGGGAAGCACAAAAGCAGTGGGTGTTAAAGGGACTAGAGAATGAAGGTAAGATCACAATGGACACAAAAATTAGGGGTAACTAAATTATGAATCAGGTAAGAAAATAATGACTGTTGCATGTGTATGTGAAATGAAGCAGATACTAGGAGAAAAAAATCTAAGGACAGAGAAGGAATCACACAACATGGAAAAAGTTCCATGTTTATGTAAGTCTCACTAATTGGCAAGAGACAAGAAGTGATTAATGACATGGAAAAGATAAGAAGTGATGGCCAGATAATTAGCTTCGATGCTGCATGATTATTAACTCAATGTCACCTAAGAAAAGGCAGGGAGACTGAGAACTTAAGACCGAGACTGGTCAAAATGCCGCTAAAAAATGCTACTAAAAAGGCCTACTTAATCCTGTTCAGCAACAATTCACAGGAGCCATGACTGGTAAGGATTTTTGCCTCCCACGCAAATGGTGCAACAGAGTTTCGGAGCACATTAAAAAAAAAAGAAAGACAAACCGATTTTTTAGATGGACTAATGAAGGAAACACACTTAACAGAAGAAGATATATGAATGGCAATTAAAAACTTACATAGTAGATACTCAAATCACTGGTCTTCAGAGGAATGCAAATTAAAAATACAGTGAGATACTACTACACACCTACAAGAATCACTAAAGTTAAAAAGACTGACAATGTCAAATGTTACTGAGGATGTAGAGAAACTAGAATTCTCATTGTGTTAATTATCTACGGCTGTGACTCAAATTATCAAAAACTTAGCAGCTTAAAACAAAAACCATTAATTCTCTCATACAGTTTCTGATGGTCAGGAATCCAAGGGCAGCTTAGCTGAGTAGTTCTGATTCTGGGTCTCCTATGAGTCTGCAATTAAGATGTCCCCCGAGAATGCAGTCTTGGAGGACTATTAAATGGTCTGGAATATCTGCTTTCAAGCTCACTCAATAGCTGTTATTAGGAGGTATTGGTTATTAATTGTTAGCCAGAAGCCTGTTTCTCATCACTGTGGTTCTCTGCATAGGGCTGCTTGCCACATGGCAGCTAGCTTCTCCCAAAGTGAGTGATTCAAGAGAGAGTAAGGAACCAATCAAGATGAAAGTTGCAATGTATTTTATAACCTAAGCTAGGAAGTAACATGCCATCATTGTTCTGTATTCTATAGATCACTCAAACCAACCCTGATACAATATGGGAGGAGACTATATACAGGTATGAATCCAGGAAGCAGAGATCACTGGAAATCATCTTGCAGGCTGGCTACCGCAGTCACACATTATTGGTGGGAGTACAAAATGATACAATCACTTTGCAAAAATATTAATAAAATAGTATCTTATAAAGTTCAACATAGTTACCAAACTACGTTTCTTTCACTCTGTCCTATTTATACAAGAGAAATGAACATATGTATCCACATAAAGATGTGTACATGGGTGTTCATAGCAGAATTATACATGATACTTCCAAACTGGAAGCAATCCAAATGTTCATCAGCTGATAAATAGATAAATTATGGTATATCCTCTCTATGGAATACTTCTCAGCAATTGGAAAGAATAAAACATTAATCCATTCAACATGGATGAATCTCAAACACTTTGCAGCTGAAAGAAAGCAAACACAGAAGTTGATGCATTGTATGAACCCCTTTTCCATATGAACTTCTAGAAAAGGCATACTCCTAATAACTGAAGCCATATAAGGAATTGCTTGCAGAGGGAGTAGGCAGAGAGAAAAATTGCAAAGGGCCATGAGGAAGCTTTTAATGATGAGGAAACTTTCTGTATCTTGACTATGGTAGTTATGATTGTATATATTTACCCAAATTCATCAAACTGAAATTGATGTTTTGTTTTGTGTAAATAATACCTTGATAAAAATATTATCAATTGCTGCATGGCATTATTGTATGCTTCTGAACCCCAAAGATATGTCACTATACATAAAATGCAAGAACATTTTTATGTGCCAGGAATGACTTACCAGAAAATCAAATTTAAAAGCAACTGTGACTGGTAGACCTCTCTGGAAACTAATGCAACCATATGACAGAGAAGGATAAAGCCCTGAACTAGAAGTAAGGGGGCATTATGAATGGAGAAGGAAAGAGACAGAAGCCATATTATACAGGTCAAACTGATTGGATTTGTCAACTGACCAGAGGTGAAGGAGAATTAAAGGAGACATTCAAATATGACTAACAGGAGGATCATACCATTAAGATGTCAAATGTCACCTTCCCAGTGAGGTACCTGCTGACTGTCCTATTTTACACTGAATGCCCTCACCCACTCCACTAATCAGAACTTCCTATCCTCCTTCCATGCTTCATTTTGCACTACATCATTTATGACCCTATGACACTAGATAACATATGACACCATTCACCTTGTTGACTATCTGCTCCCACCAGACAGGTATGTTTGTCCTGTTTTATTCACTGCTTTATACCCAGTGCCTACAAAACTACCTGTTATATAACAGACTTCGTTACATAGTTTCTGAATGAATTGAACAAAAACATGAAAAGAAAGAAAAAACCAAATAACTGGGTGTATACGTATTGTGGTTGAGGAGAGTAGGAAGAAATGATGGGGTTGGATTTAGATATGTAGAGTGTAAGATATTTAACAGCTAAGGAAGGGCCAGAAGTTGCAAGAGAAATCCAGGTTGGTGATTTTACCAAGGGTAATGGCTGAAGCTCTGCAAAAACACATCATCTCCAAGAAGCACCTCAAATTCAACAAGTCCACAACTAAACTCTATGACCCATTCAACCTGCTCTCTTTTGACAAAGGGATTTATGACAAAGTAACAAAAATCTAAAACATTTCTTCTGCACTATACTTCATCATGCTGCAAAAGTGATCCCTCTCTGAGTGTGGACATAATACACACTTTGTAATGATGACTTTGTTTATTGCCAGAATAAATACTTCTGTCCACGGAATCCAATTTAAGCTCACAGCAGATCAGTAGGAATCCTTAGGCAGTGCAATGGTGGACTTCAACCCTACTAACTCCTTCAGCCGTGACAGGCTGGTGGAAGTCTGCGGACTTCATACACAGAAGCAGTGCAAAGGTTCTTCATGAGGAACAGAATCACAGCCTGCCTAAAGATCATGACCACCATATGGCCGGACTTCTGTTCTTGAAACTTGAGGTAGTCAACCACTGTTGTGTGGGGAAGGGTGAATGGAGACGGGGCAGGATTCAGGGGAAGAGTTAAAGAGGGGGTAAGGGCTGAACACAAAAGCTAAAGATTAACTCCAGGCAAAAAAAAAACTTATTTGTCCCAAGACCCAGCTGACCCTACCGCCTACTTCCTAGCAGAGAACATTCCTGAGGGAATCGTCCTCCCGCAGGCTGGGCGCTGCCTCAAGGAGAGGCTGTACTCCGGGGTAAGTGCTGCCTCAAGGAGAGGCTGCCTCAAGGAGAGGCTGTACTCTGGGGTAAGTGCTGCACCTAGGAGGCGGCTCCCGCCCTGGGCAACATGGAATGATGAGGGTAGGGTCCTCACACCCTATTTCCTGAGCTTCCCATGTGCTGGCAGATGGAGCAGAGGGACTTGAGAACCTTCTGGTCCAACCACACCTTCTCAGATGAGGAGGTGAGGCCCAGAGAGAGGGCCCACATGTCTGCGCTGGCAGTCAGTGAATGGCAGGGGAGAGGCGCACATGCAGTGAGCACGGTTGAATCCTGCTCTCTCATGATCAAAGTATGTGACTTTGGGCAAGCTACCTTCTCCAAGCCTCCCCTCTGTCATCAGTAAGACAGGAACAGCAGCAACAGGGCCAACTGTATAGGGAGGCTGTGTGGTGATGGAGATGACTGAGCTCTGCTTTTCCAGCGGTACCTGGCACAGAGCTGCCCAGTGCTCAGTATGCTAACAATTACAGGGCTGGCTGGTACTGTGGCTACTCTGATTCCACTTTATCCAAAGGGTATTAGAGACCGGGACTTACCAACTCTTTTCCAGGACTCACTGTATTACTGCAATCAACTCACTTGGTGAGCCTGTCAGTCCAGATGCCTTGTTCCAAAAATTTCAGCACCGCGCCTAAGTGCCAGCCCCTGATGCTCAGGCACCTCCCACCAGAGGCCCCATTTTCTGGCTCTCATTTGTCAGCAATCAGCACTTCTCCGCCCCTCCCTCAGCAGGCAGAGCACTCCACCTGCTGACCTCTGAGGCCAGGACCGTCCAGGTCAGGCCCCTCTCAGTCCTGCAGGCAGTCTGCTCTCCATGAAAAGGAATCCATCCCAGAGGCCCAGGCTCATGAACAGGACTGCCTATCTTGGAGGGGAAACAACACGTTGAAGTGCCAACTGAAAAACAAACCACCAAAGCTCCCTCTCCGCAGGAACACCACTAATTCAACCAAGTGTTCTCTACGTGCATCTCACTTTGTAACTTCTTTAAATCAACCACCAATACCCCCTGGACAGGAGCAGCTGACACCCAACCACCTCCATTTCTGTCAATGATGCAGCCCTTCCAGGATTCTCACAGCAGGATGTATTATAGCACACACACAAAAAAATGACTGAGTGTATCAATCATACAATTCAGTTGATGAAAAGTCAGTTGGGATTACCAAGTAATATTACCATTGTCAGCTGACTACAGTAGTATGTAAAGACCATGCTCTCTCTTCAGCAAGGATAGAGGCAAATTGCTTTGGATGGAAAGGCAAAAGGGTCGGCTCTGAGTGGCCTGTTCAGACATTTGTATGATGTAAGCATGGCTGACAGCTGCTCACAGGGAATGATGGAAAGCAACACCAGACTTCAGAAGCCCATGACCCTACAGGCTGACCCCCTGACATTATATTTGGCTCATTACAATGTATAAAAGTAGCCCTGTTGCCCAGCAACATGTAACACACTAGCACTGAAGGAGAAGCTAATCAATATAGTGCTGGCCAAAACTCCTTCATAGCAAAAGTAAAACAATAATTTACTCTGAAATTCTGATTGCAGAGCATTCTCCCCTGTGAGCTAACCTTTATCTCTACCCCACTACTAGGCTGAACAAATATTTATCATGGATTTTTCACAAAATCACCATAGGGTAAGTACTAACCGGAGTTGAAGGTTAAATTGAAAACAAGTCATAGAAATGACAGATGGGAAGGCACCTATTTGCTGTGGCACTGCGGATCACTGGGCAATGACCAGGCCAAAACCACACATAATCCCGCGCTTCATATGCATCCTGGGAAAAAGGGTGATAATCCCATTTTCCAAATACAATATTTTTAAAGTTAAGCTTTATTATAATTAACAGTACCAGAAATTATATTAATAGCTAACATTTACTGAGGGTGACCAGGCCCTGTGCTAAGTTCTTTATATTCATGAAATGTTGGCCACATTCTTGAAAGAGGGAATGCTGCAATTGCCATTTCACAGTTGTGTGCCCAGAGTCTCAGAAGGAATAAATAACTAATTTAAGTCCCAAAGGCTAGTTAGTGGCAAAGTTAGGATTCCACCTAACTCTAGAGCAGGGCTGCCCAGTAGAACCTTCTATGTGCTGGAAATGCTCTGTATATGTGCTGCCCAATTCAGAGTCGCTAACCACACATGGCTACTAGGCACTTGAAATGTGCCTAAAATACTCCATTTTAATTACTTTACATTTACAAATCCATGCATGACTAGTGCCACCATACTGGACGGGACAGAACAGCTGTAGAGCTGTAGCCACCCAACTACAGGCTGCAGGCCAAATCTGGCTAGCGGCTTGTTTCTGTATGACCATGAACAAAGAACATGTATTATAATTTTAAAAGGTTTTTAGAGAAGAAGCAGAAGCGATTGAGACAGTATATGGCCCAAAAGCCCAAAATATTTACCATCTGGCCCTTTACGAAAAGTCTAAGGACCCTTTCCCTGGAGCTGTCCTCCCAACAGTCCTGGCCCTGGGAAAAGAGGTTCCAAACCCACTTCCCCAGCTTAGATCTTCACAGTATGAGGATGACATTAAGAGTCAGGTCAAGTAAGCACTTCCGTATTTCCCATTGCAGTATTCAAGTGACCCAAGCTTGAGCAAAGGCAAAAGCTGCTGACCAAAATACGCCCTAAGGGAGTCTCCAGTCAGCTTCCAGAACAACACTGCACATTACAGACTACTTCTGCATTCATTACCTCATGTTTTACTTAAAACGACCTCATGAGCAAGGATGTCCCGTTTACAAAGGTGAAGACTGAGACACAACGGGGCTCAGGGATACACTGAAGGAGTGGCAATGCCAATTCCACTGACTTACCAAGAAAATGAGATTTCTGGACAAGCTGAAGATATGGTATAAACATGAGCACCACATAAATTCAATTGAAGCAGAAGAGCTAAGCCGTGGACTTTCTGCCCCTGTATCATATCACAAAGAGCCTCTATTCTTCCACCAAGTAAGTAGGTGCAGAGGATGGGGGATGACAGGGCTCCCCCAGGGCCACTCCCAGTTTCTGAAGTTCAGGGTGGTTTTCTCACAGGGGGTCCTAAAAATCAATGGGAACACAGCTTCCAGGACTCCAGGTCCCCTCAAAAGTCTGAGCAGCTTTGTCCCCTTCTACCTGGCCCACAGGTGGGGGCACATACTAAGAAGGATACCACTTTCTAAGCAACAACTTAGAGAATCTTTGGAAACACACTGTGTCCTTCTAAACAGCTAGCAGCGCTTCCCTAGACCTCCATGTCATGCCTGCAATTCCTGGGACCTGAGGTGCCTCTAGGTCTTACAGTATGTGGGAAATTATACTTTCTCACCCTGGGCCCACTGACTGTCCCCAGATTTTCCTATATGTTACATGTGAGTCTTTGGTATTTTATATCCTTTTCTTATGGTCTACACTGTGCTGTCCAATAGCAGTAAACACGTGGCTATTTCAATTTAAGCTCATTAAAATAATACTAAAAATCTAGTTCCTGTATTAACGTGCAATGCAAGCTCCATTCTGGACAGCAGACAGAACATTTCCATCATCCCTAAAGTCGTACTAGACTGCACTGCAGTCTAAGGCCTACTATCCACACAAGTCTAATCAGGAGCAAATACGTGATAGGGAGATCAGGCATTTGTTTTGACTTCTGACTGGTAATATAACAAAGCCATATAACCATTACCAAATTATTTCTGTTCAGTACTAAAATTCTTTCACAGCACCATAAACTCAACCGCTCACGATTATTTTTTGAATACCTCCCTCCATGTGTTCCATTGGCCTGTCTGAAAATTGCATCATTTATTAATGTGTTTGCCTGAGTTTTACCTCCCTAATTATCTGGCCTGGATGGTTTGCATTAAACCTACTGAAATTCTATATTGCTGTGTTGATCACTAAAGGCTTAGAAATGCATTTGTATATTTACCTTCTACCTAGTTAGCTCTTGATTGTCTTTGTCTAACAGCCTTCCTTGACTTATTCATTCTCTTCTCCATCACTTGATCTTCTCAATACAAGCTTTAAGTAATTACTGTGGAAATAATTTCAGTAGTGAAAGAGTTGGGGTGCTCAAAAACAGACCCTGACACAAGAGCTTTGTTGCAGGAGGGTTTTTTGGGGAAGTGGAACCCAGGAAGACTGACAGAGGGTGCAAGAAGAGTGATACAAAGTGAAGAGCTAAAACAAAGGTGTTACAGGTGCTCCTGTGGGCAGGAGAGTCTTGACGCCACCATGCTGCAAGACGTAGAAACTGTCAGCCTGAGGCTCCCAGTCCCCCAGCTAAGGACTGTACTTCAAGGAAGCCTCTGGGGCAGGGGTAGCAAGTGCCTGCAGCACCAGAGGAATCTCTGGGACCAAAGCTGGAAAGGTGGCCCCCCTGGCAGCAGAGGTGAGCCTGAGCTCAGAGCTGGATGAAGAGGTGATAAAGCAGCTACCCAAGGCAGGCTTCTTTGCAAATGAGAACAGACATTATTTCCCCTTTTTGATTTCTTAAAAGTGGCCACTATGACTTTCCCATGCTTCATCAACTACGGGCAACTCAAGCTCAACAGTCACATGTGCATCATCGGCCACGTGTATCATCACTATGTATCCTTCATCACCCTTTAGGACTCAGCCTGAGAGGCTTCTTCCTTGAGGCCTTTCCTGCTCTCCCCATGCCAAGCTGGGCTGGATGCTTATTTTCTTTGCTCCCCCCCGGAACCCTGTAACACTCACCCCAGTGACTTACACGGTATGCTCACTAGCCTGTCTCTCTCCACTGAGTCTGAACTCACTGACTCTCAAACACTATCCTTCCCATCGAGGAATCCTGCTGCTAGCACACCACCAGGCATACCGGTGCTCAACACCTACACACCCAGTGAATGGAAGGAAGAAAAGGGGAAATAACATCAATAGGAAGGAAGGATTCCAGATCTCTATCTATGTTCATGCTCTCCAGTAATGGAGCATAAGAAAGGGCCCAGTCCCAGCAGATTCAACAGGCATTTGTAGCGCTTTGTATTCCTCATGTTTCTGCCTTTAAAACAGCAACAGCCCTGCTCATCAAGCCCAAGACATCACTGATTCTAAGAAGCTGCATTATTTTATTTACCATTAGGAAAGAAAGAAATACTGCCAAATTAATTGAAAGATGATACTGATCATAAGACAAATACTTCAGAAATACAAAAATGTGGGAAAAAAATTCTTCCCAGAACTTTTGAACTGTGATATTTATTTCCCATCTGATCATTCAAAAAGATTTAAGTCAGCGATTGCTGACTTAAACATGCACAGCTTTGCAAGAACTTTCTTTTAAATTTCTCACTGGTTATTTCAGCTTGTGCAGTCATTTTGCTGAGGAATTTGGAGTGTCTGGGTTAGTCCATGTTCTGACAGGGATGCTCAGGTGGGACTGGCATGGCAGGCTCCCCTGTCAGCTCGCCTGCTTCCAAGTGCATGCTCCCAGTCTGTTCTCATGATGCCTGTATTTTCACGGAACTCACTAAAACAGACATTACTCGTACTTTACCAATAAAAAATTGAGAATTCTAAGGAAGGCAGTCTGTGTTTCCTAGGTATTCCCCCCTCTCCGTTTCATGAGGCTCACTCCTCACTCCGGCAAGACTGCCACTCAAGAAGCCTTTGATGAACTCATTCGTGCTGAAAAGGAACTTGCAAGGAGAGTCTTCCAAGGAGATCCATACCTACACTTCTTAACACTTGGAACAGTGGAGCAAGAAGCCATCACTGAGGGCCGCACGGCCAAGTGGGAAAATACAGGCATCATGAGAACAGACTGGGAGCATGCACTTGGAAGCAGGCGAGCTGACAGGGGAGCCTGCCATGCCAGTCCCACCTGAGCATCCCTGTCAGAACATGGACTAACCCAGACACTCCAAATTCCTCAGCAAAATGACTGCACAAGCTGAAATAACCAGTGAGAAATTTAAAAGAAAGTTCTTGCAAAGCTGTGCATGTTTAAAACAAGCAGCAAATAAGGCTGTGATGCTGAGAGGCAGCAGAACTGGTGGTGGGAAATTAACATCGTAGTTTTGTTTCCTTTGAAGAGTCATCATAACGAGTACAGATCCTGGACTACTTATGACAAATGGTGAGAATCACCATCCCCACTCCCCAAGCCTAAGAATAATGAACTCAGGGACACCCAGAGAAGAGGAAGAGGAAAAGGGAACTGGTAATTACAACTTGCCCTGAGTCCACCTGACAGCTTGCAAAGTGGCCCATGCCTTTTATTCTCCCTTCATAACCCCTCAGGCAGCCTTAACCAGCTAATAAATGGGTGACTGTGGCTGGAAGCTTCCTAATGCTCCAGCACTTCCCCTCCCCCAGGTGGGCTCTCCCCCTCTCCCCAGCCTATTAGCAAGCAAGCCTGGCACAGCGTCCACATTACCATGTGGTGTGCCTGGGTAGGAACACACCCAGGGCTCCCCTGGGCTCTGGAGGCAGGTGGTATCCATTCTAAACAGAGACAACAAAAAGATGCTTGTGCCAGAATATTTTTCTTTCTGGTGTGAAGAGACAGGAATTGAAAGGGAGGTTTAAGACATGCATAAGACTGACTGACTTTTCCTGCTGCCAGGGAACAGCGTGCTGCAGGCTCACTGCAAAAGAAAATTTTTTAAAGAGTGTTTTCATTTTTAATTTTGCAAAACAGGATTCAACCAATAGACTGGAACGTGCACTCACGCACACAATGTTGTTTTCATTTTTAAAGTCCTTTGTAGAAACCACAGAAGCCTATTTTACAGACAGAATCATTGAAACACTTTAAATTCACCATACAGTTAAACCTAGAGGGTTGAGGGAGAGATTTCAGTCAATAAAGAAGACACCTACTTGGCAGCTTTTGTTTTAAGTAATTGGGGTAACAGAGGTTTTAATTTCAGGGTGGGGGTGGGAACCAGAGGGCCAGGAGGGAGATAGTAAAGGGCAGGGCTTTCTCTACATTTTTTCATAATTTTCCAAAAAGTGTTTTGAAAGCATCACTTCTCTGTTTCAACAAGTTTACCCAAAAGTTACATGTCTCACCTTGCAATAAAATATTTCACGGAACTCACTAAAACAGACATATCATTTACTAGTCTTTGAATTCTAGTGTGTCTCAGGTAAAGGAAGGATTATTCAATATAATAATCCAGATGTGGTCTGGTCTGCTTGACATTATAATGTCATCCATATTTTTCAACTGCCTTATCGTAAGTTACCTCATATTGAATTTGTTATGAAATTACGCCCTCCACTTCTCCCCACCCTGGAGTTATGCGCTTAATTCTTTAAACTAAATTTAAAGACTTTATATTTATCCTTACTATTTTTCACCCTGTTACTTCTGGCACATCATTTTACATTACTGAAATTTTCTTGACTCAAGATCAAGTCACTAATCATATTAGCTGTCCCTCCCAGCCTTGTGTCAACTGCCAAATTGATAAACATGTCTTTATCAAAGTCATTGATAAAAATGGTAAGACAAGTCTGAGGGCAGAGCTTTGCACAGCTCCACTATAAATATTCCTGCAGGTTAACATTAAGCCAATAATCCACACTCTATAAAGATCTGCCCAAATAAATACAAATGCATTATTCTTCTGCCCAGCCTGCATTTCCTGTGTTACTCATAAGGTCCTCTGGGTACTTCATCAAATGTTTGTGGATATCCAGACATACAATATACTGTGAGGTCTCTATCTGCTGTTAGATAAACTTAGGGCCTAACCTCAGTGGGAAGGGAGATCAGAGGAGAGGCAACGGAGGAGTCTTCAGCCACGTCTTGGCTGCACTACGGCCCCAACAAACTGGTCACAGCTGCCCAGGCATCTCCCAGCCCAGTCCCAAGGAAGTGGTTAATAACCATAACTTCATAGCACTGTTTACAATAGCCAAGATATGGAAGCAACCTAAGTGTCCATCAGTAGATGAATGGATAAAGAAGATGGGGTACATATACACAATGGAATATTATTCAGCCATAAAAAGAAACAAATCCTACAATTTGCAAGCATGGATGGAGCTGGAGGACATTATGCTCAGTGAAATAAGCCAGGCAGAGAAAGACAAATGCCAAATGATTTATCTCATTTGTAGAATATAACAATGAAGAAAAACTGAAGGAACAAAATAGCAGCAGACTCCGAGACTCCAAGAAGGAACTAGTGGTTACCAAAGGGGAGGGGTGGGGGAGGGCAGGTGGGGAGGGAGGGAGAAGGGGACCAAGGGGTATGATGTGTAGTACACATGGTGTGGGGGATCACGCGGAGAACAGTATAGCACAGAGAAGGCACATAGTGCATCTGTGGCATCTTACTACACTGATGGACAGTGACTGCATTGGGGTATGGGTGGGGACTTGATAATATGGGTAAATGTAGTAACCATGTTGTTTTTCATGTGAAACCTTCATAAGAGTGTATGTCAATCATGCCTTAAAAAAATAATAATAATAAAATAAAAGCCTGGTACTACCTGAAAAAAAAAATAACCATAACTTCCTCTTTTCCAGAGCTTCATCTTCTCCACATTGGGAAAATAATCACCTGATGACTTACAGGCTACATTTACCAGAGATTTATGGTGGGTTAAAAACCTGGGATTTCATGATCAGAAACAAAACAAATTAAATGCAAAACCTGAAATTAACTTAAAAAAACTTGCCTCAGGAAGCCCTTGGTGATATGTTTTTCACCAAGTACTTGAGATACTACACTGGAGGGAACAGTGAGCTGGGTCTCAGGTGCTAGAGCTGCTAGGAGGCTGTGTGTCCCTGGTCATACTCGGGTATGTCAGTTACCTCTCAGTAAACAAGAGAGCCGCCCTAGGAGTCTCCCAGACACAGGCCCTCTGCAGTTCTGCACCAACTTGACTTGCCCTTAATCAGCCTACGCTCTTTTTTAGGTTTGGGAGCTGAGGCCTAACCTGCTAGAAACAAGAAAACTCAGTATAGTGTGTGTGCGTGCAGCATGTTGTGGGTGAAGTGTGTACACGTGGCATGTGTGTGTCTCATGTTGGTGTGTACTTGCTTACTACAGTGGGGAGGTAGGGGAGCCACATACACAGATTTCAGAGAACAGGCCCCGGGCCCCCTCATCCTCCTGATTGTCCTTTCCTTCTCCCGTTCCTCAGGGCAGAGAGCTGAGCCGGGACGGGCGCATCGAGATGGCTCGCTGAGCTCTCCCTGACACTGCTACACCCAAGTGTGGCTGTGGAAGCTTCGCCTTAACTACTTATAGTTGTTAGTCAACCTTTAAAATTAAGTTGTGAGGTAGTAAATACTATTAGTTCAAACCAGAATGCTTTTCTAAACTAGTGTGGAATTTTATACAGACAATACCACTTGAACTAGGTCATTTCACAGGGCTCTGGAAATTGTTTTATTATGCAGTTTGAGCTGTAATACCATTTGTTATAAGGTGTAACTTTTACAGATATACTATGCAAAACTAGAAGTTAGGAATCATAAAGATGAATAAAATTTAAAAGTAAACAGCTACATATTAGAAATGGTTTTATCTTGCTGGGAAACAAACCTAGAGAAATGTCTGAATATTTTTCTGTTTCAAGGTTTTCAAGAAGACACTGCCCAGTGGTAACACACAAGGACACTAACAGAAAGTTGAATCATTCCCTGGTTCACACTCTCAAACATATTCTAGTCATGCTGCCTCTCACAGTGATACCTACTGGAAGAGGAGATAATAGATTTTGAATAGAATGAGTAGAATATAACTATATTAACAAGAAAGAGCAGATAAATCTAACATTTTGTAGGCAACATACAAAATGCTGTTGCCCCAACAAGGACTTCTGAACAAAGGGACCACAACTGAAAAGATCTGCTGCAGAGAATCAAACATGTCCCGGAAGCCCAGGCTTCATTAACATGGGTATGAAGCGTGTCCACATATGTTGAGGAAATACAGAATCACAGGTTAAGCATGATGGAATTCTTGAAAGCCCCCATTTTACTATATGTATGTCAAATAATTTAAGTTTCTTTTACATTTAAAATACACATGAAAATATGATAGTATCAATAATATGTGTATTTTATAGTGAAGAAAAGACAGAAGGCTTCTAAAAATACTTGCACTTGCACCGAGCATTTGGGACTCAGTTCAACTCAGCCGTGGGCCTGAGCATCCTCTCCTCAGCTGAGCATGGAGGCAATCCTAGAAAGTACTGCAACATGGCCACCAAAGTAGATGATCAAATTGCAACCACCCGGCCATTCAGTTACTCAGAGTAGATCATGAGACAGCACAAACTAGCACCAACTTAGAGGCCGGGGAGGAAAGCTACCCTAGAAGAGCTGATCTACATACTTCGCACACAAACAACCATCTTGGTGGTGATGGTTGCTATTTTCCATCGTATGCTGGGAGCCCGCAGTCAGCTCGAGAGAACTATGGAGGTCTTAACACTTCTATCTTCCCTAGGCTTCTGGGTATTGTTCTACTTTGCACTGTTAGCACAGACTGGACTAACGGATGAGCAGCTCCAGACGGGCAAGGAAACAGAAGGCTCCAGTTCTATTCATGCTTTGGGTATTAATTATTAGGACACTTAACCACCCTGTCCCTTGGATTCTTCTTTCAGAAAAGAGGAATGATATTCCCTGCCTATTCCCAAAACAGGCTGAAATCAGACACTGAGTAAGAAAATAACCTGCAAAGCACTCTACAAGTGAAAGTCATATCATATTATCATCTAGAAAATTATTTCCATATCTGAAAGTCTAGAATTTTATCTACAATAGGGAAAAGCTTCCAGCAGACATACAGGTTAAATCGTGTCTGGCCAAAGAATAGGCTGATGGAATTATCTGGCGCCTCTGCTGCTGTCACAACAATCTTTGTTCTTGCAATTAGATTCCACGTATTTCTTTCTTTCATGTTTCTATTAATTTATTTTTTTCCTTTCCCTTTTATTTCCCATCTTTAATGTTGTATAAGTGACAAATAACACTTGTACATAGTTAAGGTGTACAACAGGATGTTTTGATATGTGTATTCACTGTGAAATGATCACCACAATTAAGCTAATTAACACAGCCATCACATCCAATAGTTACCATTTTCTTTGCTCTTTTCTCTTTTGTAATGGGAACATTTAAGATCTGTCATCTTAGCAAACTTTAAGTACACACACGGTACTGTTAACAATAGTCACCAGTGCTACACATTACATCCCCTGAACTTACTCATCTTCCAAGTGAAACTTTGTACCCCATGACCAACATCTCCCCATTTCATCTTCCCCTCAGCCCCTAGCAATTATCATTCTACTCTGTTTCTATGAGTTTGACTATTTTAAGTTTCACATAGAAATGAAAACAATATTTGCCTTTCTGTGTTTGGCTTATTCCACTTAACATGTGTCCTCAAGGTTCATCCACATTGCCCAAATGTCAGGATTTCTTTCTTGAGGCTAAATACTACTCCACTGCATATATAAATACCATGCTTTTTTTTATCAATTCATTAACCAATGGACATTTAGATCATTTCCACATCTTGACTATTGTGACTAATGCTGCAATGAACATGGGAATGCAGGGATTCTTTGAGATTCTCATTTCATTTCCTTTAGATATATACCCAGAAGTGAGACTTCTGACTCTTACATTCTATTTTTATTTTTTTAACGTTTTGAGGAACCTCTATACTGTTTTCCATAGTGGCTGCACCAGTTTACAATCCCACCAATAGCGTACAGGATTTCCTTTTCTCCATATCCTCACCAACACTTAAACTTTCTATTTTTTTAAACAACAGCCGTTCTAACAGGTATGAAGTGGTATCTCATTGTGGTTTTGATTTGCATTTCCCTGATGATTAGTGATGTTAAGCTCCTTCTCAGATACCTTTTGGTCACCATATGTCTTCTTCTGAGAGGTGGCTATCAGGTCCTCTGCCCATTTTTAAGTTGGATTATTTGGCTTTTCGCTGTTGAATTGTATGAGTTCCTTATATACTTCAGATATTAACCCCTTACCAGGTATGTGATTTGCAAATATTTTCTCTCATTCTATAGATTACCTTTTCACTCTGATGTGGATTGTTTCCTTTACGATGTAGAAGTTTTCAATTTTTATGTGGTCCCATTTTTGTCTACTTTTGCTTTTGTGACCTATTTATGCTTTTGGTGCCATATCCAAATAATCATTGCCCAGACATGGAGCTTTTTCTCTGTTTTCTTCTAATAGTTTTTTGGTTTCAAGTCTCATGTTTAAGCCTTTAATCCATTTAGAGTTAGTTTTTTGCATATGGTGTGAGGCAGTAAGGGTCCAATTTCATTCTTCTGCATGTGTATATCCACTCTTCCCAACACTGTTTGTTAAAAGGGACTTCGCCTTCCACATTGGGCTCTTGGCATCCTCGTCCAAGATCAGTCTGATGTGGATGCATGGGTTTACTCCTGCACTCTCTATTCTGTTCCATTGGTCTATATGTCTATTTTTATGCCAGTACCATACTATTTTATTTACCATAGTTTTGTAATCAAGATTGAAAGCAGAAACTGTGATGCCTCCAGTTTTGTTCTTCTTTCTCAAAATTGCTGTGACTATTCAAGTTCTATTGTAGCTCATTTGAATTTTAGGATTTTGTTTTTCTATTTCTGTAAGGAATGCCATTGGGATCTCGATAGCTATTACACTGAATCTGTAACTCACTTTGGGTAGTATGGACATTTTAACAATGTTAATTCTTCCAGTCTATGAACAAAGGATACCATTCTATTTATCTGTGTCTTCTTTAATTTTCATCAATTTTCAAATAATTTTCAGCATACAAGTCTTGCATCTCTTTGGTTAAGATTATCCCTAAGTGTTTTATTCTTTTTGTTGCTATTGTCAAATGGGATTGTCTTCATAAACTTTTTGGATATTTCACTGTGCACAGAAAAGTGCCTGATTTTTGTATATTGATTCTGAATCTGCAATTTTGCTGAACTTGTTCATTACTTGTTACAGTTTTTCTGTTGAGCCTTTAGGGTCTTCTAAATGTATAATCAGGTCATCTGAAAACAGAAATTTTTGCTTCTTCCTTTCCAAATTGGATACCTTTTATTTTCTTTTCTGGTCTGATTACTCTGGCAATCAGTACTATGTTGAATAGAAGTGGCAAGATTAGACATCCTTGCCTTGTATGTACCATTGAGGAAAAGCATTCAGATTTTTTCCCCATTGATTATGTTAGCTGTGCCCCTACCCCCAATTTACTGAGTGCTCTCATGTGTCAGGTTAATACTGACACAGCACTTTATATGTGCTAAGCTCTGTCTAAGCATATCGATTAACTCACTTAATCTTCAAAGGATATTAGTTAATTTGCATGTGAGTGTATATGTAAACTGTATATAAATATGAACTATATATTATATAATTATGTATATTTGTAATACATAATGCATACACATAAAATTTATTTACATTATTTAATAAATAAGCTCAGAGAGCTTAAGTATTTGCCCAAGGTCACCCACCTGGTAAGAGAGGATTCAAACTCAGGCAGTCTAAATCCAGGATCCACATTCCCAGCTATTATGCTGTACGTCCTGGAGATGCAGCATGGAGAAAAGTGACTTGTTCTCATGAATCAAACATAAATGTTTTTTTCAGTAAAGTAGGAAGCATTAAGAAGTAAAATAAGGATAGAACAAATGTAAAGACATAATTTAAATAATTTAAGATAGAGCAATGAGACAGGGAGTGTTTGAAGGTGGTTTGCTTCTGGACTGAGACTAAGAAACCAGTTCCTGTGCAGCTCTGACCACCAAACTAACCTCATGACTAGTTCTGCTTAGCCAGTTAGAACAAAGCACAGTCCAGACCTTCAGTTGTCTTTGGTATTGTTTTCGTCTTAGTCAAAAAATTATGTGCAAAGTTCTGTGACAGGCACACACAACAAGGATTTTGACATACAAAGTTGAGTTGGACACAGACACTGCTTTTGAGTCATGCATTTTAACTAGGAAAGAGAAGGGTCAATTGCCAGGCCTGATTATCTTCATAAAAAAGTCAGAGACACTTTCTTCTAATTACAGAAGTAGTCTATCTCCATTCCTGATTCTCAACGACCAGTGAGAGCTCCATGTTGATGCCTAACTGGCACTTAATATTCCACATTCCTGAAATTCACCTCCTTCATTTTCCTGAGTCACACTGGCTCTGTCTCATCTGAGAAGAAAATCCTGCCGCCCTCAGGCAGTTGCATATCTCCTTAGGTCTGTCACATCCTTATTGTTGGGGCTGCCTCCACAGCACTGTCACAGCCAAGGGGCAGGCTTTTGCTGCCTCTTCTATGAACTTTTCTACAATAACTATAGAGTCCCACCAGCCATCTCCAACCTCTCTCCAGGATATTTTATACAAGGCTACACTAATCTCCTTCCCTCACTCCATTCATTCAGCCAGTAAATATTTATTGATCACCCACCAATACACCTCACACTGTTCTGGAGTCGTGAATTCAGTAGACACACACAAGATAGCTCACAGAGTGGTAAATGCCATGAAGAAAATAAAGAAGGGTAATGTAAAAGAAAGCATATCAGTTAGAATGCTTTTGACTCAGGTAATAGAAAACCTGACTCAAGGGGACTTGAGAAAGAAATACAACACCCAGAAAAAACAAGTCTATATCTGCAGAGGGCTTTGGGCATGTTCTATGAGGACTTCTGTTCCATGGGCTCTTTGCACTCCTGGCACTGCCTTCCTCTGGGTGTTGGTTTTATCCTTATGCAGCAGAGCCATATATCACCACCTGATATTCAACTTCTTGGGGAATGAAGAGGAAACCGCCTCATCCTGTGACATTTTCCGAAGAGTGAGAACATTTTCCCAGAAGCCCCTGGCTGGCTGTCACTTGTATCTCATTTGTTCAGGGTCACATGCTCATGACTAAGCCAGTCCCCAGTAAGGAGAGACTTCCTGCCACTGGATTAGACTAATGAGGATCTGCCCCTGGAGAAGGGGTAGAGGCACTTTCCCATGAGTCACAGGGTCAAAATGGCCAACTGAGCAAAATTAGGTGAGAGGATGAAACTAGGGGAGCAATCACCAGTGTCCACTACAAGCCACTGGAGCAGGGTGCAGAGAGGGGATCTGGAGGTTAGGTATTAGGCAAACGGTGAAAGGGAAAGGAACCCTCTGAGCTGCAACCTAAATGATGAGAAAGAGGTGGCCATGCCAAACCCGGAGAATGGGCATTTCAGATACAGAGATCAGAAAGAGTAGAGACTCAGGCAAAACCACGGTCAGCCTGTCTAGAAGACAGAACACAATGTGACTACAGAGGAGTGAGGCGAGGAGAGAGTGGCCAACAAAGCTGGAACAGGCAGAGACTAGATTTGTAGGGCGTCAAAGGCCTTGGACTGGAACTAACATCCCACCTGTACCTCTACCAGAACCTTTTGACTGTCATAAGGAGAATGACCTGGTCTGAAACACACATGCTTCAGGACGTGTCTTCTCAGCCTCTTTAATTATGACATAATTCACTGACTATAAAATAAAATACAAATTCCTTGGCTGAGCATTTAAGGTCCTCCATTATCTGGCTCCAACAAATGCATGTGTGTTTCCAGACCACACATTCAAATCAAATTCTGTCTCCTTGTTACGTTCCAAGTAGTATTATCGAAACATTCTTGTACATAACTAGATGTACTTCTCTTCAAGCCTGCATAACTCAACACTTTTTGAGAGTTGTCCAAGAAATCTTGTCCTTTGATTGTTGGCTATGAGTAAATTGAGAACCTCTTCAAAGACCAAGTCAAATGCCACAAAACCTCCGATACGCAAGGAGAAGTCATTTCTCCAATCTGTAAACAATCACATCATTTTGTCTAGTTTTCTGCTTCAGGCACTTGCCAATTTCTACCTTGCATATGGTTATTTGGTATATATCTTATCTTTATAATTCACTTTCAGCATGAAATACATATCTGTGGGTCTCTCCACCTTCCATCTTCATCTCTACTTCAAGTACCAAATACATCACCAGCATTTGTCCCCTGTTCAGTAAACAGTACATAAATGAATTTATGAATTAGCAAACAAACAAATGATCATTAAAGCTCCTGAAAATTAAAGCCCCTGACCCGGTGGTCTTAATCACTAAAGCTCCAGCTGAAATAAATACAGGTCGACAGTGGCACATGATGTTAGAGAATACAGAAAAGAGGAGGTTGCTCAAGAATACTCAGTTACCTTAGTTGGGTGGGTGTGAGGGTATTTCATGAATAAAGTGTCTTTCTACCTTCATATTAATTCCTGGCAGAGGAAGGACTGGTTATTGGGAAGCTGACATGGACAATACAAATTTGGCAACAAGGGGACCCTGAGGTTCTCAAATCATCCCATAACTAGACTACTTATTGGCTGGTGCTCTAAAAAGTTGATACCAGAAATTAGGGATGCAAGTTTCTAGGGGTACCTAACAGAGTAGCATCTGCACCATGCCACCAGTGCTGTAAGATCTGTGCTTATGCTGTGTCCTTTACTACTATGTTGAAGGATACAGCTCCCTACATCACAAACAGATCCTCTAGCTTTATATTCCTCAGTAGATCAGGCTAAAAAGCAAGCCACAAAGAATATCTACTGTATTCTGCAAATTTAAAAAACTGAGTCTTCTACCAAATTTGTTTAAACAAGAGCAATGGAATAAACCTAAGGAACACTTAAGGGAAGAAACATCATGTATGTATGTGCAGTTCACTGTTTTCTAAAAGTTTTAGATGCCCTCTTATGAATTAGGAGTAGGATATTTTTAACTCATGCATGCATACAAGGCACATGACTTACAAAGCATGAGGTTTTGCTTATGCTGGTTTGTGTCACCACCTCCTTGGCATTGTTTAAATGCAGTGTTTTGTATACAAATATGAATAACACCAAAAATAACATCTAGAAAGAAAACAAAAAAAGAACAGTACATACTGTTTAAAAATAATCCCCCATATGAACACATCTATGGACTATAAACATTATCCCTTTATGCTATGAATATATATTTGCAAACAGTTCATCCAAACGTTAACACTGTTTTTCCTTGTACACAAAATTTTGTATGTGACATATACTGTATTTGTGCTCCTCTTATTTAACAAAGGTGTGTGTATATGTATATGTATTCTTATTTCTTCCATCCAAATAAACAAGCAGATTGACATTACAAGGCATCTCTTCTGCTCAGGCAGAATATTGAGCAAACAAATATTTATTCTGGGTTACTCAGCTGTGATACATAAGGGGATTCATGACATGCTATGTCTGGTGCCTGCTTAGCTTTTACGAGATAATTGCACCTTAGACCACCTAGAATATTGCATTAAATGGGAGACCTGATTTAAAAATTTTAAAAACATGGAAAGGGCAGAATTTAATCAGTCATGCATCCATAAAATTAAGGGAGATTATAAATAAATGGGCAATAGGAAGGTGCAATAAAACCAGGATTAATCAAACTGTGATTAATTCAGGATCAGATTAAAACCAATAGTGCCAGCTGTACAAGATGCATTCTGCAGCAGCATTCGCTCTTGCTCCTTTTTGTTCCTCCTCTTTTCCTCCTGCTCACTCCCCTTTGCTCTCACCCCCAGGGCACCCTCCTTGGTGGATAAACCTGCAGGAGAGTTAATTGTCACATACATGGATTTAATCACATTGTCCATCACATTTGGGGGCCCTGCCTTAAGCGATCCGTGACTAATTGTTGTGGTAATTTTTCAATCATTAACAGCAGCGCATATGCTGCAGACAAATCCCAAGGTGCCTACTAAGCCCCTGTGACAAGCGGCAGAAGGGCCAGCACATGCCTCGTCCTGGCCCCCACCCCAATCCTATTAGTCATGCAGCATCATTAATATACATCTATTCCAACGATGTGTCAGGCTGCAATGAGGTCGGAGAGGCCTGAGTATGCTTTATAACATAGTCATGTGTCCAATCTATTCTTTGAAAAGGGAAGAGGAACAGAAAAGAAAAGGAAATTAAAACTCCATGCGGGACAACAAGCTAAGGGCCTGTTCTAAATTCCTCTTGTTTCTCATGCATTTTCAGGCAGGCTCCTGAGCTGCGGCAAGTGCCCTTTCTTGGAGTCTCAGCAGTATTAGCGATCTCCATGGCAACCTCCGGTGCTCATCTGCTGCACTGCGCTGCAGCTTCCCTGGGCTCAATTCTCAAGTCGCCTGGTGTCAGACGGGGCACGCCATGAGCACTGGTGGGACGAGACCCTGCCTTGGGGAATCCTCCAGCCGATTGAAGCTCTGCTCTAATCACCACATAATATGAGTGAACAAGATCACACAGGATATGATCTTCCTGCATGAATTTCAGGAATGCTATTTTTCATTTTCCTTTTTTTAAAGGTCTTTGTTGGTTAAAAAAGAGCTACTAGAATAACTATTTTACAAAAGAGGATTAATTTTAAAATCCCTGGTGGTACAGTGTTGTGGGTAACTTATTTACTAAAAGCATACATCTTACACACACACACAAACACAAACACACCTCTCACGTTGGAAATACTCAAGAGGAAATTAAAACTCCTGGGTTTTCCTCTGATTCTTCCTACAAGAAGGAGCATCTGGGGTATTGGTCAGAGAAGGGAAAGGTAAGAGAAGGAGTCCTGAGTTATTATTGAAATTCTGACTCTTCCTATGGAGTCTTAGGAAATTCCCTCTTAAGCCGTTTTCCCTGAATTAAAGTAAGATCCACCTAGGTTAGGCACTTAGGACTGGATCACTGAATAAGGTCTTGGCAAGACTTAATTAATGTGCAATTCATTTGTGGCTCCTCAAATGAAGGATGTTTGGTGGAGGCTCCGCTATTAGGAAACGAGGGGACGAGCGCCCTCTACTGCTGCTTCTAGATCACTTCTTAGTGTTTGAACTATCACTGGGATTCACTTACTGTTAATAAGCATTCTTATACTCTGCCTTAGAAGGCATATTACTGATAAGAAAGAGTAGGAAGAAAGGTTCAGGGGAAGAGGAAGAGAAATCAGATAACAATAGGCTGGCCATATCAATGGAGACTACTCAAAGTTACTGAAGGTTAGTGAGAGCAGGGTGAGAAAGATCTGCGAAAATTCAGAGCGCTCAATTTGGCATCATGAACAAACATTAAGAGGATTAGAAAAAAGAAGTCTCTTATTTTCTTCTGATGTTCTTCCAGGACAACAAGGGGAAAAAGAATGATACTGACAGGGTCTTACTGATCTGTCTGTTTTCTAGAAAAATTAGGTGGAAGAAAGGTCTCATTTTTCTTGTTTTTAACATACACAGCACTACTTAATTCCAAACTTCATTTCTGAGTTTAAACAAACCCAGATTCATACTCCATAATACTACAGGGGACAAACCCACTTTTGAGAATAGATGTATCATAATAAACTAAAAATTACACAGATGAGAAAACAATTTGAATATTCCTTTTATTCTTTTCTCCACTATGTAAATGACCCTTCAACAGCATTTAAATGACTGCAAATACAAATTAAGCTTAGAACTGAAACTGGGCAGCGTGCTGAAGAAATTCTGCTTCTTTATTAAAAATCAACTCCTTTTGGAAAGGTGCTGGTAATAATAATAGTAATGTATTCATTGAACAAGTAACTTGCGCAAGGTCATACAACTGACAAGGGACAAATCGGAACTCAAGTCCAAGCCATCCAAACCCTAAGCCCACAAAGTTACCCATTAGGCTGCAATAAAGACCCTTGAGTAAACCCAAATTCTGAAGAGGCTGGACTCAAAAAGCTGTTGATCACAGAATCTAGTGCCTTTAAAGAAAAACCAAAATTGTGAAAGCAGTTTATCTAATTCCTCCTCCAAATCCAAACCTTCTCTTTTTAGAAGAAAAGACTACGTATTTTTCCATTACCATTAGTTTTTTCATGGGAGAGCATCAGTTTACCCTTGAAGGGAGCCACTGTCACTGATGGAAACCCAGCTCTGATAAGGAATACCAGGGCCAGTATTCAGAATATGCTACATGCCCAAATTCCAGAGCCAGCAGATGGTCTCTGAGTTAGTGCAGTGGCAATTAGCGGCGAGCTGCTGGATCCTGACATGCTGGAAGGGGGCACAAGGGTCTTCTCAGCCCTGGCAGCCATCTGGGAAGAAGGACAAGTACTTAGTGGTGGGATTAGCTACTTGCCCCTCACCCGAGTCTTTCAGCTGATGCCGGAGGAACACAGAGCAGAGGAGTCTGAGGTGTGCTGGGCCTGGGAGATGGGGAGAATAGCGGCTCTGCTGTGCACTGGCACAGACCCAGGGCTCGAATGCAGCTCTGCTCTGCACGGGAAGGAGCCCTGGTGGGCCAGTGGGTGGCGATGGTCCAAGTGGGAAAACAATAGAGCAGCTGACAGTGGGGCTGCCACTGAGTGTCCCCAAGAAGCAGTCAGCATGGAAGTCATAATGACTACAGAGAGGTTTCTGTCAAGACATTTGTGTAGGGGTTCATGTCAGTCTCTCGCCCTTTTCAAGGACCCAAATCCCATCAGACTTGAAATGACTAGAATCCAGCAAACTGTGATTGTCAGGAAGACATATTTTCAAATTTTTGCTGTCACACAATAGCTGGAAAAAGGGGTTATGGGACGCCATGTCAAATACACATCTACATTTCTATCTAAACATGCAAATTGCAGATACAGAAATCCTTATCTATCATCTGCAAGGAAAGTGAATACAAAGTACATCTCCTACACACTACCTAGAAGGACCAATGAAATCTCTCATTCTTATCTCACTGTTCTTTTCCAATCAATTTGTACAAGAATAGGAACTGACTAAAGCACCCCAGGCATCCCATTCTTGTGTAAAGTGTGAATAATTCACTGATTGTTAGGAAATGAAATGGTCTGCAGTTTACGCAGGGACTCTAACCTATTGTGCAGACATAGGAAAAAGATGAAAGATCAAATGCTAGTATTCAAAATGACATCAGCATATTTTATGAATGAAATGTCCCACTTTGAAAAAGATTTAAAGATTTCTGATCAAACTATATTTTAGAAAATGAGTGTCCTTTCTATTATATTATGGATTATCTTTGAAAAGTTCTTTTTAAATATGAAGTGCCTGATGAGGACTATGAAAGGGAACTCAGTTGTTATAATAAAATACAACATTACTTTACCATCATACAAATTCTCCTTTCATTATATGGCTAAATTTTTTCTGTTAATAGCCAGAGGGAAAAAAAAGACCTAGTTGGCATGCTCTGAAATATTAAGCTAACTTTGGTACTACAGATGTGTAATCATTCACAGCTTAAGAATATTACCTTGCAATGCATTACAGATGAGAAATACCACTTAGAAAATCATTGGCTTTGATGTTGCTGACATTAGGGGTTTCCATGACATTTCAGCTCTTAAAGGAGTTTATCCTGATGTATATGACATATCACCAGAAATCCTGGGTTGACAATACCACAGACTTTCTGCAGGGGACAGACAATATACTCCCTCACGTCCCTCCCACATCTGATATTTGGTGACTGTAGGTTTTTACTACTGTCCTCAGTCTCATAATATGGAAAATGGATGACAAACACTGTACCAGTATATATTCTACATGGAATTCTGTAGTTTTATTATCAAGAAAATAATGCTTTGAAGCATGGCTTATCATTCCCTTCTGAAAACTTTCTTAAGGCAATGAACACATGTAGTCATCAAAGTGCTTATCTAAAATCACAGAACTATAAAATGGTAAGGCAGAGGGAATCTTAGAAATAATCTTTTAGTGCAACTCCATTTATTTTATTGATGAAGAAACAGAAGTCTGGAAAAACACACTAAAAGTAATAATAACACTAATAATGATAACAGTTTCAAATTAACATTCTACCAAAATGTAATTATATGCCAAACATTCTAAATGTTTTCCACATAATCTTCTTTAATCTTTTTAAGAACCCTAAAAGATAAACATTAGTATATCATTCCCATCTTACCAAATAAGGAAACTAAGGCACAAAGAAGTTTTATAAGGTGCCTAAGTTTACACAGATAACAAGGACAGAGGAGCAATCAAGACCTAGCTGTTTGACTCTATGGCCCTGCTCTTAACCCCATTAAACCACAGAAATCATGCTTTCCCAAATCAACTGACCAAGTCCTTACTGTCAAATTTGTAGAATTAACTAAGGTAAGACTGACTATATATTTCAGGATTACCCTGCCCATCTTTTTAGGACCTGCTCTGTGCCAGGTTAGAGGTACCTAGAGGATTAAGACACTGCCCTCTGAACAAGAAGCTAAGATGAAACCCACCCAAGGATGTGAGAGTCCAGAGAAAAATACAGACAGTAAGTGCTCCAAGATATGGAAGCAACCCAAATGTCCACCAATAGATGAATGGATAAAGAAGATGTGATACATATACACAACAGAATTTTATTCAGTCATAAAACAAAGAAGGAAATCCTGCCATTTGTGACAACACAGATGGACCTAGAGGTTATTATGCTAAGTGAAATAAGCCAGGTGGAGAAGTACAAATATTATATGTTTTCACTTACTTGTGGAATCTAAAAATAAAACACAGCAAAATAAACAAAACAACAGTAGACTCAGAGACACTTAGAAATGACTGGTGGTTACCATAGGGAGGGGCTAGGGTCGGCGGATGGGGTGGGTGAGGGGTGTAAAGAGGCACAAAAATCTCAATCATAATATAAGTTGGTCACGCGGATGGAAGCACAGTATGGAGAATATAGCCAATGGTTCTGTAACATCTTTCTATGTTGACAGATAATAACTGTACTAATTGGGGTGAGGATTTAATAATACATGTAACTGTTGAACCACTGTGTTATGTATTTGAAACCAATATAATATTGTTATCAATTACACTCAGTAAAAAGAATTAAAAAAAAATAACAGTAGATGGCAATTCTCACTCTCATTATCTTATGAGAATGAGTAAGAAAACTTGGTGATGAGATGGTTAAATGATCTGCTAGGGGAGAGATGAAGCACTGGAAAAATTAATTTGCTCAACTATATTACATAGAGAAAAACAAGACTGTCAATACCAGAAACCTATGTTTTAAGTAGCTGACAAAGGAAGAGAATCTAGCAAAGGAGACTGAGAAAGTAGATCACTGAGGAATGTTTTATTAACATTTCAGACCTCTGGTATCCTATTTCAGCATCTAAAAATTCCTCATGGAAAAATGTTATTAGTTCACAAGCAGGAAGGAATGATTTCAAGGATTCTCACATATTACAGTGAGAAAGTGTGGACAATGATCATGAAGAACTTCTCAGAAATGGAATGGCCCCTGAATTAGAGCTTCCGAAGCTTCAAATGTAATTTTTCAACTGCAGTAAAATATTTTTATGTAAAACTTAAGGTATCTAATTAAGGATGGGTTAATAATAGGTGACAACCTAAAGAAAAACAATCATTATTAAACTCTTACACTCAATAAGTTTAAGCCACATGTAGAAACATCTCATTTAATTTAAACAAACTCATTCTTACAAATATACATCTTAAGAACCAGTAAATTGGGGAATGACCATCCAACTTATAAAAGAATTCGCTATGAGTACCCTATCTTCCATTTATAAAACTTTAATCTGTATTCAACTTTTCAGGGACATATCTGTCACATGAACTGAGGAATCTGTGTCTCTTACCGTTCCTGCCAAGAAGATGAAAGGCCCTGTTAGTGGACAAAGAAACCAGTGCATCATATAGCTGAGGTGTCCACAGCTTCATCAAGCAGCCTGAAACCCAGAGAGGAGCCAGCATGAGCTGTTCCTGAACCCAGTGCTTCTCAGAGGGTGGCGGACACTCCATGCACCAGAATCACCAGGGTGCTGCTTCAGACTGCAGATCCCAGACACCCACATGCCCCTGCACAGCCTGAGTCTGAATCTCACAGGGTAGAACCTGCATTCGTAGTAAGCTTCCCAGATTTGAGAACTGCCACACTGAGGGCTGAGTTGCTTTGCCAACAGCCCTGAGAAAGAGCTCTCACTCGATGGGTAAATGTCACTGGAGTTATTATGAATCCTTTGGATTGATCTGAAACTGAAATAAACAAAACCTCTGAAGAGGCATATAACATACCACCTTATACTTTCTTGCCCCCAACATTTGATTATGTTTCCAGTTAAGCCGACAGGTACAGAGCTGACAGTTCTTGCCTCTAAGGAATGAAAAATCTAGTGAGGAAAATAGGAAAGAAACTCAGAAATAACAGAAGTACAGCAATGGCACTGGAGAGGTGTGCACAGAGCACTGAGGAAATACAAAGGGATGCGGACAGGATAGAAATGGGGGGCAGATACAGATCTATAAGGACTTTGCAAATGAGGAGTTAAGTGAGGGGATGAGGTTAAATCTTTAAGGATGAGCAGAAATTAAAGGGAGCAAGTGGACCAGGGAAATAGAATGAGTACAGGCAGAAGGAATGGTATGTGCAAAGAGGCAAAGAGAGAAGGCACACGCAGGGAGCACACATTATCCATCATCTTTGAAAGTAAGTGACTATATAGGAGTTGTGTGTGAGAACGGAGGCTTGTGAAGTATGCAGGGGACAGAAGAAGAGGAAGGTAAATCCTCTCAGGGTTACTTCCTGCCAGGTCAGTGAGGTATGTTGAAATAAAGTCACGACTGATTCCTCTACATGGAAGCATCATATACCTGGGAATAATCTGAACAGGAGTCAATAATTTTTTTAAAAAGAATATGGTTGTGAAGAGTTCCTTGGAAACTTAAAATTGAAGAAAAAAATACTACTGATACTTACACTTCCAACCTGAGAGAAAAAAATTATTTCCTAGTGCTGCTTGTCAAACAATCTCCAACAAATACAAAAGACTAAAGGACTGAAGTGTTTCCATAGGCGCACTTATGCTGAAATGACGATAGGAGGTACCAATGGATTGAGAATCAGAGGTGTGCCCATCTGTGCAGAATTAATGGGAATGAAACCCATAAATGGAAAGACTTACCAGGGGTCTTTAAAAAGTCATAAGCAAGAATAGAAAATCAATTGGGGATAGTTGGAAGCTAGTACAATAGCTCTGGTACAAAATCAAGGTGCTGAGCTGGCCTGGTTTTGGCTAGAAGTCAATGAGCAAAATTATAAATAAGCTATAGTCTACAGATATGCCTGGAAGATTGCCCAGACTAAGTTAACTTTAAATGAATGATAGTCAATATAAAATCAAGAAAGAAAGAAAGAAATAAAACATACACAGACACCCCACGACAACCATCTTTGTATCTCTCTCTAAATTCTTCTCATTGCTTCTACTTTTTCAAATGACAGGGGCTCAACTGTGATAGTCACTGAAGGTGAGGAGCATATGTTCAGTCTCCATTCTAACACAACTATGAAAAATTAAGTGGTTAAAATACAATTCTCCCCTCCCTTTCTGCCTTTCAAGTAAATAGATCTGAGAGACACTTGGGGTTAGAATTGTCTCGTCATAGGATGTTCTAAAAATCTATTCCTTTCAAGAGAAAAGATGCAGGACCAAAGAAAATATATTCACTAATTAGAAAGTTCACATACTCTTAAAAACTCAGTTCAAGCTTCACCAATCTCCACAGACTCTAGCCTAAAGCCCTCCCCTCCATTTTGCATGATCCCTCTTGTTGTAGCTTCGTGGACTCTGAAAAAACTTCCATCTTTATAGAAAAATGGCCATTTTGTTGTTTTCAGTTTGTTCTAACTCATGTAAACACATGATTAAGTTACCAACTTTTATGAGGGAAAAGAAAAGGTGTGTGTGTGTGTGTGTGTGTGTGTGTGTGTGTGTGTGTGTGTGTTTGAATCTACAGAAGAGGTACTTCTCTGGCTCAGAGTTACTGTGCATTTTGAACATTCTCAGCCACTGTAAAAACCTAAGGGATGCTGGGACTGCTGCTGTTTGCAATTACTTGAAAATACCACCTAGGGTACCAGCATCATAAGAGCTCATAAATCAAAGATTAAAATAGATACCTAACAGGTTGAGAAAAAGGTGAGCACTATTAGGGAATGTTCTCATCTACTGCAATTAAGTGCAATTAACTGCATTTTGAAAATGGAGAAGGGACAAAGTGATAAAGCAATCTGGCAGGTTCTGGTAGCAGAAACTGAGAGAGGATGCTCTTTCTACCCCAATACATCCCCAATAATGAGGAAGATTCAGGGGGTAAGCCAGAAGACATATAGCCCAGAGCTCCCACTGACTCCATCCAGGTTCCCAGGCAGACTTGAAGGCATGGGCCTGAGAAACGGTCAAGGTCATGACTGCCCACCCATGGGAGTGAGGGGCCTGCACATATGGTGAACCAGCTGCTGCCAACCCAGCTGCTCTGCTGAGTTACAGCCCATTTCTCAAGCTCAGCAGGGTGGCAGCATAAGAAACCATTTCATTCTTACCTCAAATGGAACCCTGACCTCTCAACAGGGCTAACTTTTCTTTCCACTTCTAGGCAACACCACATAGCAGGTGTTCAGTAACTTTTGCTGAATAAATTAATAAGTTGGTTAATAAATTAATGAATGAGCAAATGAGCAATTGCTAAAATCAACCTTTAAGAGACATATATAACCTAGTTTTCCTTCACAGAAAGATGGAGAAGAGAAACCAGATGGGTATGCTTAAGGTCAGGGGCTGAATCTTGGATCACTTCACAGGGCCTGGCATGAATTTCATGTACTGTGACACCCTACAAAACCTCTACCTTAATATAGTAGTATGACTGCATGAACTTATTAAAATCTTATTAAAGACATTTCTACTTCTTCCCTTTAACAAGACATTTTCCAACCTGATATTACCAGGGGGAGGGAAGCAGGAAATAAGTAATATAAACCAAAAAAAAAAAATGAAAACAATCTTGGTTGAAATACGCTGTTAAGGGACTCTATCATGTAGAATCAGTAAAGTGATTTTTGTGCACAGAAGCAACAGAAAAATGGCACGTGTAATGTGCCTTAATCCAGCATTTTTTTAGAAAACAAATCTGCTCATAAATAGCACATACCTAAGCAAACCATACTTTGCAAATGCTGCTGATGTAGTTATGCCACAGGCACAAGAAATGATCTACATATAATCTGTATTATTTAAGTTTATCACATCTATTATTGTTGTAAATTTTCCTACATTTTTAGCAAACGCATAATACTATAACTGTATTCTTTTATTTTTCTTTACAAAGACAAACAACAAAATAAAATCTCTGAACTCCAGAAAGGATTTCCTCTTTAGTTTTCTTATAGATGACAGGAAAGTCAGCTCAACATAATGGATATAAGAAGACCCAGACCAAGGTATGTAACACAAAGTTTCAGAACACAAGGATATAAAGAGGATCCAAAAGCCCCAGAAATCCACAAAACCTTCTAGAATCAATAAACAAGTTTAGCAAGGTAAAAGAATACAAGATCAATATATAAAAATCAATCATATTTCTATTTACTAGTGATGAATAATCTGAAAATGAAGTTAAGAAAACAATTCCATTCACAATACCATTAAGAATAAAACACTGAGAAATAAATTTCACAAAACAAGTTCAAAACACTGAAAACTACAAAACACTACTGGGAGAAATTAAAGATGATCCAGTCAGAGGTCTACAATCTATAGTGCCTGGTCCAACCTCAAGAACAGAGTAAATGAGTTTCAGACATTTAAGAACTCAGGAAAATTACTTCTCATGCATACTTCTGAGAAAGACACAGGAATATAAGGTCCACCAAAACAAGAGAGTGAAAACACACACACACATGCGCACGCACACACAGAACCAAAGTCCTGTGTGGTGTTTATGGCGGTATGATACCAGCCATCATATCTACTTCTATGTATTTTTCTGCATGGCAGGGGCTAGAAAGCTAAGCACTACACTTTCTGGCCTTCCTTGCAGCTGGTTGAGTCGATTAGGATCCTCCAATTAGATACACTCAAGTAAGATTTGGGCAGTGGAAATAGAGGTCTGTAGCTTTGGCTCTCTCTGCTGGCCAGCATGGCAGGGGGACTAGTGGGCTTTTCTACAGGTGCTCCGATGCCCAGCTGTCATCAGCTTCATGGGTATCAAGACACAGTGGCTGTGCCGGATTCTGAATCTTAGATCGCAACTACAGCAGAAGATTCTTGAAGTGGGCAGTTGCAGAGGAGGCCTTCTGACTCCTCGCCATCCTACTATGGAGGCACAGGCAGTGCTCTTGGCTGGTCAGGGCAGCTGTGTGGCTCAGGATCACTCCTGGCAGCTTAGCTTCAGCCCACTCCTTCAGCACTTCTAATAATTTGGAAGGCACCTAATCTCTATTTTAAATCTCTTTCTATTTAAAATTGCTATTGTGATTTTTGTTCCTCCAATTGAATGCCTGAATAATGTAGAACACAGGAAGACACAGGAAACAGCATATCCCATACAAAACAGAGATGGGGAGCATTTTCAAGATTGTGGCAAGGAGAGAGAGCATTGCCACAGAGTGCCAAGTACAGCAATCAGCCTGCTCAGACAGGTGCAGGTCAGAGGGCTCTGGGAGAGACATTTCCAAAAGATGGAATAGATAAAACATCTGATATATGGTTTTGAATTAGTAAAAAGTACATAGAAAAGTAAGCAAAACAAATAAGAAAAATCTGTGTATCCTCTTCTTGGATGAACTCCTGTATTGTTATGTAACACCCACTTTGTTGCTTATGGTCTTTGTTTTTTATAGGCTTATAGCCTATTTTTCTCATGTAACTCCAGCTTTCTTTTGCTTTGCATTTCTGTGGAGTATCTTTTTCCAAACCTTCACTTTCAGTTTACATGTGTCTTATCTAAAGTGAAGCTCCTATAAACAGCATACAGATGGGTCCCATTTTTTATCTATTCAGCTACTCTGCATCTTTTAACTGGATAATTTAGTCCATTTACAATTAAAGTAATTATTAATAGGTATAGACTTATTGCCATTTTGTTGTGTTATAGCTGTTCTTATAGTTTCTCTCTGTTCATTTCTTCTTTTATTAATTCCTTCCATGGTAGTTTGATGACTTTTTTTTTTTTAGCATCTTAAAAGTTTAATTGAAATTGAATGGAATCATTTTCAAATTACAGAAGAGCAACAATAAAATTATAGTAGCATTTTTTTTTGTATTCTGGTATGTTCTGGTATTCATATATTCACAAGTCTTCCTCTCACTTGCTGAAATAGTAAACAGTGCCTATACCTGTGATATATTAATCATGTTTCTGTTTCCTCAAACCACATATTTAGGTCCAGTTGGTCTTGATTAAGTCTTAGATCTTCCAGAGGAATAATTTATATTTTCAAAATTCCCAGGTCAGGAATTTTGCCTAACATCTCAGAAATGAATCTCTATTTCATTTATGATT